>NC_060273.1:103207991-103540848 GCF_021613505.1 Equus quagga
TCTAGATAAAGGGTGAATCCAGCTTTCTTCTCTCTACCTGGTTATTTTTTTGATGTGGGAGACGCTTTTGGAGGTCTTTACCCAGCCATAAGACCACATACACACACACACACACACACACACACACACACACACACACACAATCTCTGAGCCCTAAAGAATTTGAGTCCAGGCAGCCATGTTAATATTCTCTGACCTTCTCTCCACTACCACTCCTTCATTCTCCCTCCTCCCCTGCTGCCCTGTGACCACAGCCTTGGAGCTGCTCTAGCCCCAGTCTGCTAGGCATACGCTATGATCAGAACTGAGGCAATCACCACATCTCTCCCTCTGAACCTTTCTGACTGCTCTGACTTAGTCTTAACTAATGAGATTCCTTTCTGGACTTGGGAATTGGCCCTGAGAAGACCAGCTCTACTGTTTACCTGAACTGAGGGCTTTGTAAAATTGGAAGCTAAGAGGTGGCCATCTTTTGCCATCTGCTTGAAGAAATAGCAAAAGTTGGTGCAGTGAGAGAGAAGTAAAGCAGATACACAGTGACAAATGGAGAGCCAGATCCTGGCAGTTCCCAGAGAAAGACAGAGAGAGAAAGAAATTGTGCTGCTTTCTGAACGTTTTCCAGGTGCTGGGCCCAGCCAGCCCTGGGCCCAATCCTAGCCACATACTCTTCCCTCGGGTTTCAGGCAATAGCTCCATTTTCTTAGCATCAGTCCTCCCTTCTGCTTGGTTTGTGTGCAGTCAAAAAGAGCTTTGAGGAAGACCCCTAGCCAAGTGAGGGCAGGACCCAGTCCAGACTTTAGGGCCAGGCCTCTTCAAAGCCATGCTGGGCTAGGAGCCTGCCCACTGCTTGGCCTGACCAATGCCTGGCCTATTTCAGAACCAGATCCTCTTGCTGGCTCTGAAGGAATCTTTTCAACAGCTCTGTCCTTGCCAGAAGCACATGGAGCTAGAAAACAAAGCACCAGGGACGAAGGAGGGAGCCTCTGACTGAAGCAAGAGCAGAACCAGGGATAGCTTTTGACAACTGCATCACTCCCTGGCTGATCTCAAACTGTCACCTACTGGGGCTCTACTGAAGTGTCCCTGAGTTCTGCCCTGGGGCCGGGGACAAAGAAGGAAGCTCCCCACAACGACTAGTTGGTCACACCCAAAAGCTGCAAATTTGAGTGCCTGCGGGGGGAACATAATGCTCCTGCCACAAAGCCACAAGGAAAGACAGGTGGGTAGCTCCCTTCCTCTCCACCACACTGAAGGCCTGTTCTTTCTTCCAAAGATATTTTGTACACTTTTCCAATTTTATTAAAACTCAATACCCAACCTGGTCAAAGTTCTGTCTTAGCTCTAACACATGTCCCAGGTAACTGATCACTGGACTGAAATCACAGAATTTCACCTCCCCCAGACAAAGCAGAAGCATGTCCACCCACAGCTCCCTCAGAGGCACCCCCATTCCCCACCTGCCCCAACTTTCCTCCACCATCCTTCCCTGATAAGCCTCTCCATTCATTCTGTAGACTGCCTGAGCCAGAGGGAGTAATTTAGTACCACACAGGACACCTTACCCTTGGAGTGCTAAATACAAGTTAAGACTCGTGATTCTTTTCAGCTCTAATCATGGACTAATTTCTCTGATAAAGCTACTCCAGATTTCTATTCAGCTCAGACCCTTGGCATCAGGCCTTGGAGTTGTTCCGGGCTGTGTGGCATATCCTGTGATCTGAGCTCAGGCAGTCACCACATCCCTCCACCACTGAACCTTTTAACCTGCTTTGTTTTGATTATTTTAAAATCCTGCCAAACCCATTAGGGCTAATGCTCAGCTGAAAGCAGCCGCGACCTCCTGTCAGCGCTTGGCACTGTGGAGCCATGGGTGACAAGGAGGAAGCTCACCATAGTCTCTGAAAGAGGCTGGCACCCTCTGCTTCCAAAGGGAGGAGGAGGGCCACAGTGAAAAAAGCAGCTCCCACCTAAACCTCTGAAGTCAAACGTCCCCTCCCCCCACAGCTCAGGCCTCAGCTCTTTGAAGGATATGAGCAGCTGCAGAAGCAACAGCAGCCTCATGATTCAAAAAGTCCCACCAGCAGCTCTCCGAGTTTGTAATCAAAACAAAAGCGCACCTGTGTTTTGGCAAGCTTCAAAGGGGTTATGATTGGGAGCGACTGCAAAGTGGTTATGAGAGAAGCGCTCAGAGCCTCTGACTGCACACATCCACCACAGCGTTCTGGCACCACGGCTGCTCGGCGACCTTGAGAGGTCACCTAGTGGATCCTGGACATGTGAGAGAGTCAGAGTTGACTTACTCTGAACAAGGGCGCTCTCAGGCACGCAGTCCACAGTTCAAGATCCTCACAGCCTGTCCTTTCGTGGCTTAGATTTGTACCACTTTTCTTTAACATTGAATAAAAACTTTCTGTAGCATCCCCTTTGCTCTTGGCTCCTAGAATGTCCCTCCATCCCCCCTACTCAAATCTGGCACATTCTCTATGACCCAGCTTTAGTTGCTTTTTCCCGAAGGCTTTCTTAGCTACCTACCACAGCCCTCAAGGCTCTTCCTACAACACTTTCAGATGGTTGCACATAATTCTGCTGTTATTTCAGACTCCTTTCTGCTGTTCTCAAATATTATGCCTGTGTTAATATTCTGTTCCTCAATATCATAAGCTCCTGGAGCTCAGATCACTTTAGCATACACTCGGATTGCCTGATTGATTGGAAGGAAAAAATTAATAAAACAGTGACAATGCACATCCCAGGGCGAGGTTTCCCAGCCACCCTTCCTTAGCATTCGTACTCTGAGTCAAGAGAACACAGCACTTGGTAATTTCCAAAGGTCAGAAAAAGGTGATCATGTTCAGCCAACAAAGATCTCGTGAGCCATGTGCATCTGGATGTCTCTGCTGTCTATTTCTGTGTCATCCTCTCCTCAGCGAGGGAGTCAGCGATGCAAATGGTGGTGGATTCCAATCCATAATTGTAGCCTCTTCCCTTTAATCCCAAGTGTGGAGCAGTTCTGCGTCCCTGCCTTGGCAGCTAAAGGGCTTATTCAGCCCCCAGCAACTGCAAGAGGTGTTCATAGGACCATGAGCTTCCTATAACTGCACGGAAGGACCACAAATGGCCAGTAACCACCAGGAATGACCACAAGGACTCTTCCTGTTTGCTTCACCTTGAGTGTCCTTGGAGGGCCAGGCCTGGTTGAGACAGGAGTTGTAGAAATTGGAAATGAGACTTTACAATGAAACTCTAAGGAAAGCTAGCTCTGTGTACCCTCACTGGTAAAAGCTCTAAACAGAAAGACAGCAATCCCCATCCCCACCACACTCTCCAGGACCCTCATAGGCAGGCCCATGGCTATGGCCTGCCAATAGTTCTACCTTCCATATGCCCCAGGAAGTAAGGGGCAGGCGCCCTCATGGGCCTTGGAGACCCTGATCACTCTCAGTGGTGGAGGAGGAAGAGAAAGGAAGAAAATCCATGCAAAGTCCGGTTCTAGCAGAGTCCAAATAGAAGAATTTAAATTTTTTAAAAAGTCAATTTAGAAAGATCTAGGAATTGGTCATTGGGTAATTTCTCTACATCCAATCTGTCATGGACAATAAATGTTTTGGTTCAAGTGTTTCTAGATTGAAGTAGGAGGTGAAGGAAATATTATATCTTTTCTTTTGTCCTGAGGAAGAGAAACCAATTCCCAGGGGAAGCATTGTTGAGGAAGAAGAACTTAAGCATTAAAAAAAAAAAAAAAAATAGGTAGAAAAAATAGAAATGAATACATTCAGAAATGCCTCTGAGACTTCACATAACATCCTTGTGTGTACCTGCGACAGAGCTACACCTGGTCTAAGAGGCCAAGCCTGGCCTTAGCCTCGTTTTTCTTGGACGTATCGTGTCTTCTACTCACCACTTCCCCCACATACCACAGTCCAGGACTTTTGCTGACCGCTCAGCTCCTCACCACTCACACACCAGCCCAGCAGCTCCGTGGCTGTCAGGAGAATTGCCTGTTATCGGGCTTATGTGAGATTAAATTTAGTCATTATCTTGGAAGAGAGTTATCTCATGTTGACAAAATCCCTCAGAGTTCACTGTAGAGAACTTTAATTTCCACATTCAAATGAGATTTGAATTTGATCAGGCATCAATTAAACGCTGCGCATTCCACAGCGATCTAACTTCTGAAGAAGAGGTGCTGCCTGCTCTGGGCTTGCTCAGCTCTATGGTTTTGTTTCCTCTTAAAATCATCATCTGAGGTTATAGGTCAGACTCGGAAATAATGGGCAATACATTTACAATAATACATGTGGGTTTGATTACTGCTTTTAAAAAGAGCCATAACAGTCTAAATTACAGGCTCACTTTCCTGGGTCAGCTCAGTCTCAAGGAGGACAACACCATATGGCAGCTAAGAGCAACCAGACAGGCTTGAGTCCAAATCTTACTCCACCACTGTAGCTGTGTCAAATCAGGCAAGTTAACTAACCTCTCCCAGCTCAGTTTCCTCATCTATAACATGGGAAATAACAATGAGACAATAAATATAAAAAGTATCACACATGGGGCCAGCCTGGTGGCACAACGGTTAAGTATGCACGTTCCGCTTCAGCAGCCCAGGTTTCGCTGGTTCAGATCCCAGGTGTGGATGTGGCACAGCTTGTCAAGCCATGCTGTGGTAGGCATCCCACATATAAAGTAGAGGAAGATGGGCATGGATGTTAGCTCAGGGCCGGTCTTTCTCAGCAAAAAGAGGAGGATTGGTAGTGGATGTTAGCTCAGGGCTAATCTTCCTAAAAAAACAAAAAATCATCGCACAAGGCCTGATATAGAATAACACTCAAAAAATGACAGCTGCTATTTATCAGTACCTCTCTTAGGGTATTAACCATTTTCTAAATTTAATTATTTGTTTATTTATTCAATCATCAAATATTTTATGAGCACCTACCAAGCCATGGGGGAAGACGCTGGGGATAGAGAAATAAAAATATGTGGCCTCTGCTCTCAAAGAGCTTATAGCTTTGGGGTGAGACATATTTCTTAGCAAGCTTATGAGACTGTGTATACAAAGTGTTATGAGAACATTGGAGAAAGAGTATCCAAATTTGACTGAAGAAATCAAGGAAGGCTTCATAGTGGAGGCAGCTCTTGAGATCAGATTTGAAGGATAAGCATCTGTTGGGGACACAGATGCAGAGAGGCTACTCCCTTCAGAGGAAATAGCTTGTGCTGAGTCTCAGAGGCTTGGGAGACACTCCAAGCTGATCCATCATGCCTGGCGAGGAGAGGTAAAAGAAAAGGTGAAGGAGAAAGCGACGAACTGGATGATGAAAGACTGTTGTAGGCTCTCTGTAAGGAAGAAATGATTGTAACAGTTTTCCCCATTGAAGATAAGGCCCAGCTCTTGTTCATTTGTACCCCGCACAGAGACCTGCCATGATGGTTAATTTTATGTGCCAACTTGACTGGGCCACAAGATGCCCAGATATCTGGTTAAATGTTATTTTAATGTGTCTATGAAGGTAGTTCTAGAATAGATTAGCATTTTAATTGGTGGAGTGAGTAAAACAGATTGCTCTCCCTAATGTAGGTAGGCATTGAGGGCCCAAACAGAACAAAAAGGGAGAGGAAAGTTGAATTCACTCTCTGCCTGACTGCTTGAGCTAAGACATCAGTCTTCTCAGACCAGGACTTACACCATAAGGCACTCCTGGTTCTCAGACCTTTGGATTCAGACTGAAATTTGCACCACTGGCTTTCCTGGGTCTCCAGTTTGCAGACAGTAGATCGTGGGATTTCTCAGCCTTCATAATCATGTGAACCAATTCCTTATAACTAATCCCAAAAATATATCCCCATTAGCTCTGGTCCTCTGAAGAACCGTATCTGCACATAGCAGATGCTCAATAAATGTTACTTGAAAGACAAATTAATGAATGGAATATTTTAGGATTACCAACTCACTTTCAGGAATCAGATGAAATCTTGAGAGAGAAGGGATTAAAAAGGAAGAAATGGAAGTTCCCACATAAATCTGGCCCAAAGACTCTGTATTTTCCATAGGAAAAACCCCAAGACCCCTTTAATCATCTTGCACATGTTAAATCATAGGACATACCTGAACACACTTTTCCAGCTCTGTGATTGTCGTATGATCAGTTTATACTCAGGTGACATTGGCTGTCTCTAAACATCCTTGTTTCCACCCCCAAAGCAGGCAGCACTTAATGTAGGGTTTGGATATCAGTCAATATCTCTGGTAGAACAATCCAAGAGCCTTTCAAAACAAAGGATTTAAACATACGGTTCAGGGATTCAGAAGAGCCAAGCTAGTCCTCAAGTCTGCAAGCACATCTCGGGGGAGCCATGAAGGGCTGGGCAGATAGGGTGGGGAATGGAGGAGATCCACCTTCTGCCAGCTTCCTCTAGGGAAAGGAGAATAGCATGGACCCGGGTGCTGGCCCACATCCTCTGAGCACTGCACGTCTTTATGAATCATTTTTCTCTACATTCACCATGCATGTTCCTATGGGCAGAAATGTTATCTAAATGTGTGCTCTGTACTTTGCTTATTGTTGGCACTCAAATAAATATTGAATAATGATAAAAACTGTGCATTCATAAGCACCATTTGGTTGGCTGATAAAGGGGGAAATATACATGCCACATGGAAGGGGCCTTGAGAAACACCAGTTTTCAGGATTCATCCACATACTCCCTGGCTTTTCAAGATTACACAGTGAATACAGTAAACCAGAGACGTGAACAACACGGTTTCCATATTCATTGTTTTCAGTAAGCACTGAAACTTAGCTTTAGGATCTAGGTGAAGGGGCAGGTAAGGTGGGTGGTTCTGAGAGTTCAGGGGAGCATGACCCTGTTAATTACGAGGGAGAAGGGCCAGACTGCTTTGCTCAGTGGAATGTCCCGTGAAGAGTTTGTCAAGCTCTCTTGCCAGAAAAAGAGCAATTTGGATGCTGTTTCCATTGATTTTATATTGCGTTCTCTCTAAGTTCTTCTGTGAAGAGGATTCTGAACAGAAATCAACCTCCAAGGGAAAAGTAGCAGCATTGGTAATAAATGGTGTTTCTTCTTCTTTTTTTTAAATTTCATTTATACTCCGTCCTTTCTCTGACCTTTCGGCCTGAGTCAGAAGGAGAGAGCTACAGACAGAAGAAACGCATTTTGAAACTGGGAGTCCTTTTTTGTTCACATGAAAGAGTTAAGTCTGATTCTCTCAGGCTGAACCGATCTCCCTGCCTGTGCTCGGCTAAGACAACCAGTCTGCTTCTCTCTGTGAAACGACCATTTTCGCCACTCAGTGACCCTCCTTTTTCCTCTGAAATGTCTCCCTGGCAATGTTAGCATGCATGTGAACCCTTATTCTCACATGTTGGTCAAGAACACGCTTGTTAATTAGATTCCATGGTGGCTTGGGTGAGTGGTCAAAATCACTTCACATTCGTCTCATTAACAACTTCACACTTGGAGTCAGGTTTCCTGCAAGTCACAGCTGCCAGGGAAGGGTGACCCGGGAAGAACCAGAAAGGGTCCACTACCCTATCCAAGGATATCTGCACTATCCAGGAGCTACAGGGCCAGAAATGTTGCCATTTTCAATTTGTTCCTTGCCATTAGCCTAACTCTTTCAGGAAGTTCTGTATTCAGCAAACATATATTAAGCATCCTTCACGCACAGGCATTGTCGGAGACACAGCAATACAATAGCCTGCTATATAGAGGCTACATGGAAGATGGATATGTATTGATAACCATAATCTAGGATAAAAAGTATAAATATCTTAAGAGAGTTTCAGATAAAATGCTGTGTAAATTCAAAAGAGGAAGTTACTGATCACTTCTGACTCAGAGGATCATTTGGCATTTGAGCTGTACCTTAAAGGGCAGGTATGATTTGGACCTATCTGGAAGGCATTCTAGAGGCAATGAAATTTGCAAGCTTTTTTCCTAATTTTTGAATAGTAAATATTCTAAAATAAATACCTGATTTTGTTTTTCAGATAAATTTTCTCTGTGGCAAGAGAGATCTGGGACCAGCCAGTGTTTCATCAAGTACCACACCAAGCACTTCAGAAAAAAGGGCAGCAAAGCAGTGGGAGAGCACAAGCCAGACCAGTGAACTTTCCGGATTCACGTTTTTCTTGCACCAGACAAAACTTTGATGTAAGTGATAGGAGCTGATGTTTCTCAGTAACTCCTTTGGGAGATATACAGTTGTCCTCCCATGTCCACAGTTTTGCTTTCTGTGATTTCAGTTATTCATGGTCAACCACAGCCTGAAAATATTAAATGGAAAATTCCAGAAATAAATAATTCATAAGTTTTAAATTGTGTGCCATTCTGAGTAGTGGGATGACTCTTGGGTGTCCTGCTCTCTCCTAACCAGGGCACAAATCATTCCTTTGTCCGGCAGATCCACACTGGTATACACTACCCATCCATTAGCCACTTGGTAGCCACCTCAGTTATCAGATCACTGTCGTGGTATTTCAGTACTTGTGTTCAAGTAACCCTTATTTTAGTTAATAATGGTCCCAAAGCACAAGAGTAGTGATGCTGGCAATTCAGATATGCCAAAGAGAAGCCATAAAGTGCTTTCTTTAATTGAAAAGGTGAAAGTTCTTTGCTTAATAGGGAAAAAAAATTCATTTGCCAAGGTTGCTAAGATCTACTTTTATTACAGTGTATTGTTATAATTGCTCTATTTTATTATTAATTATTATTGCTAATCTCTTACTCTGCCTAATTTACAAATTAAACTTTATCGTAGGTATGTATGTATAGGAAAAAACATAGTATATACAGGGTTCAGTACTGTTTGTGGTTTCAAGCATCCACTGGGGTCTTGGAATGTATCTCCCAAGGATAAGAAGTAGGTACTGGATGACCAATGGAGATATGGGCCCCAGAAGGGCAGGGGGTCCAAAGCCCTGCCTATGGCTGGGTGTGGGGGCTTGGGGAGGGACTGCCTTCAGGCTGGAGGGATATATGGGAAAGGTGGGCCGGCTGTGGCGAACAGTCCAGCTTTCTAGAGTTGTCAATACAAAGACAGCAGGTGTGATGTCACAGAGAGCCTGGGGCACAAGGTCGAATCTAGCAGTTCCTTGAGATACTGAGACTGATTACAGCACCTTTTTTAAAATTTTTTTTATTTCTAGTTGTGATAAAATATACATAAAATTTACCATCTTAACCATTTTTAAGTATACAGTTCAATAGTGTTAAGCTCATTCAGAGTTTTTTACAGCCAATCTCCAGAATCTATTCATTTTGTAAAACTGAAACTTTATACCTATTAAACAACAACTCCCCATTTCCCCCACCCCTAGCGCCTGGAAACCACCATCCTACTTTCTGTCTCTTAAATTCGACTACTCTAAGTACCTCAAATAAGAGGAATCATACACGTTTTGTCCTTTCGGTGACTGGCTTATTTCACTTAGCATAACGTCAAGTTTCATCCATGCTGTAGCATGTGTCAGAATTTCCTTTCTTTTTAAGGCTGAGTAACATTCCATTGTATGTGTATACCACACTTTGTTTAACCATTCACTCGTGAATGGACTCTTGGGTTGCTCTACTTTTTGGCTACTGTGAATAATGCTGCAATGAATGTGGGTATACAGACATCTCTCCAAGACCCTGCCTTCAATTATTTTAGGTACCTATCCAGAAGTGGAACTAGTGGATCATATGCTAATTCTATTTTTAATTTTTTGAGGAACAACCGTACTGTTTTCCACAGCAACTGCACCATTTGACATTGCCACCAGCAGTGCACAAGGGTTCCAATTTCTCTATTGTTATTTTGTTATTTTCTGGTTTTTTGAAAGTAGCCATCCTAATGAGTATGAGGTGGCACAGAGACTCAGAATATTGTGCCCAGTGGACAAGCCTGCTCGTACAAGGAGGGAGCTCTCAGACATCAGAGTTGGTACAGTTTCATCACCTAAAATAACAGTGCCCCTCAGCAAGGCTGCAAAATAAGGTAGAGGGAGACTTCACAGAGGAGGGTTGCCTGCCTGGGTCAGGCCCACTGGGCTCATTCTGAAGTTCCTGAGATGTGCATGTGCCACCCACAGCCTGAAGCTACTGTCCTGCAACTCAATGGACCAGTTTCAGCAGGTAAGGCCTGTGTTTGGCCCCGTGGTGGAAGGGGAACATATTGCTCAAAGAAGCAGTTGTTAGGTGGTGAAGCGGAAATGCTTAACCCCTCCTCTGAGGTCTGATATCCAAGCAGCAGGCAGTGTCACAGGCATTGCTGAAGGAATCCCAATCAATGTGTGGCCAGACGAGAGACTGAAGGAGCAGCTGGTTCTATCCTGAGCCTAAAACAGTACATAGGTCATAGAACCAAAACTTTCTTAGTGACATTGGATAATACAATTAGCCCATCATATTGTACCACAAACTCTTGTAGGGAGGAGGGTACTGAATATTTTTTTACAACAACGCCGTGCGTGTTTTTGAAGGGGACAAACTGGTGTTGAACTGCTCTTCTGGCCCATTTAGAGAAATCCCCAGGATTCTGGTAAAAGCTTCAACAGAAGCATGACTCCTTTGGATGTAGCTGGGCCCCTTTTTTGCTGGCATCTCTAACCCTGACATCACACCGAAATTTCCCAAAAGGCCACTGTTCTTTTAAATAGGCCACCATATCTCAGCCCACGTGACCTCTGTCTACCAGCGGTCAGTGACCAGATGCTAGGTTCCATCAGTGTAATCTGAAAACATATGCATCCAAGCAATTCTTCCCCTGGTTCAAAATGATATTTTGGGACACAATCTGCTATTTAAAACAGCTGTTGTTGATTTACTTGGGGCACATGCTGATTTCACGTCAAACAGAATGTCATGCAAACTTCTCCAAGGAGTCCTAGGGAATAAAAGAAGAGCACAGACCATAAGAAGAGCATTTATAAATGTTTGCCTATATTTGAAATCCCCTGTATAAAATTTTTCAGACGCTCTGAGAAACAATGTGCCTACCTGACTTCGGGTTTCCTGTTTCGTCATCCATGAGCCTATGCTGATGTGACCCAAAGAGAAAAAGGAAAAAAAATTTCCTATTGACGGTGAAGCACTAGCTACACTGATGAAAACTTTGATAAATACTGAAACAATAATGGGAAAAAAATAGGACAGTTCTCTATTTTCAAGGAGGCATGTTACCTCCTCAAGAATTCATTTGCTGTTCCACTTTCCTTTTGTCCCCTAATCGCAATAAATTTTCTCCATCTTTATCTTTCCTGAAATTAAACCAAGTTTATTTGGCTTAACAGAGGTTTCCTGTGCACGTAGGTTTGTCGAGGACAAGGAGCACATCAGACTGCGAGCACTTTGAGGACGCAGAAGGGATCTTTAGCTTCCTATCAGAAAGCCTGGCAGATATAGGCACTTAATAAATCCCTAAATAATTGATTAAGTTGAATGCAGAGTGTGGTGAGTGCCCCAGAAAGAATTATCTGAGGAACTCCCCAAGTGGAAGTTTGCCTCTCCTTTACCACTATGCCCTCCCTCTTACAGAAGGCTATCTACTCCTGCGGCTCAGCGCCATGATCATCTCCCTCGCCTTGCCATTGACCGTTAGTAGCCTCCCACCTTCCAGCCACAGGGCCTCTCTGCTCTGCCTTCAGGTATCATATTGGTCTGTGCCCCAGGCTCTCAGTTCTTCTTTCTTCAAAGTGCTGGGACCAACCCATGACCTGGCTTAATCTTTTGCCAACCCACTCTCCTCCATTCTCAAGTCTAATTGCTTCAACCCACAGATACCATACTGACACATGTGTGTTTCAGGAAGGTGACCAAAAAAGAAGAACCCAGTTTTTTTATAGTTTCACCAAAAAGCCAATTCCAAAGCACATCCAGGTGGTCAATTTCCCTTGTGATCTGTGATACACTGACACTTCTAGGACTCCTTAGGGAGGAAAAAAACACAGGAGTTAGAAAAGAATCAGCCACTAAATAAACACTGCTATTCAACATCACTACGACAATAAAGAATAGCACAGTGGAGTTAGCCAATACAGCAGGCATCTTCTGACACCATAAGGGAGACCTGGTCTCCTTATGCATCAAAAGATAAACATACCAAGGCAATTTTGAAAGAAATTTAAAAGGTGTGGTGAATTAATAAGACGCCCCTCAAAAAATCACTATGGAGCATGTCTTAGTGTTTGGGCTTTTCTAACAAAATACTGGGTAGCTTATAAACAACAGAAATTTATTTCTCACAATTCTGGAGGCTGGGAAGTCTAAGACCCAGGCTCTGGCATGGTCACATTCTGGTGAAAGCCCTCTCCCTGGTTCACAGCCAGCACCATCTCGTTACGTCCTCACGTGGTGGAAGGGGTGAGGGAGTGTGGGGAGTCTCTTTTATAAGAGCGCTAATCCCTTTCACGAAGCCTCCATCCTCACGACCTAATCACCTCCCGAAGGTCCAACTCCTAATACCCTCACTTTTGGGGGTTAGGATTTCAACATCCGAACACAAACACTGAGGCCCTAGAAGAGCACCTACTACGTGCTAGGTTTATTCTAGGTGGTGAAGATCCAAGAGTAAATTTAAAAGTCCTTGCCTTTCAGGAGCTTACATTTATTTGGGAAGAGAGAGAAAAGCAAATAAAAATAGAATGTAAAAGATATAACTTCAGATACTACTAAATGCTCTGAAGAAAATATACTCTGGTTGAGAGACAGTGGTGAGACAGTGGGGCCTAAGGACTCTTTTAGATATGATGGATGGTCGGGGAAAGATCCTTCATGCAAACTCTTTCAAAGATCTGGAAGAGACACTTCAGACAGAGGGAAGAGTAATTGCAAAGATCCTGAGAAGGAAATAAGCCTGGCAAGTTCATGGAACCTAAGAAAGCCCACACGACCAGAACAGAATATGTAATGGGGACCAAAATAGGAAATTAGATTAGAGAGGCAGCTGGAAGCCATATTATGTGGGATTTGTTGCCCATGGTAAAGAATTTGGGTTTTATCATGGGTATGACAGGAACATATCGGAAGATTTTGAGTGAGAAGTGACAGGATCTGACTTAGATTTTAAAAAGATCACTGAGGCTGCAGTGCGGAGATTGGATCTGGGGCAGTTGCAAGCAGAAGAAAAAGATCTATAAGGATGCTTTCGCACTAGTCCAAATGAGAGACGATGGTGATACAATAGGATGGTAGTCTTGAAATTGAGGAGTAGTTAGGTTTAAGGTGTAATTTGAAAAACAGGCAGGATTTGCTGATGGATAGGATCTAGGCTATGAAGAAAGCAAAAGATTAAAAGCTGTCTCCTGTAGTTTTGACCTGAATAACTGAGTAGATTTACTGGACATGCTAAGTTTGAGAAATTTGTTTGACATTGGAGGTGCCAACAAGGCACCTTGATGTGAGTTTGGAGTTCAGAAGAGGGTTGAGGCTGGAGACGTAGGATACTCGTAATGTTTAAAGACATGAAACTAGATGGAATCATGTAAGGATATAGAGAAGGCAGATCTGAGACGTGAGCCCCAGAGCACCCCAAAATAGTGGTCAGAAAGAAAAGGAGGAACCAGCAGAGAAGCGTGAGAAGTAGTTGAGGATATAGAATGAATATCGGGAAATTGTGATGGCCTAGAAGCCAAGTGAAGAGTGTTTGGAAAACAAGAAGAGAAAATTTATATCAAATGATGTTAAGAGAGTTCACAAAAGATGAGGGCTGTAAGGTGATCACATAATTTGGCAACATGGAACTGACTGATGAACTTAACAGAATGGTTTCAAAGGAGTGTAAGGATAACACCCACGGGAATGAATTAAAAAGAGATTCAAAGATGAGCAAGTACAAGCAGAGAATAGACAACTCTATTGGCTGGTTTTTCATCAAGATTAGCAGTGAAAGTAGGTAATAGGTGGAGGAAGCCATGAGACTTGGGGGTCAAGGAAGATTTGTCTACAGGGTTTGTTTTAAGATGGCAAACATTAAGCATGTTTGCACATCTATGGGAATAATCCACTAGAGAGGAGAAAATTGATGAAAGATGCTATGGACCGAATTTTTGTGTCCCCCCGAAATTTGCATGTTGTCTAATTCCTAATCCCCAGTGGGATGGCAACTGGAAGAATGGCCTTTAGGAGATGATTAAAGCATGAGGGTGGAGCCCTCATGAATGGGATTAGTGCTCTTACAAGAAAACGCAGGACAGACATGATTTCTCTCCACCATGTGAGGATATAGCAAGAAGGCCGCCATCTGTGAACCAGGAAGAGAGCACTCACCAGGAATTAAATTTCAGAAAATAAATGTCTATTGTTTAAGCCACTCAGTCTGCAGTATTTTTGTTATAGCAACCTGAACTGACTAAGACAGTGAAGAATTGCCAGAGTTTATAAGTAAAAGAAGATAAGCTCCAGTGCCTAAATGGACAGAGAAGTTGGCTTTGATAGTACAAATTTTGGTAATCTAAGTGCTTTTCTTCCAGGATAAATATTCTAACTGCTCTCATTTGTCTCTCCTTTAATAAAGACAATCCTGTGGGTTCTATATAAAAGGTAGGTATTATTTCTTTCGCTTTCCACATACCAGGAAACTGAGAAAATACAGTTAAGCAACTTGCCTGAAGTCAAATAGGTAATATCAGTATCAGAGCAGGACTCACACTCTGGGCTTCTGATGTCCCATCCATGGTTCTTTCTGCTTTTCCACACAGCACGTGTGTCAGTGATAGGCAGTGGAAATCTCACACTCAGGGGGCCAATTCAAAGTCACTGGTTTAGTATCTTGTGGAAATTAAGTAAGGCAAACTTTTGACAAATTCATTCAAAATGAGTGTTTTCAACTTTGATCTGCAGCTGCCTTTTCCCCACCAGCCTAGCCCAGAGACTCAAAGCTGACAGATGGTTGTTACGACTTATCAAGGGAGCATTCCTATCCCTTCTCTTCTGCCAGTCCTTCCAGATGCATTTCTTCTCACATGGCAGTCTTATCAAGGGTATAGTTCATTCTGCTAGCAAATAGCCAAGGGAGGGACTAGAAACATATTAGACAGCAGAGGGAAGATGGTCTGGAATTATAATTTGCTGAGCCTAATGCTCAAATTAGCAGTTAACAATTGTTCTGGGTTGGGCACAGTCCTGTAATGGTCAGATCAAGGCACAGTCTACAGTATTTAAATCTGGGCATTTGCAATTCTTCTCCCCTTCATATAAATTAGGAAGTTGGAGCCTTTCTCTCTTAAACAGATTTTTCTTTTTCCTTTTTTTTCTTTTTCCATCTCTACCACCACCTAACTTGCCCTTTAAAAATATGCTCAGATTCTTCCCAGGATAAAACCAGAGTGAGCGACAAAGAGGATATGAATCTGAAAGGTGGTCTTTGCTGTTTTGCCACATCTGCTTGAAATTCCACAGCTGGCACTGAGTCCTAGAGACTACCGGAATGACTAATGAGTCACACAGCTCCCAGTCTTAAATGTGCTTGTGAAAATGTTCAGGGATTTGACCACGACTTTTCAACATCAAGAATGAGAAGTGTGAGAGCTCCCACGTATCAGCTAGCTCATCTCTTGCCCGGTCTGGATTTTTCCCTTCTGGATAAGATTCTAGCAGATGCTTTAGCTAGTCTTGTTTTAAATATCTTAAATGATGGCACTCCCTCCCCTTTCCACTGAAAGGCTATTTCACAGTCCAGTGGATCTTATCACCAGACTGTGTTTTCCAGAAAGTTGCCTGAAATTCATCTTTTGTTAATTTCTTAACATAACTCATGTTCATTCACTCTGGCAACTCACCTGTAAGCAGCCTCTCTCCCTCATTAGCAATTAAGCAAGTAAATCTACAAATGAGAGATCATCAGCCAATCGCTTCCCTCTATTCGTTTTCCTGCTGGATAAATCCAGCATGCTGAGATGCCCTGGGCACTGAATACCCAGTGGTTTTCTGTGCTTTTTACTCTGTCTCTTCAATTATCACCTCACCACTCTCAGCAATGCATGGACTGTTCCCATCTACCAGGCTTGGCAGGGGACTCAGTCAGGGACTCAGATATCAACACAGTGCAGTTATTGGCACCGATTCCCTCCCTGGCCTTGACCCCACAAGGATTCTTAACAAATTTCACAGTCACGGATTGCAGAGTGGGGACAGTCAGCAGAAGGTACACACTGCAAAGATGGTCAGAGTAGAAGACTCCTTCCATCTCCCTCAAGGGCTTCCACATTTCCCACTGCCAGAGGTCTTGTCCTTTCTCGGCCAGCTCCTCTCTACTCAGACTCGCTGGTGCTCTTCTTTCAGCTCATCCTCCTCAGTCTAGTCACTACATTTGGCCCCTTTGCTCTTTACTTTCACATTTTCACTGAACCTACATTTCCCCCCTGCACATCACCCCCAACCCCCAAATATAGTAATCACTTTCATCTTTTTCTCCTTTGATAGAGTCAATCCTGTGGGCTATATAAGACAGATAATATTTCTTTCACCTTTTAACGTACTGGGAAACTGAGACGACACGGTCAAATGTCTTGTCTGAAGTCAAGCAGCTGCGACCAGCATCAGAGCAGGACTCACCCTGAGCCTCTGCTGCCCCATCCATGTTCTTCCTACTTTTTCACACAACACGTGTCACTGACACTCAGCGGAAATAGGCTTTGCTATTGACTCCTCTGTTTTTCTAGGAAGCTGTTTCTCACCTAAATATACTTATTTTACGTGCCATAAAGAATCAACCTTTTAACTTGTCTTTTTATAAGAATTGTCTGTGTTGGATGCTATTTTAAATGATTAAAAACAAAGGAACAGTTTCTCGCCAAGTTAAATTTTTTCCCTTTGTGTTTAGGCCAAAAGTGTTTCACTGTCTAAAAATGCTTAAGTACATTCTATGATGATTGAAAAGTAGCTTAATAGAATTTACATTTTGAATCCAAGAAAATTCCGTTAGACTAAGGACTTATAAAGACAACTTTTATTTTGCTCAGTTCTTGCTTGAACGAAACACCCACCCAGACACAATCAAACGAAAATCTTCTTTTGTCTTCGTGAACTGAGGTCACTTGAGTTGTTCTGGGTTAGAATCCACAGGACTAGAATGAAAGAAAAAAAGCAGGAACTGGAAAGCGAACACGATCAGGAGGATCTGACTAACATACCTGCGTACTGCTTACTTGCTTACTAAATCGCTTTGAATTTCCACACAGTATGGTCACACTGTATTTTAAGACTTTTCGCTTCACTACTCTGGTTTAATTTCTAAAAAAAACACAGGGTTTCACAGTTATGGCCAACTGCTTATCCCAGGCAAATTAAATTAAGCCCCTGGCATGCAACTAAAAGTTTGTTTCGCCTAATTGAGCAGCTAATGGGTATGGATGAATTTGAGGTACAGATAAAAATATTGTTTTCAAAGAGCCATTCTGATTAGCATGCTCTGAAGTGGGCAAACAAAAATATTTATGCAGCCATTTTTATAAGCATGTTCAAATCTATTCGTTAAGCTCCCGGGAAAATTTCACAGGGCACTGTCCTGTCTTTACATGATGTGATCCGCTCCTTGCTAAAAGAGGGCTCCTTGTTAAAACCCTTCACCACAGACCTTCTGACATTCTGCTATACCAATACGCAGCCATCTTTAGGAATGCCACTTTCTCATTTCCAGCTTACGTCTTCGTTCAAAGATTGAGTGAGTCTCCACTCCAATGCAATTCCATTGTTTCGTCTAATAAATGGCCTCATCTAATAATTGGCCCTAGTGCCACTAAAGCAACTGTTAGTGGGTTGGAGGAATGAAGAAATCAATTGTTGAGGAGAATTCTCTGAAATATTAACGTTCTGGAACTCGTTGCATCAGTTCTCTAGCATTTTGCTGTGTTTGCTTTTATGGTATTGAATGTCAGGGCAGATGGCCATTTCTCCCCATGAATCTCCTACTTCAATATTGGGTCCTTTTAAAGTAAGCTTTCATTAACAGCAAAACAAAATACATGTTTTATTTCCCAAATGTTACAATCATACAAGAAATGAAAAAAAATGCAATGCTGATCCAGTTCACATGCCATTTTAAAGTCAGTTAAACAAAACTTTAAAGATGGCTGTTTTAAATGACAGCTATCATTTAAATGACAGCTATCAGAATTACTCAAACTCCGTCTATTATTCCTGTGCATATACAAGCTCCTGAGGCTTTTATGTTTGTTTGTTTCTTTTAATTTTGGTTGTCTTTTTAGATCTCCTGTCCATTTATAGTGAAAGAATGGAGGAAATACTATGGGTAGAGACTAGGATCCTCAAGACACCCAGATTATGTCCCAGAAGCTACATTCCTTCCCTGAAAACTGAAGTCAGCTTGTTGTGGGGACACTTCTCCTACAAATGCTTGCCTCTGTGGTCTTCTATGCTCTTACTTTGTTTGGTCCACAGGTGAACTTCTCACATTACATTGATAAGGGGAAGTAAACCTTACTGTTTCTGTTACTTCCTGAACCTTCAGAGAGCTTCTACTAGAAGTATTCTGTATTCAAGTAATCGGGTTTTCATACCTGTATCCACAACTGATTGTCAGAGACACAAAAATGACCATCTTAATATAATTTGGCCCAACTTTTGCTGAGCTAGGAGCATAACATCTAGCAGAGACTTTCAAGTTTCAGATCTGTAATGAAATTTGGTTAAATTATATCTCCCACAACCATTCCAAATTCATATGTTGAGGTCCTAATCCATAGTACCTCAGAAGGTGACCGTATTTGGAGAGAGGTCTTATAGAGATAAGAAAATTAAAATGAGGACATTAGTGTGGGCCCTAATCAGATATCACTGGTGTCCTTATAAAAAGTGGAAACTTGGAGACAGATATATATAGAGAGAGAGAGAGGGAGGACGGTCTGAAGACACAGGGAGAAGACAGCCATCAATAAGCCAAGAAGGGCCTGGGACAGATCGTTCCTTCACAGCCCTCAGAAGGAACCAAACCTGTTGACATCTTGGTTTTAGACCCCTAGCCTCCAGAACCGTGAGACCATCAATTTCTGTTGCTGAGTAATGCAGACTGACCTGAAAAGGCTTCCACATCTACCAGTGGAAATCCCTCACTCTTGGCTATCAATCAATCTTTAACAAAGAAATTCTATTTCTGTACTACTCATCCACCTGCCTCACAGTAAATTCATTCTTATTCCTGGCTTGAGTAAGGAAATTCCACTTTTGTTTGCCCCTTTAAAGCTGTAGAATGTTTTCTCCTACAAAGTGACATTAGCCCAGCAAGTCATCTCTCTCCACATTGAGATGCAGATTCCAATTACATTCTCTTCTGGGTGCAAAAGTAACAAATGCTAATTGCACATCATTTTATTGTTCACTTACTACATCAAAATGCATAGCAAATATAAGTTTACCTTTTTGTAACACATGTACACCACTGAGTCTTATGCACATACCTGTATACACACATGTATCAATCTACTTTCCCCCTTTCCACAAATTCTAGCTATGTACCCTGAAGCGGTCCACCCTGGAGGTCACAGATAGAGCTCTCACCTAGAATGGGAAGGAAGAGAGGCAGGAACTTAACTGGTATTTACCATCTACTATATGTATGTAAAGTTGACATATATTATCTTAATTAGTACAACAACCCTCTGAGGTATGAATTATTATTTGTACAGATAGAAAGAAAATAAACTCAGAGTGGTAATGGTCACTCACATTTGAGTGTCTTGGCCAGGACAGACACCTTCCTTTTTCCCCAAGTCTTCATTGCAATCCCACCCATGCACATATATCCAGGCTTCCTCCTCCAACAGTGGAAACTTCTGAAAGGTCCAGAAAAGGAAGCACTGTTCAGGCCTCATGACCACAGCAGAATTTCCTCCTTGAAAGTTTCCATGATAGGGCCATTGACTGGGGCCAGGAGCACCTGGAGGCGGGAGAGCTCTTCTCCCTACCTGTCAGGACTTGGCTTACACGCCATCCATCTCACAGGCCCAGAGAGTGTTTAATGAAGCCGATTTGGATCAGTGGCGATCAGGGCTTAGGCCATTCTCCAAGACCTCTAAAATGGCTGGGAAACATGCTCATTTTTGGCAAGGAGTCTAGTGCTTTTTGTGGCTTTATTTTTAAATAAACCTCGCTAACATTGTTTTAGTTGCCTGTACTATTGAAAGCTCTTTCAATTATTCACATCAATTCCATCAGAACTTATCAAGCACCTATTCTGTGCCAGGCACAGCAGAAGTATGAAGAGATCAGTAAGACACTGCTCTAGGAACTTGAGGAACTAGGAGCATGCAAAAAACCCACAAATAATGCTAAGAGGCAAAGACGAGAGCTAAAAAGGAGGACAGGTACAAGAGCTACAGGAATTCAGACAAAGGAGATATCGCTTCTGGGTGGGAAAAATCAGAAAAGACATCATGGATAAGGAACTAGCATTTGATACAAACGTTTAGGAATTCATTCATTCAGCCAGTCAGTCAACAAATATTTTATGAACATCTACCATGTGTCAGGCATATGCTAAGAATTGGAGATACAAGAGGGACATAATCCCTACCCTCAAGGCATCTGCATTCTAGTGATGACTTAGACAATGAGCAAGTAAACAAATTCAGTAATTATAGCTTTTTATGGATACTAAGAATTGAATGAGCAGAATGCACTGGTAGTATTAACCAGGGCCGGTGGTGCTGGTGGTGGGGCAGGGTATCTACTTTGGCAAAGTGTTCAGGGAATTTCTTGCTAAGGAAGTAATTTTTAGTAGAGATCTGAAGAATGAGGAAGAACTAGCCATTTGAAAAGCAGGGGTGGAATGTTCAAGATACTGTGAGCAATAGGCGAAAAGTTCCTAAAAAGGAAAAGAATTTGAGATAATCAAGAAAGACTCAAAAGGTCACTGTGGCTGGAGAATGGGAACAATGGGCAGGCCAGTTTGAGAAGAAGCTGGAGAAGTCAGTGGAGTTCAGGTCTTGCAAGGTATTTGATGCTGGGAAGGTGTCTGAATTTTCTCCTATTGCAGCAGGATCTTTGAAGGATTTAAAGCTGGGCAGTGGCACGAGGTCAATTTGTATTTTGAAAAGAAAAGTCAAGTCAGAATGCCATGTGGAGAAAGGGCTAGAGCTGGCAGGTGAATTAGGAGACTACAGCTTTGGTCCATTTGCAACAAGGTGTTTTACACAAGAGTGAAGCTGGGAGATACAAAGGTAGATATATCTGAGATCTATTTAGGGAGAAGAAACAAGAATTGACCAGATTGAGGTGGAGCAGAGCATTTAAGTAGACAAAACAACACAAGCAAATATTCAGAGAAGAAAAATGGTGGGTCTGTGTGGGCTTCCATGAGACTAGAACAGCATAATTCTTCCTTGCAACAGAATGCTAAGGCATGGAATAGCACTATGACCACTCCTTAATTCCAGCTTTATTTCCCAACCCCCCCCCCAACCTCCGCTCTCCACACATGACTCATTATAATAAAAAAAGTAAAGGTTGCTGGAGTTCATAGACACCTAAGCAAACACTGAGGTCAACATTCCCCAAAATGTATTGTGTCTAATACTTGTTACAGGAGATGCTGCTTGAAAAACAGGAGGCTTTGTAGTCAAATACATTTAGAAAATGACTATCACATCCTCTTCCTAGAGAATTACAAGCACATTGACATACCAAAGACTTTAAGATGTCCTTCAACACAGAAACCTATTTAGCTTTGTTGTTAACTCATTTTTTTCCAAACTAATAGGACTTAGGGTCCCTATTCCACAGAACAGCCCTAAGGATCCTGTGGAATCACTGACCTAGCCCACAGGACCATTTGCATAATTTGCAGGGCCCAGTGCAAAATGAAAATGCTCAGCCCCTTATTCAAAAACTATTGGAATTTCAAGAGAGTGACAGGATAGCACTAACCCAATTATGGGGCCATTCTAAGCATGGAGTTCTGAGGGACCACACAGAGCTAGCACAACCACAGACCCAGCCTTGAAGGCCCATTATCTTCAAGATACAGAAGAAGAAACAAACCCAGAAACATGAAGTGGACTCCCCATGATCTCACATTAGGTCAGTTGTGCACCAGATCTGTCCCCTGGACCTTGTGATCAATTACAGTATTCCAGATTGGCTTTTACAAGGTGAACCAGACATTTTGGGAGATGGTTCTTACTGCTACATTTGTTAATTGATGTCACTCCCCAGGGTCCAACTCTGGCACAGGTTACCTCTAACTTGCTGCTGACGCTAATTCCACTGTTCTCTCTACTCATCACTCTGGTTTATTGCAACCGGTCACAGAACCTATTTACCACTCTATCAGCAGTGCAGGGGACAAGATATGGCTTTAAAAATATTGTGAAATGGACTGGCCCAGTGGCATAGCAGTATGTTTGTGCACTTTGCTTTGGCAGCCCAGGGTTCATGAGTTCCAAACCCCGGGCGTGGACTCACACCCCACTTGTCAAGCCATGCCATGGTGGCTTCCCACATACAAAACAGAGGAAGATTGGCACAGATGTTAGCTCAGGGACAATCTTCCTCACACACAAAAAAATCATGACTGATTAGAGGCAAGTAAGAAAGTAAGGTTAGGAGAGGGGAGGAGAAGACCATGATTATCTGACTCTTGCCCTGTTCCTGGGAAGGAACCAGGTATTTCCTATCCATATTCCATAAAACATTTAACAGAGCGTTTTGTACATAATAGGTGCACAAAAAAGAAAATGCCCTTTCTCCCTTAAAGTTAGGGAAGCTAAAGAAGTCAATGTGGAAACAGAATGAGCAAATTGTGAGGAAAGTCCAGTGCCCTGTGAAACTAAAGTGGGTGATGCCTAGTTCTCCAAGAATAAAATAAGGGAGGACTTTAAAGGAGAGGATAAGAATGAGCTCTGGAATAGGCTCCCCACATGTTTCAGAGATAGGAAGGAGAGAATGCAAGTAGATAGAACACAGGCCTTCAAAGGAATAGAGGCTTAGAGAGGAAATGGAGAGTGTAGAGGGTTTCTACTGTTTTGTCTGCTGTATTAGCGTTCTCCACAGAATCAGAACTAATAGGATATATATACATATATAAATGTAAAGAAATTTATTATAAGGAATTGGCTCACATCGTTAAGAAGGTTGACAAGTCCCATGATTTGCCAGAAGAGTTGACAAGCTGGAGATCCAGGTGAGCTGATGGTGTAGTTCTGAGTCTAAAGGCCTGAGAACCAGGAGACACAATGGTGCAAGTTGCAATCTGAAGACAAGCAGGCTCAAGACCCAGGAAGAGCTGGTGTTTCAGTTCAAGTCTGAAGACAGGGAAAACCCACGTCCCAGTTCAAAGGCATCTAGGCAAAGAGAAGTCTCTCTTACTAGGAGGAAAGTCAACCTTTTTGTTCTATTCAGGCCTTCAACAGATTGGATTATGCTCCCCTACATTATGCTTTACTCAGTCTACCAATTTAAATAGTAATCTCATCCAAAAACACCCTCACAGAAACACCCAGAAAAATGTTTGACCAAATATCTGGATACTCTGTGACCCAGTCAGGTTGACACAGAAAATTAATCATTACACCTGCCCAACAGCCATTCCTTCCTATTTTAACTTTATGACTCAACTTTTCTTTAGGGAATTACCCATTGTCCACACTCAATCTGTATAGTTGGGCCAGGGCTGACCTGAACTCTGAAGTTCTAGAAATGGGCGATGAGAGCATTCCAACCCCCTGGATAGAGTGACTGATTCTGAGACAGACCAAGGAGTCTCAGATCCCAAACCTGGGCTATAAACTGTTAGTAAAGAGAAAAATAAAATGAAAAGAGAAGATTTCTGCTTGGGTTAATATGCTGGTGGTATATAGGGCAGGAACTGCTGGGGACCATTATGTAGAAAGGATCTACCTAAGAATGATGCCAACATGGAAGAACAGAGTTGAGACATGAGGAGAGAGAAAAGAGAGAGAAAGAGAAACTGAGTTCTGGTGACATGGTTTGGTTTGAGCTCCTGACTTAACTTTACCTGGACTTTTTAGTTGTATGATTTACATGAGGTAGTTACTTGAGTTTCATTTTGTGCTTCAGTTGATTTAAGGTAAGTCCTCTTCTTTTGAAAGCAATGAGTCCTGACAGATGCTGTGAGCACATTATGCTCAGAGAATAAGCCAAGGGAATGGGCCTCCCTTATCTAAGGAGCAGTGACCAAGCAGCTGGCAGCACAGCTTTCCAAATGGTCCTTTTGAACTAAGTTACAGTATCGCTGGCAGATGAGTGAGCTGGACTTAGCTCCTGAGGCTGAAGCTAAGTCTATCAACTACTAATGTCACTCTATTAACTGGAAATGGTTCTGTTCCTGAAATTGCATTGCTTTGACAATAAAAATCATCTGGTGTCATTTAATATTAGCATATATAGTGTACTGTCAGGCTGGGATTAGGGAGAGTGAGCATAGCGCTTAAAATCCCATTCCTATTACTCTGAGCCATGGGAACAGAATTTGGAACCCTGGATGGTTCCAGGGATAAGTTAAAAGTACAAGCTGGGGCTCTCTTGACATTAGCAAGATGGTGGAACAGGAAGCCCTGCACTCTCCTCCCTTCCACAGACACAATGATTCAACAGCAACACATGGATGAATACCCTTTCTGAGAAATCCAGAGACTAGTTGAGAGATTCCTGCACCTAGGGCAAGTGCAAATCCAGTCACATCAAAACCAGTGGGAAAAACAGAGAACCTCCTCTCGCCATAATCTCCACCCGTGGAATAGGACCATATGATCAGGAGGGAGGATCCAGCTCCAAGTTCCTCCCTCGGGAGCAAAGGAGTTGGAACTCGTGTCCCAACTTTTCTAAGTGCTACCCAAGGGATTGGCTTTTATCATGCCTATGTCAGAGAGTTGACAGGACCCAGCATTTGCTAGTCCCCTGGGATTACAGAGAACAAAGCAATAGTTTGAACTGGTGTGCGACACTCACCATAGCTCCTCCCTTCAGCTCAGCACAGAGTGAAAGGGCAACAACCCCCAGCTCCCAGCTTCTCCCTGAGGAGGGAAAGAGTTGAATCCCACATCTAATGTTCCAACTTTCCCTAGTGCTGCCTAAGGAACTGGCTTCAGTCTCGCCTATCTCAGAGCACTGATGGGACCTGACACACATTTTACCCCTGTGGGCTACAGAGAAGTGACAGTTTGATCTAGCACACAACTAGTCACCACAGCCCCTCCTCCCAACTCAACACAGAGCAGAGGCAAAAATCCCTGATCCCAGCTTCTCTCTGAGGATGGAAAGAGTTGCACAGAGCATTCAACCATCCAACTTTTGGGTTGGCTGCCCTAGGAAGTGGCTTCAGTCTCACTTGTTTTGGAGTACTGATAGGACCTGGCATACACTAGAAGCCTGTGAGCTGCTAAGATCAAAGAAAATAGGTTAAATTAGCACACAAAAGTTGAGAGGCCTCCAGAATCTCTGGCTGGACATATTGGTGAGAGTATTCTCCAGTACAAGCTCAGTCCATGAAGATGGAGACAAGTGATTGTTTTATGTAATGCATAGACACCAACACACAGAGTCAAAGAAAGTAAAGAAACAAGGAAACATGTTCCAAAGAAAGGAACAAGATAAATCTCAAGAAACTAACCATAATGAAATGGAGATATATGATTTACCTGATAGAGAATTCAAAATAACCAGGATAATGATGCTTACTGAGATCAGGAGAACAACGCATGAATAAAGTGAGAATTTCAATGAAGAGATAGAAAATATTTTAAAAGTACTAAATAGAAATCAGGTTGCTGAAGAACCCGCTACTTAAACTAAAAAATATACAAGCCAGACAAAGACACCACAAGAAGAGAAAACTAAAGGCCAATATCCTTGATGAACATAGATGCAAAAATGTTCAATAAAATGCTAGCAAACCAAATTCAACAGCACATTAAAGGAATCAAAGACCATGATCAAGTGATATTTATCCCAGGGATGCAAGGATGGTTCAACATAAAAAATCAATTAATGTGATATACCACATTAAGAGAATGAAGGATAAAAATCACATAATCATCTCAACAGATGCAGAAAAAATGTTGGGTAAAATTCAACCCCCTTTCATGATAAAAATGCTCAACAAACTGGGTACAGAAGGAATGTACCTCAACATAATAAAAGCCATATATGAAAAGCCCACAGCTAATACCATACTTAATGGTGAAAAACTAAAAGCCTTTCTACTAATATTAAGAATTATGCAAGGATGCCCATTCTTGCCACTTCTATTCAACATAGCACTGGAAGTCCTAGACAGAGCAATTAGGCAAGAAAATGAAATAAAAGGCATACAAATCAGAAAGAAATAAGTAAGTGCTCCTGTTTGCAAACGGCATGATATTATCTATAAAAAACCCAAAGATTCCACAAAGAATTATTAAAACTAATAAGCAAACACGGTGAAGTTTCAGGATACAAAAATCAACATATAAAAATCAGTTACCTTTCTATACACTAATAATAAACTGCTTGAAAAGGAGATTAGGAAAACAATCTCATTTACTATAGCATCAAAAGAATAAAATACTTATGAATAAACTTGACTAAAGAAATGAAAGACTTGTACATTGAAAACCACATAGCATTGATGAAAGAAGTTAAAGACAGAAACAAGTGGAAAGACATCCTATGTTCATGGACTGGAAAACTTAATATTGTTAAAATGCCCATACTATTCAAAGCAGTCTACAGATTCAATGCAATCCCTATCAGAATCCCAATGACATTTTTTACATAAATAGAAAAAACAATTCTAAAATTCATATGGAACCACAAAGGACTAAATAGCCAAAACAATCTTGATGAAGGAGAACAAAGCTGGAGGTATCATACTTCCTGATTTCAAAATACATTACAAAGCTACAATAATTAAAAGAGTATGG
Source organism: Equus quagga (assembly GCF_021613505.1). NCBI lineage: Eukaryota > Metazoa > Chordata > Mammalia > Perissodactyla > Equidae > Equus > Equus quagga. The sequence continues at coordinate 103,234,868 of NC_060273.1, forward strand.
CACTGGCATAAAGGCAAGCATACAGCCCAAGAGAAAAAAATAGAGCCCAGAAATAAATCTATGCATATATGGTCAACTAATCTTTGCCAAAGGTGCCAACAGTGCATAATGGGGAAAGGATCGTCTCTTCAACAAATGGTGCTGGGAAAACTGGAATAGTCACATGCAAAAGAATAAAATTGGACCCTAATCTTACACCATACATAGAGATCAACTCAAAATGCATTAAAGACTTAAACATAAGAACTGAAAGTGTAAAACTCCTAGAAGTCTACACAGGGGAAACGCTTCATGACATTGGTCTTGCCAATGAGTTCATGGATCTGAAACCAAAAGCACAGGCAACAAAAGTGAAACTAGACAAGTGGGACTACATCAAACTAAACAGGTTCTGCAGCTAGGAGTAAATCAACAGAGTAAAAAGGCAACCTATGGAATGAGAGAAAAGATATCTGATAAGGGGTTAATTACCAAAATATATAGGGAACCCATAGAACTCAATAGCAAAAAACAAAAACAAAAACTGAAAACTTGATTAAAAAATGGGCAAATGACTTGAATAGATCTGAGTCCAAAGAAGACATACAGACGGCCAACAGGTACACAAAAAGATGCTCAACATCACTAATCATCAGGGAAAGGTAAATCAAAACCACAATGAGATATTACCTCACACTCATTAGGATGGTTCTTATCAAAAAGACAAAAGCATGTTTTGGTGAGGATGTGGAGAAACTGAACCCTTGTAAAGTGTCAGTGGGAGTGCAAAATGGTGCAGACAACATGTAAAACAATATGGAGTTTCCTCGAAAAATTAAAATTGGAACTACCATATGATCCAGCAATCCCACTTCTGGGTATTTATCCAAAAGAATTGAGATCAGGATATCAGGCAGAGATAGCACTTCCGTGTTCACTGTTGCAGTATTCATATGAGCCAAAATGTGGAAACAATCTAAATAGCCAAGTATGGATAAATGAATTTTAAAGTGTGATATATATATACAAGGGAATATTATTCAGCCTTAAAAAAAACTTGGATGTGACATATGTGACAACTTGGATGAGCCTTAAGGACATTATGCTAAGTGAAATAAGCCAGTCACAGAAAGACAAATCTTGTATGATTCCACTTATATATCTAAAATAGTCAAATTTATAGAAGCAAAGCATAGAGTGGTGGCTCCTGTGGCTGAGGGGAGGAGGAAATGGAGAGTTGTTAATCAATGGGTATAAAATTTCACTTATGCAAGATGAATAAGTTCTGGAGATCTGCTGTACAACATTGTGCCTATGGTTAACAACGCTGTGTTGCACACTTTAAAATATGTTAAGAGAGTAAATCTCATGTTAAGTGCTCTTACTACAAAAAGAATAAGATAAAATAGAAATTTAAACTCAAAAACAGCATAGGATGGGAAGCTGGAGGCATTTGCACATCAGTGCTAACTTCAGACAAATCCATGTTGAGTATTAGATTGTTTCCTTCTCTCCCTCTCTCCTTTGCCTCTCTTTTTCCTTCTTTTTTTCACAATTTTTGAGCCCTCTACTGTTCCAAGCACTATGCCAGTCACAAAGATTACAAAAACAAGCACTAAAGAAGTTGACAGGCTGAGACTGGGAAGGTCATGGTAGTGGGGAGAAGGCAAAGCGTGCATCACTGTTATACCACAGTACAAAGAGTGTTGTAACACTGACTCAAAAATACCTTGGAAACACAAGAAGAGAGTGACTCATTCACCATTCGTAGGGATGTAGTCAAGGTATTTATCCAAAGAACACGAAATCAATAATTCAAAAAGATATGTGCACCCTTATGTTCATCTCAGTGCTATTCACAATAGCAAAGACGTGGAAGCAACCTAGGTGCCCATCAACAGGAGAATGGATAACGACCATGTATATAAAGACATATAATGAAATAATGGGTAGTAGGAATGTAAGTAATTTTTAAAGCAGCTTTCTTTTTTTTTCTCGGTTGTCTACAATAAGTATATGTTAACTTTACAGGCAACACTAACAGCTTTTAAATGGACAGGAATTAAAAAAAGAAAAAAGAAATTTCATTTCCTTTGTATACTTCACTGATCTTCAGCGAGAAAGAGGAAAAGGGGAAAAATACATTGAAGAGGTATGTATTTAAGCATCCTATTCCTAAAGCAACCACAGAAAAGATGGTCCCTCCAACTTGCATCTCTATTCAGGCAGGCAGCCATGGAACGGGGCCTTGCACAGCCTGCATACAGCCATGTCTCCTGTGGCTGCCTCACGGAGAGGGTAGAGTCCCCAAAAACGTTGTCTTTGCAGAGGCTCAATTCCCTTGTCTTCTTGCAGCCATTTCCAGCCTGGCCAACCTCACAGAATGAAGGCGGGTCAGAAGTTATATCTAACCTTGGGTTGACATCAGACTAGATACTGAGGAGCTGGATGAATGTGAGCCTGGCTAACAGAGATGCTGCATTGATCCGCACAGGGAAAAAAGCCTGTGCTTTGGCATCTTATGAGTCAGGTTCTGCCTCCTCTCTGTCTCCTAGTTGAGTGGCCATAGCAAAACTCCTTAACCTCCTTGAGTCTCAGTTTCTTCCACTATAAAACAGAGATTAAAATCTCATCCTCATAGCGCTGTGAGCAGGGCCTCTATCCAGGCAGCACACACTAGTACAGCTGTATGGATTGTTAAATACTGAAATTCTGCTGTACAAGCTGGTAAATAACCACCACCCAACCCGCTCAGTGTTCCTCACGGTCCCTACTCATGCTTCTCCATATTCTTCCAACTAAAGACATGGAGGGGCCACCAGGTCCCTGCTCCAGCACTATTCCAGGGTGCCACTTGAATCATCCATGCAGGTGCCTTATTAGTTGTTAAATATTTACCTCTAAAAAGATAAGGACTTGAGGAGAGGTTGAAAGAGCAGTGAACAGTGTGACCCAAAAGCAACTCTCTTGGTGTTTAGGCACTGCTCACCCTGAGCCCAGAGGAGTGGACAAGTTCATCGGGCCTCGTTATGTAGTCACCAGAAGTGACCTTCCTTAACCTCATTACTTGCATATGAAGAATAGAACTAGCTTTTAACAATAAAATTAGTTTTTCTGAAGAGGCAATACTTGGCCTTAGATTTTAATAGATCATCTGAGAGTTTTTGACACTGATAAAGTTTAAGAGTTGAACTTCTGGCCTATCTTGCCTCAGGGCTGGGCTGCCAACTCTTCAGAAAACAGAAGCTCTAAGAAAAAAAACCATGAATTTATGATTCTGGTCTTTTCTTGAGGGCATTTTGTCTAATCCTTAGAAAAGACGGCCTAACATGGTCTGCTCACAGATATTTCATGGGAGTGATCACTAATTCTGGTAGACACCCCTCATAAGGGACAATCAACACTCTTACCTTTCCCCAAAACATTTTTTTTGTTCTTTTATGAGATAATTTTGAGAAACCTCTGGATGCAGATAATCTAACATAAATTTGTTAAGAAAAAATATTGTCTAGATTTTCTAGAAATATGCACATTAATGATGCTGAAATGAATACAATTTACACAAGAATTACTTCATTCTTGTTCTTGATTAATGTCCTACAAAAAATAACATGTAATACTAAACTGGGCAGCTTCCAGGGGCATTGTTATTTGGTTGGAGTGAGAATTATTCTAATCTGAGCACATTTAAATCGTATAGAATTTAGATACTTTTTCCACGTGCTAGGTTTCCTATTTAAAAGGCAACTGTCTTAACACTCTTATGTTCTATTCATTCTCACATTCTCAGTCCTTGCAAAGTCCTGGGGAAAAGAGAACAATCCAAATTCTTGTGCCCATGTCTTTTTTTGGACACAATTTGCACACCTGCTATACCAATTTGGAATACTGATACCCAAAAGGCTTCAGCCCCTAAAGACAATCTCATGAACTATTATTGAGTGTTTTTTCTCCAGGATCAGAAAACCTTCCGAACCTCATAACCAGGCTTTGGATGAGGGCAACTTGCACTTTTCACAGGTGTTCTTGTCTATGACAAAGGACAAATTAATTCTCCAAAAAGACTCATCTGCCAGCTTTTTTCTGACGACTTCTATTTCAAGGTCTTCTCTCTCCAATTATCCTCCCCAAATGGACTGTTTAATGCATAACTAATCTCAAACTTGCTCTTTTCTCTGACTGAAGAGAAAATTGCACTTCATTTTGTTGAGCTATGGTGCTTATGTTGCACATTGATCAACGAGTGATATTTTAGAATTCTACATGGCAGCTGTTCAGAGTCTCTTCATTGACAATATTAGATTGGGAATTGCTAATGGTGACTATATAAACCCTCATTAATATGCAGTTTAATAAAAATTGCTCTAAATATTTAGCTTCTTAAATTCAAGTTATTTCCAAATTATTATATTGGTCTAACATGAACAAGAAACATTATTTTTTAGAATGTAGTGGAAAGTTGAAAGCATTTATAACATTTATCATGTGGTCAAATAAATTATTGATAACAATGCAATGCAATGTGTTGATTTTAACATCATCCTAGCTGTGCATCTACATCATTTTAATCTATTTCTATTATTTTCTTTTCAGTGGTAAATAAAATACTTAAGAAAAAATTTTAGTCTGAAAAAAAATGGCCATGTTTGCTTTGTGCTGTTTTACCAGAGTCATTTTTTAAAATTTGCTTTTGTTTATTTTTCTACTGCAAGTAAAAAAGTGGAACAAAGTACATATGTATAAGTTGAAATACAACTGGCAAACAGAGTTCACAAAATGATTTCTTTTAATGCTTGATACCACCCTAAACAACAGCATCTCTTCTGTCCCTACAAGCAGGCAGAGTTCTCTTGAAGAGAGCAGGAACCTGTGGAGGGACTGGATGACAATACTGAGGGGAGCAAGAGCCCAGGGTACTGGAAAACCCTCCCTAACTTCCCTACCAAGAAGCCCTTACCTATTTATAGGAGCTTGAATTGTATTGACAGTAGGAACAAAAGCTAGAAATCCTTAGGTTTGGGGACGGGGAGGAAATATCAAATTGGGAAGAATCACAAAACCAAAGAATGAATAATGGTATGAAATAGGTGCTGTGGGTTGACTTTGCAGAAGGAGGAGGCACTTAGCTGGAAGAGGAGAAGACAAAGTCGCAGATGAAAGAAAACTCAGAGGTGGATGAGCAATCAGAGGCTATGTACACACCATCCCACCGCCCCATCGTACAGATCTGTCTCCAGCTGAACACAACAGGAAGGTAAAATTGGACTTGGTCTCGGTTCAGGCTGAGGCTCTAAGACAATAGGTGGAAACTGCTCCCAGATTCCAAAATGATGCACAAGACTACCTCTGCAAGACTTGTAATGGACATGGTCCAAATCCAGTTGTGTCTTTCTCAAAAGAAGGGTATTAAATGGTTGAAATTAAATACCTGGAAAATAGCAATTAGAGAAAAAAAATTTCCTTAGAGAGATTTGTCACAGTGCTAAGTCTTATCCCTTCCTGCACCCCATACCCTCCCCGAGCCTCATTGGGAGAAATATCGATGTTACTTTCTCCTGCCTTCAAGTCTAACGAGAGGGCTTAAAGTAAGACAAGTAGAAGCTGCAGTGTGATCGCTGATAACAGACTAGTATGTGACTTGTGCCTGAGAAATCTAAAAGTTAACTGTATGCTTGAGGCTGCATGCCTACCAGTGGCTAAAGGAAAAATGGGCTGTGTTTTGGTAAGATATCGCATTCAAAGATGGAGATGCACTACAAGATACCCAAGGGGCTGCAAGAGGAAGCCAAAGCGAATAGCAAGAGCATATGCCCACATCAAGGGAAGGGTTGGTGAGAGATTCCCAGCAATGGGTATTCCCAAAGAACCCTGGAAAGTGCCCCAGGACAAAGTCAACTTTAAGTGTCTAAATGTCTATGTTTATTTATTTATTTTCCTAAAGATTGGCACCTGAGCTAACATCTATTGCCAATCTTTTTTTCTTCTTCTTTCCCCCAAAGCCCTCCAGTACATAGCTGTATATTCTAGTTGTAGGTCCTTCTGGTTGTGCTATGTGGGACGCTGCCTCAGCATGGCCTGATGAGAGGTGCCATGTCTGCGTCCAGGATCCGAACTGATGAAAGCCTGGGCCACTGAAGCAGAGCACACAAAATTAACCACTCGGCCACGGGGCTGGTTTCTAAATGACTATGTTTAAATGGTGTAGATTTATGTCAGTCAACAAAGACCTTCTCCAGCTTTTTGCCTCTTCTCCCTCCCTCTCATCTTGTCAGGGATTGTGGAGGAAGGTAGAAAAGAGCTGGCAGAGTAATGAAGCCAATCACACCCCACTCACCTTCTCATTTTGGGCCCTTACAGGCTGAAGCTGGAGGAGAGAAGAGAGTTAATTTTGAATAACGTTTAGAGTTTTGACTGGACATCTAGTTGACTGAATTGAGACTCCTCTGGAGATTAAAGGATATTTTATTTTCTAAGGAAAACCAATGGTACCTACTCCCAATTTCATGTGGGGACAGAAAAGAACCAGCCCTTGGAATGAATTTTGTGTCACAGTTGTAAAAGAAAAAAAAATAAGCTACTTTATGATTGTTCCTTAAAAGCCCTGTTTGTTCAACACAATGGTAACATAAAAATGCACTTAAACATATAAACAGGTAGGTGAAAGTAGGCTGTAGAACAACTCTAGAAACGAGAAAGCATTCCATGGAAGAAAAGTAAAATTAGGAAAACTGAAAATCTGCTAGAGATTCAAAGACAAAAATCTGCATTGCATTTAAGAAAATAGAGGAATGGAACTAAAGTGGCCTCTGATAACAGCAACTGGTTCACAGCAGCTGTGTCTTTTAAAAGAAATTGTCTCTGGACTTAAAGCCTAACTTGTCTTCTCAGGCAAAACGAAATAAGAGCAATCTACTGGTGGAATAAGCATTCCTCAGTGAATCCTTCAAATAAGAAGGGGTGACATTTGTGGATGGATGACTGGTCTTGGTTCTGGGGCCACATGTACCTCCCATATAATGCAGGAAATCGATACAAAGCAGTCATGGGTGAGTTTGGGTAATAAGGCAGCTCTTCCAGAACCTCATCGTTGGAATTCTTTCAGGTTCTTCCAGAACCTCACCACTGGAATGTTTTGACCATCAAAATTCTTGTGTCACTGGACTGAGAATGCAATTCCCAGCTAAAAGAGTTTACTGACCCAGTCACATCCATATGAACAATAGCTTAAAGAGAGCCATGGTGTGGAGTGTAGGAAAGAAATGAGCATTATGAGACTACAAGCCAAGATCAATCAGCCTGGTATATCTCATACAATCACTCCTACCATCTTTCCATCCTCTTTCTCCATACTGTGTATAGAAACTGACTCCTTCCGTTAATGAACTACCGACAAGCATTATTAGACAACAACCTGGCTCGTCTACTAACCATTGGAGTGATCAAGACCAAGTCATTCACTCTTCCCCTGTTTTCTCATCTGCTAAATGAGGAGCTGAACTACATCAGTGGTGTAGGGGTCATAAAGGAAATCTGTTATTTAAAATGCAGATCCTGAGCCCATCACTAGAAATTTATGATTCAGGAGATAAAGGGTAGAATCTGCATTTGAGCACATTTAAGATGATTCTGATGTAGATGATCCAGAGAAACATTAAAATACATGACTTCTAAGGTCTCTTGCAATTTAACCCTCTCCTGCTCTACTCTATCACAAATATTTATTGAGCATTTACAGAATGCATTTACAGGAACTAGCATGTTCAATTAATGTATTTGTATTTGAAATCCATATTCACTGAGTACTACGATTGGGTAACAAAGCTTCCAGTCGTCTAGCACATCACAGCATTCTTCTGGCTGCACATGGTAGGCTCATTTTTTCGCTGGTATTGGCTGAACTAGATGGTTTGACTAAAAGATCACCATTAACCACGAGATGCTATGATTCTTATTCTATTTCTGCCATATCATTAGGTATACTATCAGGAGTTGTTAATTTTTCTCTGTTATTTGGCTAAACACACATTCACGCTCCCAGAAGGTCTCCAAGAAGTTCTCCATGTGGTTAAGAATACCGTTGTAGAGAGTTCAAAAGTTACACACTCTGAGTAAAAATAAACTTTCTTGATTCTCTATTTGCTATCTAAATATGCCACAGTCTTAGATTGTTCAGAATTTGATCTCCTCATCCTGCTCAAGATGGCATCTGGACATAAAAGTAGCTTGTGTGTGACACATCCAGTAAATGAAATGTCCTTAGGGTCATGTACAGCCCTCTGGATTCTTGGTGGTCTCTGATACATTGTAGCTTGTTTGTTCTGGGGCGCAGGTAGCAGTGGCGGCATCCACTGAAGTGTGCTTTTCCTTATGTTGTTCCTTCAAAGGCCATGCTGGCATCCTCTGCTGAAGTCATAGCTCTAGTTGAAGGTCATACTTGTGAAATCTTCTTTCTAATCCTAGGCCTCTTCTGGTCCTCTGCTTCTTTCATTTCCCATCCCAGCCAGGGATATAGCATACAGTAGGATATAAAGAAATGGAGTAATATCTAAAGCTTAGCCCTCTAGACACCTCCCTCAGCCATTTCCAAAATCCTGTCTGGCACCATGTTAGATGTAGTATCATGCCAACTGTGGGGATGCTCTCAAATATATGCTAGGATAAGCCCACTCTTCTGGAACGTATTTCTACTGCAAACTCCAACGAAGTTCAACCCAAAGGGGTCCAGACAGCTGAGATATTGCTGTGTGATAACTTATATTTCTTCTTTCTCTGCCCAGCCACCTCCTCTCAGACATAGGAAGGGCTTTCCCTGTTCCTCTCAGGTAGAAATGTCATATATCAGTCCTCTCTACACGACGGCTTACAATAAAATTCAGTGAGCCAGATTCCCTAGGTTTAGCATTTGATTTGTAAAAGGAAGTTTGCCAAATTTAAACAACCTTTTTTTCTCTCTCAACAAAGCCTGAATTTCAACACTATGGTCTCACTGTAAATTTTTCAAAATACGGTTTTCCACTCACAGCCAAGACATGACTTCTCTGTTCCAAACTCCTGTGAAATGATGAAGTCCATTGATTTAATAAGTGTAGAGCCACATAGCAACGTGATTTCTGGGAATGCAAAAATGTCAGTTTAATGTTTGCAAAAATATTATTCCTATGAAAATAATTATCTAAACAGATCTGCCTTTTGGAAACTGGAAGCTAAGAAAATAATTTATGCAAGTGCAACCTTTTCATCTAGGGCCATAGACGGTTAACTGCTTAAGACCGAATATTGCTGAGTTTCTTTACTGTTGGGTCTCTTGCAGATGCTAGGATCACAAAAGCATAGGGAGTATGGGACTCTAGAGATCATTACAGAGAAATTTGGTACAATGAGAGATGACTTCTCTTAGGAAACCAATAAGATTAGTAGTGTCCATTCTTTCACAACTTGGCCCCTATCTAGCACTCCAGCCTTATTTGTCACTCTTCTCCCATGTCAACTTCTCTTCCAACAAAGTCAGCCAACCTATGGACCTTCTGACCCACCAACTGCATTCCTATGTCTGTGTCTTTGCTCACACAGTCCCCTCAGTGGGAATGCCCTTAGGTTAAGGCTTTAATGAGTAGTGAGTAAACCCCTGAGGATTAAGCGAGTATCAAAAATCTTGCCTCCTGCTTATATTTCCATCAAACAGGGGAATTTTGTGTTGTTACAAGAATGGAAGTACCATATTTAGTTAGATTCATTTTGCAAAAAAAAAATTGGATCATAGCGGTATCTTACTTTGAGGGAAGAAGAGATTATGTTCAATTTCTATTTGCTAGAATTTATCTATTCTTTTCAAAAGGACTTCTGAGTGGGAGCCATAAAGCTAAGTCTGGTTCAGAAGAGAGGGAAAAAATGGGAGAATAAACACTGAGCAGGAAGCAGGGAGAACACAGTTGTTACCATAGTGATGAACATCCAGTCCGGATGGTGCTGTTACCGGCTTGTGCTAGTGTGTGGGAGCAAACCACCCTCCTTCTGGACTAGTGTAGCTGAGAACAGAAAAGTCTGAGATGACCAATTTAACTCTCTACTTGAGAGCTTGAATTGTATCTCTGTAGATATGGCCAATGTTTATTAAGCACCCACTAAGTGGTTGGCAATGTGCTGGGTATATTAGAAGATTTAATGTACGTAAACCCAGAACGTTAGGGACTAACATCCCCATTTTAAACATGAAGCAAGTAAGGGGGCTGGCCCGTGGTTAAGTTTACGCACTCTGCTGCAGGCGGCCCAGTGTTTCGTTGGTTCGAATCCTGGGCGCGGACATGGCACTGCTCATCAAACCAGGCTGAGGCAGAGTCCCACATGCCACAACTAGAAGGACCCACAACAAAGAATATATAGCTATGTACCTGGGGGCTTTGAGGAGAAAAAGGAAAAAAATAAAATCTTTAAAAAAAAATATGAAGCAAGTAAGGTGTCAAGAGGGTAAATAATTTGTTATTTAATGACCTAGCTAGCAAAAGTGCAGGGACAAGATTTAAATTCAGATCCTTAATCTAATTAAATTTATTTTTAGTGTAAACTTATTTCCACCAAGTCACAACTATGCCTGTCAAGTGACATGGCAGGAAAATCATATCCCTTTTAATAATGCAAATGTGAGAATCCATGGTGGTTACCCCAAGTTTTGACATTTTATAGTTTTCCCTGTCTTGCAAGTTTTCTAGGAAAATAACTGATTGTTAAAGTTTTCTTTCCTTCATTTTTAAACTGAATTGGTTTTCTGAGAACAGCTTAATTAATTGATTAAGAAGGGATCCCAAATGACAGCTTTCAATGTATTTTGCATTAATGTGACAGTGTGAACAATTTACTCACTGTAAACATTGTCTGGTAGACAGACAAAGTCTTGGAGTTATCTCATACATTCTTTTTCTTTCAAAACAGAAGTACCTCTGAATTTTCAACATATTACTAGTAAACGCAATAAACAGTATGGAGAAATTAAAGGCCCCTATAGTTCTATTCCTATTCTCACCCTGACTCTAAAATAATAACTGATGGTGTTTGTCTTTTTTGAACGTCTATGCATTTAAGAGTGTGGATTCACATTCCAGCTTTGCCACTTATTAGCTGCGAGACTAGGCAAATTAAGATCTTAGTCTTCAATTTCTTATCTGTAAAATAAGGATAATAATACCACCTACCACATCTGAATATTATATGGAATAAGTGAGATAATGAGATAAATTATGCCAAGTCCTTAGCACAGTAGTTTGCACACTGTAGCATTTCATAAATGCTTGCATACATATGTATATCTCTCTTTATATGTTGTTTACATAAATGGATCATGCTATACATATTGAGTTATAATTCTCACTTTAAAAAAGTCATTAGACACATTCCCATGTCTATGTGTAAGAGTCCACCCTATCAGTTGCTGCATAATACTCTCTAATATGCTATGTCCTCACACGGCCTTTCCGCAGTGTGAGGCTGTGGCACGAGAGAGCAAGCTCTCTGGTGTCTCTTTTTATAGGAGCACTAATTCCATCATGGGGGATCTACTCTCATTACCTTATCCAACACTAATTACATCCCAAAGGCCCCCAGCTCCAAAGACATCACATTGGGGGTTAGGGCTTCATCATAGGAATTTTGAGGGGACACAAGAATTCCATCCATAATATATTGAAAAGAGGAGCAGACTTTTAAATTGTAAATGTTGATTAGCATCATCAGATTTTCTACAATTTACACTCCTACCAAAGTGTATGACAGTGCCCAACTCCTTACATTTCATCATTAGTTTTTATTGTAACTCATTTTATTCCTTGATAATCTGATGGAAAAAACACGATATCTAATTTTGATTTGCCTATCTTTGATTATTCATGAGGCTAAACATTTTTTCATATGTTTATTGGTGAACTACATTTCTTCATTTGGGAATCTCCAGTACAAATCCTTGGTCAATTTTTCTATGTTAGTATTTTTCTCATTGATTTCCATGAGTTCTTTATACATTACAGATGTTAACTCTCATCTGTCAATACTCATCCCATTATACTTTCCTATGGCATCCAGACTTGACCTTCATAATACTCATCATACTCAAAAGTACTTGTTCAATGTGGGTTCCTCACTCACTAGACCACAAGTTCCACAAGGTCAGGCCTGTGCTTGTCTTATTCACTGTTTTGTTCTCAGCACTGACTACAGTGGCTGGCCCCTAGTTGGTGCTCCAAAACTGTTGACTATGTTAATGAATTACACTTATATTGCAAATATTTACCACTGTATATTGCTTTGTGTAAGATTTTTCTTTTAAATCTCTTTGTGGCATCTGTGTACACAGTATTTTTAATTTTTATAATTGACGGCCTATTTTTGTTTACAGCTCTGAAGTTCATGCCATGCATAAAAAGGTCTTCTTCACTCCCAAATGATTAAAATAGTCTCCTGTATTTTTTCTACTATATTCATAGTCTTAATTTTTGCAATAGAATCTCTAATCTTCAAATTATTTTTGCATACATTTGAGGTAGATACACAAGTTAATTTTTCCCCAAGTAAAGACCATACTATTTATTAAATAATCTACTCTTCACCACCAACATGATATGCAATCTTTATCATACTCTATAGTATCATACATAGTATAGATACATATGTTACATTTGAACGTTTTTTAATGTGATAGGGCAAATTTCTACTTTTCTTCTTTAGAACGTTTTTTTTGCTAGTCTCATGCAAGGACACTTCCAGGTAAATATGGTGTCAATTTGTCAAATCTCTTTTGAGACCAGTCATTACCTACAGAGTAAACCAGTGACCAGGGCATTGGATCAGAAAAAATCATCTGGCTTTCTCATTAGCTCCTGGCTTTAAGATGCACAGCATTAAAAGATCCATAATTATACCTGTCTGACCTGCTTCACGGAGTTATTGTGAGACTTGAGAGAGAAAATTGATCTGCATATCAGAAGTGCCCTAAAAATTAGAAGTTCCTGAGAAGTAAAAATTATTCATATTCTCTATTATTGACAAGTATCCAGTGATTTCATCTTGAGAAGACTTTACTCAAATTGGAACTAGATGAGTAACATTCTGCAGTAAATGGTGGCAAATCACTGAAAACATCTTCCTGTTTTTATTCCAAGTTGTACTCTACACTGCCGGTGGATAAGTAATCCTACAAAATGAATCAAATGCTGAAGGGGTTCTTGTCTAGCTCTGTGCCTGTTTCATTTTGGCACAGTGCTGTGTCTGTCACAAATCAACATAATCCCGCAGCCCTTCATTCTGACAGGATCCCAGGGACGACTGGGGAAAGCCCTGGCGTGCTTCTCCAGAAGGGCAGTGGATGGATTGGATAAGTGTATTCTGAGCACTATATTAGTTTCCTGAGGCTGCTGTAACAAATTACCACAAACTGGGTGGCTTCAAACAGCAGAAATGTATTCTCTCACAGTTCTGGAGGCCAGAACTCTGAAATCAAGGTGTCAGCAGGGTCACGCTCCCTCTGGAGGATCTAGAGAAGCCTTACTTGACTCTTCCAGCTCTGGTTGTAGCTGGCATTCCTTGACTTGAGGCTGCATCACTCCAGTCTCTGCCTCCATGGTCACATTGCCTCCTCTTTGTTGTGTTTTCTCTTCTGTCTCTTATGAGGATATTTGTCATTAGGTTTAGGGCCCACCCAGATGACCCAGGATGACCTCATCTCAAATTCTTTAATTATATCTGCAAAGGCCCTTTTTCTACATAAGGTAACATGAGCAGGTTCCAGGGGTTAGATCATGGACATATCTTTTTGGGGCCCACCATCCAACCCACTACCAATGCCTGTATCTTAAGAGGAGGTCAGGCTCAGGACGTGCACTGCTTCATCAACTTGAGTCCCAACAGGCCACAGCTGCTATTAGTCAAATGGAAGTTGTGACATTTTGCTGTTCCTAAAATATACATATTGCTTCTCTCAGACTCAAATTTGACTGAGGTTGAATTCAAAGAATATGTACATTTAATTATCTCCTTCTTGCTCCCACTCCAAATCTTCATACTCTAAAGAGAAAATAGTCAAGACAGGATCACCAAACCAACACGTTTCTTGCTTCAAACCACCACGATGCATCATGGAACAAGATAAAGGCCCCATCAGCAGCCTTCTCATCAAGTCCTCTTTGCATAAGACAGTAGCTCAGGCACTTCTCACAAGGCAGCTTATATTTTTTCCTAAGGAGTCCTTTCCCTTAATCTTTCAGGATAAAGTGACATCAGAACTGATTTTTAACCAGAGACACCAAAGACTAAGATTTCTTGAAATCTGAAGTGATTTCCTGTCTTAGTCCTTCAATGGAAGAATCTCCTGTTCCATAGCTCCTTGCACTGATCTGAAGCTCATGGCACGTAGGGGCTGCTGGCGCTGATTCACAGGCTGAAACTCAGTGGTTTTCAAATAATCCTTTTAGAATTTTTCCCATTACCCTTCAAATTCAGTCTTCAATCTCCTTAGGGAAAGCTTCAGACTTAGGTTGTTTCAGTGGAAGGAAACACTGGCATTCTCGAAAACAAAACAAATAAAAATAAGTTTTTGCATTAAACAGATAATTCTATTCCCATCCTCAAACACCTATCTACCCAAAGTGGCCATAACCAACACATGGAGAAATAGGGCTTCACAAGGTTATTGGCAAGAGCTGTGAGGGTTGCCATGGAGAACCTGTACAAATGCATTTTATTTGATCTGCTGAAACAGCTTTTTGCAAACCAGAAAAAGTATTTAGGAAACTTTCTAATTTGGAAACCTGGCAGTGTAGCTTTCATTAGTAGCTCAGGAAAAAGATTTCTTAGGAGGTGGAGTGACTTTTTCAAGGTCCCGTGGCTACTTTTTGACAGAATTGAGACCAGAATCCAGATTTCCAGGCTCCCAGTCTAGGGCTCTTTCCACTAGTGTTGCCACATTTTCCACTATCTTTTATAATTAAAAATATAACCTGAAGTGACAACTCCAGGGATTCCACATCAAGTGGACTCTGTAGTCAGACAGGCAAGAGATCTATTTTTTTCTCTAGAGGACCATTAGTAAATATTTTCAGCTTTGTGGGCCAATGGTCTCTGTTGCAACTATTCCACTTTGCCTTTGTTGTCATACAGCAGCCACAGAAAGTATGTAAACAAATGGTAGGACTGTGTTCCAATAAAACTTTATTTACAAAAAGAGGTGGGGGGCTAGCTTTGGCCTGTGGACTATAATTCTCAGACCCCCAGATAGACCAAGGTTGGAGTTCAATTTCATTAACCTTCACTTTCCTGTTCTATAAAATGAGTATAATAATAGTCCAGCCTTTACTGGGTGGCTGTGAGGATAAAATGACCTAAGCATGCCATGTGTTTACAGTACCTGGAACATAGCACTCAGTAAATGTTCCCAATTATTATTATCATTACCATTATTTTACTTCTGGGCATGTCTTCTGAAAAAGGAAGAGAAACAAAGGAATAAACACTTAGGGATCTTTCTTGCTCCCTTGCCCCAGACAAATCAAGATCTTCCCACTGCCACGAGGCCCCTGCTGCTTTACAAACATTATCAGGTAGCTGATTGTCACAATCACACAGATGGCAACGTCACTCTGAGCTCCCAGGGCCCCACAAGCCCCGACAGACAGTCTGCCTTTTATTTGGAATCCTGGCAAGTCCTGAACTCCTGCAGCCTCCTGCCTCCGTGACACCAGGTGCCCAGATAGGTAGTGCTCTTTTTAAATATTGAACAGCTTTCATTTTCATTGTTTATTTCTAGAGATTTTAATGAAGCCAGGTGCACAGTTTCGGAGACCAGTCATTTTTGCTGGTGTCACCCTGGCCTTTGTGTTCCCTTCTAATTTGAAATTTTGTCCTCTAAAGAGCTCCTCTTTTCCTGCACTTGTTAAAGCTACAGGAACTGCGCTACACTTTGCTGAAACCTCACTCATCTCTCTCATGCAAACAGGGTGGGATTCAGGATAAGGTGAGCTAGTCTTTCACCGTATGTAGGTTTTACTGAATTATAAAACCTCATCGCGATTACCCTTCAACTACACAGGCCCAAGAGATTGCATTATGACAAGGTTCCACTAAACTTTAAAATATTAGACCCTTTTAAAGCTAAAAGTATTTTAATAATGTGTCTCATTAATTCTTTAAACTCTTACCTGGGTGACAAATATTCCTGAGTTTATGGTTGACAAATTAAACCCTAGAGACAATCCTGAAGGAGATTGACGGTGGACTAATGAAAGGAGCTAGTTACTTCAATACTCTGTAAAATTGTTCCATCCAAGCTTAGATAGACACTATTATTTCACTAACAGAATTGCTGCAGAGTTCTGGAGTCAACAGGCTCATATATAAGAAATTTACATTTCGTAATTGCCTAATCAAGCATCACACAGCTACAATGAAGAGAATCACAAATTTAGAGGTATGTGTCCTTTTCTTCACAATTATTGGCAATTATGTGTAGTTATATTAAGGTTTCCTGAAAACCACACATTTCTTTTTTTCTGAGGAAGATTCACTGTGAGCTAACATTTGTGCCAGTCTTCCTCTACTTCTTAGGTGGGTCATGGCCACAGCATGGCTGACGAGTGGTATAGGTCCATGCCTGGGATCTAAACCTGTGAACCTGCGTCACCAAAGTGGAGTGCATGGAACTTAACGACTACACCACAGGGCCGGTCCCATACACACGTTTCTTTGCTTTTACGTCTTTACGTTTATTTACAAATCAACATTAATGTGCACACCACCAAATATCCATTTTCTTCTGTTGGGTCCAAAGTCTAGATACAGATTCTGGGGAGCCTTTAAATTTGACAAAAACATTTCTAACTTGCAATGATTTCCCTTCACAAAACTTCCACCAGACATGAAATTTCTTGTTTTTGTGCTGTTGGTGTCGTGCCACCCTTCTCTCCCACACTGACTTGGTGATGCATCATATCCTTCCAGGCTCAGCTCAAATCCTCCCACCTCCTCACCTTCCCTCCTCATCACTCCAGACGGAAGCAAAGTCTCCATCCTCTGTACTCCGGGTATCTATCAATTGTGCCGCCGATGCTAACGTGGGCCTCTTGCTCTCCGATCTTATGGCACCTTCACTCCATGCAAGACTTCTCTCCCTTACTTGACAGGAGGGCGGGATTAACAAAATCCTACTTTCCCAGAGCCTAGCACAGGTACCCTGCCCAAATGACAACTTTGGCTAATGTTCATTGAAAGCTCAATGCAAAATCTAAAAGTGATTACCTTCAGGTTCTATTAAAGGGAGCCCCATAAATTCAACGAGGATGAATTTGTAGATTTTACCTAGGAAACACATTTTAACTTCAAAGTAATCTTATTAATTGCACTAAAAAATCCATTTAGGAAGACAAAATAATCACGAGTCAAATGTTTTTCTTGAAAACTCACTTCCATACAGCCAGCCTGAATGATTTCAATCCTGCATGTGGTGAGGAAATCCATCCCAAGAAAGACAAGTGCTCTGATCTTCTGCTTCGGGGGGAGTTTCGGACTAAAACAAAGGCCTCGCGCCAACTTTATATTATGCTTTGAAAGCCAACCAACGAGAGCTCCACTTGGTTAAAAGAGTTTCACATACCCAGACCTTAGAGACACATCTTGCTTGTTAGCATTGCCATTTAGATTTGGGACTGGAAAATGAGCCCTAAGGCTAAGCTTGTGAATAAAAAAATTGGAAGCTATATAGAGCATGGGAGCCAAGAACACTAGGCTCCATGTAAAGCCCTTAAAATACGCCCTTTTAAATAGCACTGTTCCAATTTCCCTCCTTCGCCTGTTTGGAGATTCTGTAATTCACTTATAGTTCTTCAAAGATATATATTTGGAAAAAATCTTAAAATATTTAAAGACTTAGCTGACACACTTCAAAGAAGCTAGCCCCCACTGACCCACTCCCCCCCCCCCCCCACCCAGCCCCTCAGTCTTCTTCCTCTCTGCCTCTAGACTTTGTTTGACCTTTGGAAGGTTCATCTTGCTACACAGGAGCCAGCCCCCATTCTCCATATTTTAACTGAAATGCTCTCCGAGTGTACAGGCCAAAGGAACTCTGAAATCTTCAGGCATTTTGCTAGTACACACATCCTTGATTCACTTCACATTTTTTTAAAACCCTTCTTTTCACCTTATATTTGAAAAAAATCTCCACACAATATAATTAAGTGTAGCTTTATTAAACATTTTGAGCAAAATGTGCACAGTGGTGGGAGCAGTAGGAACAAAGTAAGAGGCTCTGTTCTGAGGAACTGACTTTATGACCAAGGTTTAGTCGGGCAAGAACACACGTACCCATTCGGCCAAGTATCTAAACAAGAAAGCATAGTGCTGAGGCAGCGGTGAGGAACATCAGTTCAAATACTTGCAGCTCTTTGTAACATAACACCAAACTCAAAATGGCGTCAACAGTAAAGTGACTTACTATTTCATCTAACAAGGTTGAAGTTGGCTCATTCAGTAGCTCAACATCATCAGGGACCCAGGCTCTGCTGTTTTTACTTGGTTCTCCAGTTGACTTTTGTCTTCAGGCTTATTTCTGCAGAGTTGCAAAATGGCTGCAGCACCTCCAGCATCAACACTTACACAATACTGCCTTTGAACACTGTGGCGTGAGGGGAAGATGCTCTCCCCCTTTGAAGAGGGAGAAGGCCTCTTCTGGAAGCCTCCAACTGACTTCCCAGAATAGTTCATTGGTCAAAATTGTGTCACGTGTCAATTCCTAAATCAATCATTCAGCCTGGAGAAGGAAATTATCATAACTAATTTAGATGAATAAAAATTCACCTTCTGAGGCTCATGACTGTCTGATATATGAGTAAAATCAGGGTTTTAATAGCAAAGATGGTGGCACAGGGGCAGTGGCTGCTCGATAAGAAGTCACTACAGTATTTTCCATAGGGAGGTCATATCCTTTAGGGGGATTAAGAATATGGTTTGAAACATTTATAATTTAATTTCTGGTAATGAGACCTTCCTGAGGGTTTATAAGCAGGAAAATAACACGAAAAGGCAAAAAACAAGATGTAAGGGACTTTGCAGCTTTCTATTCTGAAAATTCAATTTTTATTTCTCCACATTTACTGGTTATAAACATTTTCATTAATTTATTGAACAAATATTTTCTGAAGCCCTGCTGTTCTGAGGGCGAGGGTACAATGCTGAACAAATGGCTGGGGGTCTTGCCCTCAGTAGAGCTTACATTTTAGTAGAGAAGGCAAACCTACGTAAGTTCAAGTTTGGCTCTGTTAAGAAGACAAGCAGCAAGACAATAAAATCCTCAGTGAAGGGGGCGAGTATAAACTGGCTGTCCAGGGAGATTCTTGAGAAGATGACACTTGAACCAAACCAGAATAACAAGGAGGCTGCCCTGGGAGGATCTGAGGGCAGAAGCTTCAAAGCAGAGGCAACAGTGCAAACTCTGAAGCGGAATAATCTTTGCATGTTAGAGACCCACAAAAACCCTAGACAACAGTGAGGAAGAGGGAGAGTGGCAGAAGCAAGGCTGATCTGGGTCAGGAAAGGACTTCTTAAACAACACATCAAACACACCCCATAAGGCTGAGGTAGGTGGAAGGGACCAACCAGGCCACATAGGGCTTTCAGGCCATTGCAAAAGTTTGTACGTTATTCCAAGTGTAATGGGAAACACAAAATTTTCAAGGAAGCAGCTTTTTGAATTTCACTTTTTGGCTTCTGCGTGAAAAAAAGAAACTTAAAAGGGGCAGGACTGGCAGTAGGCAGAGCTGTTAGGGAGCAAAGGCAGCAGTCCAGGTACAAGAAGGTGGCTTGGAATTGTGTGGCAGTGGGACAAGTAGACAGATTTTATGGAATATTTTCTAGGAGAAGAGATTCTAGGCCAGTGCTTCAGTGTGCCTGTGAATCCTCTGGCGATCTTGTTAAAATGTAGATTACGATTCAGCAGGTCTAGGGTGGGGCCTGAGATGCTGCATTTCTAACACATTTCCAGGTAATGCCAATGTTTCTTGTTTGAAGGCCACACCAAGTAGCAGGGTTCTAGCACAACGTCACTTTAACTTACACTTTGAGTCGTCCTTCCTATTAGTATCTTATACATACCGTGTGCTCCAGACCAGTGCTGTCTGATACAGTAGCCACACGTTGCTATTGAAATTCAAACTAGAATAAGACATTCAGTTCCTTAGTTGCATTAACCACATTTCAAATGTTCAGGAGCCACATGTGGCTAGCGGTTGCCATTTTGGACAGCACATGTATAAATAACCTTTCCCTTATTACAGAAAGTCTTATTGAACAGTGATGGTCCAGGCAGAAGAAACTATTTCTGGTTCTCTAGACTTACTGTTACCATGTCTTTGCTCATTCTGGTCTTTTTTAGGGGGAACACACATATTGTGTCTATCTGCTAAAAGCAAATCTTTTGAGAAGTATTTCAAGTCTACCTCTTCTAGAAACTAGATGTGCTTTCTACTTCCTTTAAATCTACACATTTGTTTTATTGCTGTAATGTATGTCTACTCTATTTTGCCTGTCTAGTACTCAAAGCATCCTAGAATCCACTTCCCTTTTCTCTGGTTGTAGAATCTCATTTTCTATGGGGGTAGGGGGGAGAAGAGGACTATTTCTCATCCATTTTGTCCATGTGATTCAGCTGAACCTAACTACCCCTAGCTACAGCCATAAGGATCTGAGCCAGATGACAGCCAGTGACATCAATCCCAGGACATTTGCTGAAAAATTAGATAAAGGTGTTCTCTTTCCAGAGGTTACTAAACTGTCTGGATGTTAGTCTGGGTCTACTGGTAGTCATCTTGCCATCAAATGTGCAGTCCTTGCCTAGGAATGAGAAAAACTCAGAGGAAAGCAAAAGCAAGGGATACAGACAGATCCTGGATGACATCAGCTCCTACTTGGCTACAGCTATATTTGGAGTGCTCTCTATCTACCCTTGAATGTTAGTTACTGGCGACAATAAATTTCCTATTTTTGCTTAAGTTGATGGAGTCTTGTCTATTACCACCCCTCTTCAGGCGTCTGTGTTCTGCTTTGACATATGGAAGCAGCGTGGTCCTTGCTAGTTCTTCCCATCTCCCTTTCAAGCCACCTCTTCAACCATTCACAGTCACAGTCACTTTTAGTTGGTTTCATATCACAAGTTTGTAGGAGGCATGTGAACATATGCCCATGTAAATTAAATTTTTCTTTACCAGTTTAAATATTCAAATTATTTTGACATCTTGATAATCAAATGTTATGGAGCCAAGGACAATTTTCATTATCTGCTGATAATTTTTGTTAATATTTCTCTAGGTTCTTACAGCTTGTTATCTATATATATCTATATATATATACACGCATATAAAAAACAACTTGATTAATCTCTTTACTGCCTAAGTCACCCATAACAAGTCCAAACTTCCTAGTATGTATCATTTGCCTGGCTAACCTACATGTACCTCCAGGATATTTATCCTTCACTCTCCCCAACCTCTCGACTTTGAAGGAACTCCACTAAAGCCACTAAGCTGTGTGCTGGTCCAGGCCAGCGGGCTGGTGGACCTCCAGTGCCTCCAGACCCCACTCTTCCAACCTGCCTTATCTCTGCATCAGCTCACATGGACCCTCTTAGTTTCAAGTCTTGGCTTACTCTCCTCATCTTTGTCCTGGAACAGACGGAATCTGACCACAATCTGTCCCTCCTAATCGGCTCAGAAGGGCCCCTGGGCACTGTGTTGCTGGGAAGGTTCCTAGACTCCAACCTCAAAGGTGACTGACCCCAGATGCGAAACTCACCACTTGCCCTCTAAAGCTATCCTTTCTAACTACATTGGGCTGAAGAAGGAGCAATTTATTCACAAATGCCCTCACTACTCCACCCCACCCCTCAAACTGTTTTAATATCTCTTGTGTACAAAATAGGATTTAAGAACTACTCTAGAGGACCAAACACAAGATGAGATTTATCTTTTATTAGAGATCATATATTACATATTCCCAAAAAGATATAAAATCTTCCAAGAGAAAATATCAAAACCTATTGATTTCAAGGTAAGCAACATAATCAAAATGAAAGCAAAGATTTTTTCTCCAGACAAAGGAATGTGAAAACATTTCTGCACAAGTACAACAAAGACATGGGAAGGTAATTACAATGTTTTACAACACGTTTTACAGCATTTTATTTTAATCAGTATTTGCAGAAAACAAGGATGCTGAGTTCTCAAACGCTGCAGTTAGAAGCCCAAATTAAAATTTAAAAAAATTAAGAGAAAGTAATGAACTACTTGGTCAACCGAACATCTGCGATAATAAATGTAATAAAACCTAAGCCAACAGATATGTCACCAAGATCACAACTGAAGTATATGGTTTTAGTGTGTGCCAGAGACACTAAATTATTTAATCAGTTCTTGACCATAACCCAAAACAAAAGCATCCTCTCTTCATTTCCCTGACGATTTATTCTAAAAACAAAAAGCAGAAACTTGCTGGTTAAAGAGAATTTCTGCTTTACCTCTGAGCAGCTGGTGGCAACACACACTGAATAAGACCCCAACTGACATGGGACAGATCCATCTCAAACAACTGGAAGTGGCAAAACCGCTGTTATTGCATCAAGAGTTTTTATTTCAACTGATCAGAATTTCCAGAACGATTAAGCACACCCACTTAACCACAGGACACAGTGAACTCCCATAGGAAGGTTTTATATTTAAGATGCAATGAAAATATTGACCTTATTCCTGGGACTTGCTTCAGGCAATCCTAACATCCGTAGGTGTCCACAAAAAGGAAGTCTTTTTTTTTTTAAATTGTTTATCCCCCACAAATGAGGGAGGAAACTTACAGTACGTGATTATTGCATGAAATTACTCCATTGTAATATCTTTACTAACTCTGGTATGTTTCCTTAATTATTAAAGGCGAAAGAAGTTTATGAATTTAACATAACTTAACAATAATCTTAGGAGCTGCATCTTGATTGTAAATCCAGATGATAAGCAGACTACATGGTCAAACAGAAATTAGGTTTTAATTTATCTATAAAGATGTTGGAATGACAGGAGGTAAATGGAAGTTTAAAGTCAGATAATACTAAGTCTATTAACACAAAGAGAATTTTCATACTCAAAGAGTTCTATGCTAAACTGAATGTTCTAAATGATGCTAATGTTGCTTTTATTTATGTCAAGTTAAAAACGATCCCAAATAAGTTTTATCAAAAGTATTGTAACGGCACACAGGCTTAAAACTTCACTTTGAGTTTAGCACATACAAAAGTTTGGAATTAATTGAACAAACATATTCTTTAATGAGGAGCCACATATAAGTGGGTTTCAAAACAGAGTCTATTTTAAAGCATTCTCTCTTTATTATGGTTAACTCCTGTGAAATGGAAACAGTATGTGGATTTTGTAAGTTACAAAATCCTTGCTTCAAGTTGCAGTCTCCTTGGCAGCAGCATATTTTAATTAACAATATTTTTCTTCCTTGTTTTGTTTTCTGACATCTCAGTACATTCAAATAGTCAAAATGTTTAGAGTAACATCACCACAAATTTAATGAAACAGATCCGAATGTGGCCAGCACTGTCAGGCAAAAATTGTACAATTTATGCATCATAGAAAGAACCCAGCCCCTGCCGCCCCCACAGCTTACCCCCTTCCCCAAACACTAATATGGACACCAAAAGATTTAACAAGACTTATAAAAAAATAAGGCACATTTATTTTGATATGGTAATTTTAAAATAGAAAACCCCTTCTCAGAACATCTGTATTCAAATGAGCTGTGTAAAAAGACACCTTGTGGTACCTAAAATAGGTTACGGTACCTATGGAATTGCTTCTTCTAGTTTAGTGACAATGGAATAAATTGCACCTATCCCACATTGTCAAGTAATGAAAATATGCCTCTTATTCGACTATTGAATGATCCAAAATCCCATATTTCTGGAAATACTTACAAAGGGTGGGAAGGAAGGGGTCAAGTGGTACATTAGAAAAAGGTGTAAAATCACCCATGTAGATCATAAGGTTGATGGATTGCACTTTTCCACATATTTCAATACATAAAATTTCTCTAATGTGTATGAATGATTGCAACCATTTTGGCCATTAGCTATTACCCACCAGCTTTTTATTCCATTTTGGTAAAAATCGATATTTTTGTAAAACTAACAAAGGATCAGCAACGTGAACACTTATGACAATCTCTTCACAACCCCCAACACAGATATAATTAGTCAGAATTTAACCTGAGATACAATCTGTTGAGAGGTTGTCTTTAGACATTTCTTCGTTTGTTGCATCAATTCATACCGATGGTGGTAGTTCATGGAAGGAACTTAAGGGGAAAAAAAAGGTTTATAGCATGGCTTTTTTTTTTTCTTACTATATGGGTAAAAAAAAAAAAAAAAAAAAATCACAGAATTCGTGTTCTCACAGTAGCCAGAAGCTAAAATAATGTGCTTCTTTATTGCACGTCAAACCAAGAAGTGTACAAAAGCCAACGCTTTCCAATCCAACCGTGAAAGCCTGCTTCACCTCAACCTGATTCGGAATGTGCTGATTTCCATGGGACTCAAGTTGATCTCACTTATATTTCGGGCATCTGGACGTGAGTGCATCAAGGATAATGATGAAGGTACGAGACTTGCAACAGTAAACTTGCTAAAAAGTTTCTGTACCAATATCTAAAAAGTAAATGATAAAAAATTTGCATATTTAGATCAACTTTGAAGAAAGACTAGTAATGCATCTATATATTCCGTGAAAAATAGTATGAGAAAGAGTAAAACAGTATGTTTGAAGCTCCCTTTTAAGGAAAAAACATGGGGTGGGGAGGGAGATTAAATGTACCTATGCATGTGTGAATTTACAGACTACGTCCGGATGGAGACATAAGCAGCTGGTAACGAGGCAAGAGTGACTTGCTCTGCCTTCCTTTTCTGTATTGCTTGAGAACTTATGTGCAGGGGCCATTTTTTCAATAAAAGAAAAGACATCTAATGACCAGCAAGCTTGAAAAACATCCATATCCTCTTTCAGTCGACACTTCGGCCCTAATAGCAGTGGTTCTCAACCATTTTTTCCTGTTCCGAAAGAGCTGAGAGACAGGACATGGGGCCCCACAAGGAAGGCTCATCATGTCAGTGAGCCCCATTTGCAAGGTGGGGAGTTGTTTGGAAAATACTATCCTTACCCCTGCCATCTTATCCTAATGTCTCTCTGCCTTGTACAACCACCTTAAGACTCAATGCTTTAGTGTCTGAATAAAATGCCCACAACCAAGCACACTCAGATCATCAACAGTAAGGTACAGTGCAAATACAATTAAAAAAATAACAAAGATATCAGTGCTTTCTTGGCACCGACTCTGTGCAGGGTGAGGTTAAAAAAAAAAAAAAAAAAATGGAGACAGTTATCTAAGTAGATTTAGGCCCCCTACCATATTTTCTTTTCTCTTCTTTTCAGATCCCACATATATGCTAATTTGTAGGGCTGGAACTGAATCACGTGAGTCTGGGCTACAGAGTGTCTATGAGGTTTTGGAGAAGAGCTGGGTCAGCTGAGCTGCCTGGTGGGGC
This sequence comes from Equus quagga, assembly GCF_021613505.1. Lineage (NCBI taxonomy): Eukaryota > Metazoa > Chordata > Mammalia > Perissodactyla > Equidae > Equus > Equus quagga. The sequence continues at coordinate 103,260,456 of NC_060273.1, forward strand.
AGACCTGTCTATGTGGTAGAACCAACCCAACTGTCTTCTCTGAGTAACGGCCTACTCAAAGCCAGAGACCAAAGACTAGAGGTTTGTTTCCTTCCAAGGAAAGGCTTGATGGAACTGTCAGCAAGACCAACTCGAAGAGAAATAAAAAATGGGCAGCCAGCAAGCAGTGGTCTGCCTGAGGATCTTTTGGCCTGCAGTGTGGACTCATATGCAAATATGGCTTCATCAGAAGATCTAGCCCTGCATTTTTCCCACGGGAAACATCTGACAGGAGCCACGTACAGCTGCCTTGGTGGCTGTGGGTCAATTATGCCCCTGGCCACAGTCTCACTGCTCCCTTTGGCTTTCCTATTGCTACCCCAACCCATTTTAGTTATTCTAAAACTTGCCTTGGCCCCTGGAGGACTTAGGCTTGCCATTCCTGAACTAGATCGTACACGAACATGTTGGGAGGAGGAAATATGGGGCGGGGAGAGAAGGTGCTCTGTAAGTTGGAAACGGAAGGCCTAAGAATGGATGAGAGCACTGTCTTCAAATGCGCACATGTTCTGGCTATACGTTTGTCGACAAGGAGCGGAGACTGAAGGTTGAGAAAGTGCTTTCTTAAGATGGGGAGACAAGTTCGTTTACAGCTGAAGAGAATGAATCAGCAAAGAGGCACTGAAACATTATCTTACGTCAGGATTATTTGCAGAAAGTAAGGATTTCAAAGCACACAAACTTGACAACCAAAAATAACCTCTCAGCTCACCTTTCCCTGGGTTGTGGAACAGAGCAGCCCCGTGTCTCTGCTAGAGAAGCGGCAATCAAACACCTTTCTGTGGAGGATCAAAGCTGCCTCATCCGAAGGCTTGTCATTCTCCTGCAAATGAGAGAGCGCCAACACGTCACAGCCCCATTAAAGCAAATACTGACACTACTGCACATTCCACTGCCTTGATGTCAGCATCCCTAAAACAAAAACGCTCATTTTATTTAATGGTGAAGTAAGGCAAATCCGTTTCCCCTCAGGTTCTGTGGTCACTGTGCATGTACACCTACCATACACCGCTCCCCTCCCCCAAGGAGTCAGGATATTATGTGCTAAGGGTCCTTGTGAAGTCACTCATGCCCTAGTTTCCTCCCTAGTCCTTAAAGACTTGGCTTTCCTTTTGCCTATATATTACATCCTGTTTCATCAGAGTTTCTCCAAATACAGCATTTCATTTTTATTTATTTCTATCATGTACATCAGTTGAATAAAGTATACCTGAATTTAGTCCTCATCTGGTCATTGAATGATGTATCATCCATTTTAAAACTGAAACGTGCTTCTTTACTGAATACTAATTTTTGCTAATTGCATTAACATTTTTAATCTTTAATGTATTGGTTCATTATTTTTATATAAGAGACATTTAAATTGAATTAGTTATGCTTATCACTTGCTAAGCCAACCACGTTTATTAGCTTGATGTATCGCTTAAATTCACATTACAGAAGCTATTCTTCTTGTGCAGGCAAAAAGAAAAATATGAAAGAAGACAAGTCAGCCACAGGGATCAGTACACACTTTCTTGCAATAAAATTTTCTGCATCCATTTAAGTAACGATGCTATGAATGGTTCAGGTCTTTGAGTATTTTAAATTATAATTTTACTCAATAAATTTCATGTTTTCTAAACTGAGGAGATGTTTACGATAATAAGCAAAATAAATTTAAAAATTGTTGGAAAAATTAAGAAGCGTACAGTTATTCAAAGGAGAGCCGTATGCTGCTTGGCACTGACACTGTGATGGAATCAATCCCTTTTTCTCTTCTGTGGCCACAGATATGAATACGCCAGGTTCTCCAACATCCTCACTAGGGAGTAAGATTTCTTAATGTGCTATAGGGACATCTTTTCTGAATAGCTGCCAGCATTCCCACCACTGATTTGATTTTAATGTGCCTGAACAATTTAAAGCTGTCCTCAGCTCAGATTCTTGGCTGGAATAACCTGTTTTATGACATTTCACACTGGTATTTTGCAGTGGTACTGCTAAGATTTTGTTTGAAGGGAGAGAAAAAAGCCATGTAAGGAATTCTGAGTCATTGCAGGACCACATGATACAAGTGGCAAGTTTAAATCTATGATAAAGATTTCTAATGAAATTTCAAAAAATTTCACACAGTCCCAAAATAGCAAGAAACTAGCATACAAGAAAATCCTTCATTTATCATACACATAAAATCTCCAAGAGAATAACAAGAGAACTCTGTCACATGCCAATTGTGAAACCTTGGAATAGTCATTTATTCTTCTTAAGCATCAGTTTCCCCATCTGTGAAATGGAGATAATGCATATCTACCTCCTTCGTGGAGTCACAGGGTGGGTTAACTCACTGAAAGTACAATGTAAAGTAGCCCAGGTTACAGGACAGAATGTGCTAGTGCAGAAGCTGTCGAAATGAGTGGTTCAGAACCTGAGCTGGGAGGGAGACAGCCTGAGATCTGGATCCTGGTCCTGCAATTTACTAGCTGCTGAGTTCAGTAAAACCAGGTTTGTCTTTACCATAAAATGGAGATGAAATGAAATGAAATAGCATTAACAAGGACTTAGACCAGTGTCTGGAGCATAGGAAGCCCTCTGTATATGTCAGCTACATTGTTTCTATCAATAAGATCCATCAAATAAATAATTGTGATTATTTTGATAATAGTTACAAACCAAACAAGATTCTCATTTAACTTCTTATTCATAAATTTCCTTTATAGACATCATAACTTTGTAGCTGAGGAATCAGGAAACCCCCAAATTATATGTCTACAATTATACATCAAAATCATACCAGATTATATACAAAAAACATAATATAACAATCATAAAGTCCTGACTAAACTTCACAGATTAGACGGCCTCTTAACTAGAGTTTTAAAAGCATTATCACTGTTACCCTGAAGCATCTGGGCTTTTTAACTCATTAGACCATCCTTAGAAAAACCATTGATAGCAGGCATTGCTAAAATTCCTGCAACACGTTTGCTCCTGGAATAATGAACGTGTAAGGCCTTTAGCAGACTGAAGGCAACAAAAAAAAGCAGGAAGAGAAACACCTTCGGAATTCTGCCATTGAATTTGATAAGAGACTTAAACAAATAACACAAAAGTAGAGATTAAAGTCATAAAAATTAATTTTCACTGACGGAATACAAGTTATACTTTCTCTAAACAATAAAATTGAATCACTTCCGTGAGGATGAGAACACCAACTGAAATAGCAATCATCTTGTCCAAGTTTTTAAAAATCAAATATTCATGAAAGTATCAGCTTTCAAGCAAAAATACCTGAGGCAAAGCAGCAGTTTTTCAGCTTCAAAGTCTGTCTAGACATTTTATTTCCAAGAAAACTGTTTTTCAAAGTAGAGAAACTGTGAATTTAACTTGAATATGCATGCAAGAAAACAGATACCTTCAAGTAGTCACATTGAATGCTCTAAGACAGTAAACAGATTTTTAAAGGCCTGTTTTTACATTCAATAACGCATTACTAATACCTAGACCTCAGAAAAGAAGGGGAGGGTGTGGGGAAGAAAATTTACAAGTTTTGAAATTACACCAAGCACTGTGCTAGGTGGGCTTCAAATTAAGTGCTTTTGTAAAACAGTTCGGACCACAATTGAGGCTGAATCCCTCCAGGAAGGCTTGGGTGTTCTAAAGTTGCACAGGGAAAACCCACTGCAGAACTTATTTCAGGGGATAAACCAACATCCAGCTAACGGGGCCTATGAGGCTTCTCCATGACTGGGCGGAGTGTGGGGAAGACGATCTGGCTTGCAGAACCATGCCATCAGGCTTAGAGAAAGCTGGATTGGAGCCAGGGTTTGGTTCCACCAGGCACCAGTTAGGTGATTTTGAACCCCTTTGAGGATGGAGGGCCAACCATAGTGAAAATAACAGTAACTGCAGTTAACACTTATTGAGCACTTGCTGTGTGCCAGACCCTGTGCAGAATGCTTTTCACAGATTAGCTCATTTCATCTTACAACAACTGTGAAGTAGTTGAGGTGGTATACAAGTTAGCATTATTATATTTAAATGTAGAGGAACACCCCCCTATCACAAAGCATTCTCTCTCATACTCAAAAAGCAATTACCGCTAATGACTCTACATTAACCCTTCATGATCTTTTCCCACCAGTGGTTGGCATATCCTTCTATGGGTGCCCCATTATTACTGAGTAGACAAGACAAAAATAGCAATGTATTCCCCAACATTTTGAGTACTTTCACTCCCTTTTGTTCCCATGCATGAGGCAGTAGTTTTGGGTAGGGATCTGGAGTCAGACGCCAGAGTGTGCCTCCCAGCACCACCACTTACTGGCTGTGTGACCTGGGAGAGTTACCTACTGTCCTAGGTCAGTTAGTTTCCTCTTCTGTCACGGGGTACAAATATTGCCAACTTTCACAGCGTTGTTGTGAGAGCTAAATAAGACTCACGTAAAGCACTCGGCAAAATGCCTGGCATAGAGACAATTTTAGATATGTTGTTTTGAAATATCTGAGGAATTGGTAATAAAAAAGTATATAAGGAATACAAGTCAAAAGGACATCAACATTGACTTTGGTGATAAACTTCAACTTTCTCCAATTTATAAAAAAGCGCCGATACTTTTACTTCATTATTAGTAACAATCATGACTGAAAACTGCTTGTGACTGAATATCCCAGTTGAGAACCTTTATGTGTGAGGCACTTAGCCCTTGCTACGTGCCAGATGCTGTTCTAAATGCTTGACAAACACTGACTCATTTAATCCTCAGAGCATCTCTAAGGTGGGTACTATTATCATCGCCACGTTCCTAATAAGGAAAGTGGGACTCGGAGAATTACGTGACTTGCTCTAAGTCCCTCAGCCAGCAAGTAGAGGAATGCACTCAACCCGGGGGTCTGACCCCAAAGTCTGTGCTTCCACAGTTGCAGTCTCCTGCTCTTGTTCTAGAATGGATTGGTGCTCACAGATATCTAGCTAGGAGGGGAAAGAGGAGGACTACTTGTGATGTAATATAACAAAAGGCTATAATCTAAAGGAGATCAACACTCTGATTTGAGGCTGGATAAACGGAGTATTCAATCAATGTTTTCAAGCAGGCCTAAAACTATGATTTATCAAAACATATATCAATTCAGAAGTAGGGTTTAGAAAATTGTGATTTCTATCCATCCACAACGTGTTCATCCATCCATTCATCCCATTTTAAATAAAACTTAAGGCCATTCGGAAAATTACATATGCATATGACAGTCTTTCCTAAGAAAAGCAATAGGCAAATGTCCTTCTACTTAAGTGGATGAGAACTCAAAATGTGAGAGTTGTGATATTACTGTTTCACACCTAAAGAAACTTGCCTTGCTCATTACTAATGTGAGGTTCAGAAATTAGTAAACTTCTGGAAACCGTAGTAAACATTACATACACTTTTTCTGAAGAAGAAGAAGAAGAAAGGGACCATAGCTTTGACCAGATTCTCCAAGAGGAATGTGACCCCACCCTCCTCACAGGATGTGTGAGGTGTGCAGAGAGATTAAGATATGGCTAAATACCTGGTAGGAGAATTTCTCCAACCTTATTCAGATTCTTTGAAAATGCCTAACACCGCTAATCTTTCAGTGCATTCCGGCAGCTGGAAAGGTTAGAACTGTACACTGTGTTGAAAGTCCTGAGACAGGAAATAACCAGTAGAAATTCATTTTCTAGGGTACCCATTAAAATGTCCCATGACATTTATCCTATTTTGATCAACAATATAACATGACAGAAGGAAAGGGGAAGGTGAATGGTTATTCTTAGATATGTGCAACAAAGGAAACTTTTTCCACAATTTTCACCTTTCCAGAACCTAGGGAGATCAATAAAGCACCAATCAATTCTTATAAGAAATGCAAAAAAAGGAAAAACTTTAAACTGCCTCTTATAAGAAAAGAAGGGGAAGGTATAAACAAGTGGGAAGAGAAAATCTTACTTAACAAGCAGGGCTGATGTTGAAATGACTGGTTAACTGTTTGCAAGAAATGGTTAAGCACAAATAAAAAGAAACTCCAATTCTATAGAGAATAAAAAGTTAAATATAATATATAGACATAGAGGTAGATATAAAGATATACATATATAAATTAAATAAAAATATATCTGAACATAAAAGCAGTGGAAATAATCTGAAAAAAAAAAATAGTTGAACTACATATCATTGTTCAAAACACCAAGGCAGAATGACTCCACAAAGCCTAGCTGAACGGCTTAATCAAGCTCCAACTCGTCCCTGGAATGTCAACATTGCAGGGTGAACCTATCATTCTAGCCTACAGAACCCCAACCCATGATCCATCCTCCCATGAGATTCTCCCAGCATCCTCTCTACCAAGATTCCCTTCTCCCTTAATCAACACCCTTTCCTGATGACACGGCTTTCCCATTCAGTGCACCTGAGTGGTGATCCTGTTCCCCAGTGTTCAAACTTTTACAGAAGCTTCTTTTTAATATTTCAAACTCTTGGCAGCGCAAGAAAAGGGGGTGATAAAGATAAGATAATTGGAGGCTGGGCCTACAGGAGGAGAAGGCTAGTTAAATTCCTAGACAGTGGCTGGAACCTGGTAGGGCCATACAGCATGAAAAGGTCAGGCAGAAAGAGAGAAGTGCCCTTATCAGTCCAAGGTGGTCCTCAGACAGATTTATCACGGAAATACTGTGAAGCGGTGGTTAAGAAAATGCTTACTTACATATAGGCCAATGTAGACCTCTGGTCTTGCTTGGAACCTGACTTCTATGTTGACATTATTTCAATGGAAAAAATGCATAGCAATCTCCAAATAAATAACTCATTATCTCCAAATAAATAACTCATTACTGTATGCTGTGAGCTACCAGTACACAAAAACAAGAACACAATCCAAAATATTTAGGTTTGGCTTCTGGATTTATTCATTGAGTCATTTTTGTCTTTCTTTTAGTCTAACCATGGAATTACACTTGACACCTTTTAAGTACCAAGCTTTCTTTGAATCAATACCTACGTCAGCTTCCTTCAATGATTATTTTCCTATTATCCGAGGTTAGGGGACAGAGAGCAATCTTTTAAAGAAGCGATTTTGAACGGATCCATCAATACCTTTGGATTACTAGCGGGCTTTAAACAACCGTTAGAAATACTTGCTAAGAGTCAAAGACTAATATAGGGACTGGCACCAATTGATAGGAGGATGCAAAACAGCCCCAAATATTTCGTTCTGATCATGTGCTAGCATGGTAGTTATCATTAGGTATTAACATTTCAGTCTTTATTCTTCTGGCCAAATATCTACATTGTTAAATTATTTTCTATTCCCTCTGCTAAAACCCCAGTTTGCACCTGAGTTGGCATGTACTGTAAGCATCATTAGGATAACAACCTATGTGTACCAAGCACTTCTGTTTTCAAAGGACTTTCACAGCATTATTTCATCTGTGTCTCACATCAGACCTAAAGCAGGCCTACCTGATGTCAGCCTCATTTTATAAACAGTAGCTGAGTCAGCAGTCACTCTGGCAGGAAGTGAATGAAGGTGGTCCACCCGTCCAAACGTGAGAACAATGGGAAGCCAGGAGGCAGCAGTGAGTGGAGCCCAGACTGTAGAGGGCCTGAGTGCTCAAGGGTCTCAACCCATTTAGTAGGCAATGGTATTTTTAACCTGTGACCTGATCAGACTTGTATCACAGGAAGACAGCCAACAGCAGGAAGAATGACAGGAACAGGTAACCACAAAAAAGAAGTGACCTGGAAAATAAGGGCTAGCCTTGGATTGTAGAGGATAAAACCTTATACTCACTGACTCTACTCAGCTGGAGTTGCTTTGAGAAAACAATTCCTTTTAAACGATTTTGGGCAAGAGTCATCTAGAAGTGAAGCTAGGGAACAGCGGCCACCATGCTCCCCAGAAGTTCTCAGATGCTTCAGGTGGCTAATATCCTCTACCACCTATGCCTGGAGGTGACAACCTGAGGCCCAGAGTCTTTGGTGCCCTACACTCTATCCTTTCGTCACCTTTAGCTAATGAATTAATGACAGGTTACCTCAGGAAGGCTGTCCTTCTCTAGTGTGTTCTTTCCATGAGTTGAAAAGTAGACCCACAAAAGACCACAGCAGAATCCTAGAAGGAACACTCACAAGATTCACTCAATCAAAAAACTGTTACTGAGCCCCCACTATGTGCAGGCCCTGTTCTAGGCAGGTGGGTACAGCAAGGAACCAAAGAAAAGCCCAGCTCGCATGCAGCTTCCATTCTGACTACATCTCCCGTCTCTGGGCCTTCACACCTGCTCTTAACTCTGCTGGACCACCCCACCCCAAAAATCTGCATGCGTCTCTTATTCCCTAATCTCCTTCAGATTTTGACTCCATTATCCCCTTTTCTGCAAGACCCTCTCCAACCACCCTATTCACACTTGCATGGCCTTCTAAAATTGTCCCCCTTCTTTTCCCTCCGTAACACTTATCACCATCTCACATATTATGTTTCTCCTAATTTTTCTTCTTTAATTATTTTTCCACTCCTACTAGAATCTACGCATCAGAAAGGCAGGGGCTTTTGTCTGTTTTATTCACGACTGTATCCTTAGTGCCTTTAGCAGTAACTGGCACATAGCAGGCATGAAATAAACCCTGCAAGTTCACCCACATGATCAAACAAGGCTTGTCTTTGACACACAGAGGTATAGACACAGGCCTCTGGCATTCACTTGTATTCATTATTATGAGCCATATGTATTTTCCTACATAGGCATAAGTTCCCTATCTGGGACATAGTTTTAAAAGTCCTAAAAGCCCAAATTTGTAGGCATTTATCCATATTTTATTTGGTTTGCTTTAGTTCTTTGTTCCTAAACTAAACATTTTTCTCCTCTTATATTGTCTTCAAACATGAACATTTTCCTCTTTTCATACTCAGGCCTTTTATTGTAAGATATTTCCCACAGAATCCATAACCACTTACTATTTCCAGCCAAGAGTATGTCAATTCACAATATCAAAACAGCTCTACTAAACATAAAAATGATGTCAAATACCTAATATTTATTCTTTTCAAATGTAATCTCTAACTTTAAATGTAGGCATATATGTAAACTAAGGCAGTCTAACTGAATTAAAATTCCATACCTAATAAAGCATGGCCTACTTTTCTTCTAATATGTCTTTCTATTTCTCCTGCATATTTCTCAATGCAAAGGTTTGAGCTGCGGTGATTTTTAGGAGAAAGATACAAACAAATGTACAAAGCCTCTGATACAGAAATAACTAAACACTACGCTTTCTATTTATCTCCTGAGAAACGCTGGCTAACAATGAGAAATGAGTGGAAAATGCCAGTAGAGCTGATCTTAAGGAAGGCCTGGTTCTCTCACCTACTAATTATGTGACCTCACGCCACTTTGGCTTCTTTATCTGTAAAAAGAAGATGATATTCCCGACCAGCTTACCACACAGAACTTTTGTGAGAATAAAACAAGTTAGTGCAGGGATATGTTCTAAATGATAGAGTGATAGTCAAAGGAGAAGTACAATGATTTTGCCTAAAGGTGAAGTCCTCTTAATCGTTCCTCGAATAACAGTAAAACTAACAGTATGTTTTTCTTCCCACCTCCTCATACCAAATACATTACAAAAGGTAATTTTTTACAGATATATTTGGGATATACCTGTGACTCTATAGTCCTAAGATTAACCAGATGAATGTCACAAGGCAAAGACGACAGTAACGGAGAGAATTCACCAAGCAGCTGAAGAGTGGGCACAGGGATCTTTTCTGTCATTGAAAAGACAGGATGATTCAGGAAAGATGAAGTTATGTGGCTAAGGAGGGAAGGATAACTGACTGACTTCTTTTCTTCTTCCTATCAAGAAAAAACAAACATGCTTTGAGTTACACATTTGCAGTTCTCATAATATTAACTGAATTATCTGACAGGGTTTAAATAGAAAATATAAAAATATGTAAATACTTTGATGTTATATTTTATAAATAACAATCTTAGAAAATGCACAGATTATCAAGTTTAGTTCTAAGCAATGCAAAAAAATGAAGTGTCCATTTCACTTATATATTTTGAAATATCTCTTTTCTAGTGCTTTAATACTAAAAGTCCTGACATTTTCCCCAAACATTTTAGGACAAGGTATAACATTTTATGGAGACTCTTTCTCAATCTACCACAAAACGCTTAGTGTAGATGGGTTGGGATGTTCATATATCTTGCACATCAAATGTTATCTCTTGTCTCTCAGGTTTTATCCATCATATTCTCATGGCTTCATTTATATACTTAACCAGACCATAAAATCATGTATTGATCCAAAGCTATGTTCTATAAATGTTACCCAATGATAGGATTTTTGTAAAAACTCTCAAAATAAGTAACATTTTTAAATAACACAGGTGGTATATTTAGATCACCTGAGTGTTTTCTTTAAATTTGTTAAGTCACTGTCAGTTGCTTCCCTCTATTTTATTCCAAAAACAGGACCTGTTACATATGTTACAGAATAGTTACCACACATTTACATGGCACGCAATTATTCAGTATAATTTAAAAATACTTTAGTCTTTGCCATGGTGTATACTTACAGACAGGCATTTCAGCATGTTCAAACATTAAATAAGTCTACTAGGGCTCGGGATACACATATGGCGGATGACATACACAATTAATTAAATCAATGACTAAGTAGAACCTTAACCAGCAATGCCTAAGGTGTAAAGGCAAACACAGAAAAGCATTAAGGAGAGAAAATAATTTATGTAGAAAGGTCTTTTGATCACCAGTGAGATTTGGAGCAAATTTAATTTCGTATCTTATTTTTTAAAATGACTTTCACTGATATCTTCTGATTTTGCATCCTTTTTGTAATATAGAGCTCAAATAAAAGGCTTGGCTACTTATCTGTGTGAAAAGACAGAATTTATAGAAGATACAGAGCTTAAAATTCAGAATGTCAGATTAGCATTGAACAGAGGGTGTTAGCAAAGAGTGATGAGCATCTTGCCAGCAGCGAACTGTAGATGTCATTACAATTCAGATCATGGCAAGAGGAAAAAAAATTTAAAGGCAGCATAGGGACACTGTAATATTAAGATACTGACAAAAAATATTAGGTCTGAAAGAGTTGTAAAAAAAAATCCATCTATTTCTCATTCTTTTCTTAAGGAAAGATTAAATAAAGCATATAAAATAATATTCTCCAACAATATTGAAATTTAATGCAGCTTGTAGAATAACATGAATAGAGAAGGAACATTTTCAAGAAGACACTTTAAATGTACTCCAAGATCAAAGGACTTCATAATCTAGGTCAGGATTGCTGACAAAATCACTTCTGACTAACAAAAGATAGATTCTAACAGAAAGAAAAACACCTGCCTTATCAGATTCGGGAGGCATTAAGTCCATTCCAGGTCCAGAAACATTCAGAAAAAGCCCTCTGGCTTTGTTCTATGCCCTTTGAGGAACCCCTGGACACTTTAGTGAGTAGGTGGGATACTTCCTGACAGATTATCTATACCTTGGAAGCAGTAGTGTGCATATTTACCATTCCTCAAACCAAAATTGGTTCTCCCAACCCTCAGTGCTTCCCCCAAACTGACCATACCTCACACCTCCCAGTGATTACCACCCGTGTCCTTGTTCTCACTGCCTCTCTGCAGAACACTCGAGAACAGGATTCACTTCCATTTAGTCAGCCAGGATTACTCCCATGAGGCTCTGCTAGGCTCAAGGCTTCCCACTAAAATGCTTCCTATCCAGGGAACATCTTCCCAGCTCAGTTTCTACTATCAATAATTTAGACATTAGAGTCTAAGTTGAAAATAAAAACACTTTCTAGAAAATTTTATATGATAAAAAGTTTTACATGATAAAAATTTTACATCTAAAAAGTTACATGATGTGTAACATTTAATCAAATGTCTTTATAATAAATCTCACTAAAAATTAAAATGTATTTTCTCTTCTCTAGTTCATTTTATATTTAAAAGAAACTATTGATTTAAGCCCAAGAATCTACAGTTGAGAAAAAGAAAAATTTAACCAACATAGGATTATAAAAACATTGGATCAAATTTAAATCAATTTCTATCCAAGGAGTTTTGAATGGGAATACACAAATTATTTAACTTCTAAGTGAAAGCTTTATAGATCTGACATGAAAATTCTTATTGCCATAGTTAAAAGAAGTTTTGTAAATTAGTGTCTATATATAGAGAAAAATCATAAAAGGCAAAAACATTTTCAGGAGGAGCAAAAGACAGTAGCTGCCAACACTCAGACAATAATTTTTCTATGCAGTTTTAGTCCTAATACTAAGCCATCTTGTCAGCAATTGATTTAAACCATGAGTCCCAAGAACTAGTATATATCTTGACATCCAAAATGGATATAAAAATCTTTTTCCTACAAGATTCTAGATACTGGAAGAATTCCTCCCTTTAATTAGATGTTGCCATTTCATTCAATCAACTAGTATTTTATTTATAGAATGCCTACCACAGGCAAGGAGGCCCTGTGGGGCACATGAAAATGAAGTAGACAAGTCCCTAGAATGTAGTAGGGGAAAGAGAACACTCATATGATGACAAGGTGGTAAGCAATTATTACGGTAAACACAGTGGCGCTATCTGCTATCACAGCTCATTCACTTATGCATTTGTGTAGTCATTTATACAACATATACAGAGTGCTTCCTCTGCTAGAAACAATCCTAGAAGTAGAGAGAGACATAGTCTCTACTCTCAAGGAGTTTATGGTCCAAAGGAAGAGAAAGACAATGATCAAATAATCACACACATGCATGAAAGAGAGATGCATGGTTCTGAGGGTACATAGAAGAAAGGGGTTTGATCTGGTGAAGCAGAAGCAGTTGATGATGTGAGCTCTGATCTTAACTATTACCAAGAGTCACCTAGGCAAAGAGGATGAAACAGCATGCACAAAGGTGCTGGGGGGTAGGGTGCATGGGAAGTACTTAGGACCAAAAGAAACCCAATGGGCCCAGAACAGAAATAGTGAGAGTCACGCTAGATGAGGATGGGGGACAGGTAGGGCCCACATCATGAGGGGCTCTATAGGCCATGGTGAGGATTTTGGCTTTTATGTTGAGAGCAATGAGAATACATCAGAGTAACAGGGGACAATGAGGTTAGATTTGGTTTGAAAAACACTCTGCTTACTGGGTTAAGAACAGATACGGTAGAAAGAGGAGAGAAAAGTAGATGTGTATAGGCTAGATTCAGGAAACATATGATGTTAGTTTAGACTGGGGTGGTCAAAGTAAACAAGTTTATAGATTTGAAATATTTAGGCAATGAGATAGCCAAGCACTGGTGATCACTGTTGTGAGAAAGGACCGGTGAGGGAAAAGTGCCTATCGGAGATGACTCCAAGGTGTCTGGCACCAGTTGGAAGGTGGTGCTAGTCACCAAGAGAGACAACACTGGAAAAGGGCCAGGTTTGGGAGGAAGGGAGATCACGAGAGTGATTTTGGATATGTCCAGCTTGAGATGCCCTTAAAAACGCAGAAAGAAACATCAGGAAGCAACTAGATAGATGGGTATGGTGAAGCCAAAGCTGGGGATATGAATTTGTGGGTTCCATCTGCACAGAGGCAGTCACTGAAGCCATGGGAGTAGGAAAGATTACAGAGGGAACATATATAGTGAGAAAAGGAGAAGGCCTGTGGCCAAGCCTTGAGGGCTCTGATATTTAATGACTAAATAAAGAACTATAAGAGAGGGAGAGAAAGAACTCCCCTGGACGTAAGAGGAAAACCAAGGAAGTGTGGCGCCACAGAAGCACTGGCTAGGCGGTGTTGTAAAAAGTGTCAACGGTCAGTGCTGAATGCTGCTGAGAGATGAAGTAAGATGATGATCTAGAACATACACTGGATCTAGTGACTTTGGTAAGAGTGTACGATGGAGGCTAAAGTCAGACTGAAGGAACTGAGTGTGAGAGGAAAGCGATGAAATAAACTCATCTCATAAGCCCTGGCTCAAGAGGGTAGGGGAGACAGGAGTAGCGTAGGGGAAACGAAATGAGAGTCTGAGAGAAAGCTGTTTCCTGTCTTTATTTTTAATGGAAAAAAAATGAAGAGTGTTTAAAAGCCAATAGAAAGAATTTCCTAGGGAAATGTTGACTATGAAGACAGGGAGGGGGAAAAAGGTAGGACGACTAGTAACTGGAACCTGAGGAGGTGACTGGGGTAAGTTTCAAAGACAAGTGGAGGGACTGGCCTCAGACAACAGGAAGGTAAACACCTCTGCTGTGACGTGAGGGAAGACGGAAGGGATAGGAGTAGATGCTGGTATCTAGAACAGACAGCCCTGTCGAAGGGCTGTTCCCTCCATAAAGTGGATGGTGAAGTCACCGGTTGAAAAAAAACGATTTGAAATGGTCAGTGCAGAAAGAGGCAGAGCGGAGTAAGAGAAAAAGGGCCATGTCAAGGGCCATCTGCCGTGAGTGATCAGTAATTTATGGAGGACTCTGAGGATAACGTTTTTGCCATCAGATGAAGCATAATTGTCAAGTTGGTTCACGTCCGATGGAGCCTTTGCCACACTGTTTAACATGGAATGCTGGATTTTTGCTTTGAGGAATGAAAATTGAACAAGAAGATAGACAAGTAAATCCATTGTCAATTGATGGGTCCAACACTAGAAAAAGTACACTATAGTTTCAAATAAATTTTACTAATCAAATTTAATCTCATAAGTACGTGCTAAGCTCTACTCTTTAACCGAACTCTTATTTCTTCCAAAATAGTTTTACGAAATTTTGCCCAAACTGATTCTTTAACATTATTTTATACCTACATAATAAGCAAAACTAAAATGACTCAAATGCAAACCTTGCACTATGTATATAACAGAACTTCTCTTTCTAGTGAATATAGGCTAAATCTATTATAAAGATATCTCAATACTGGAAATTGTAAAAAAATTAAAAGGCGAAAAGTCATAATTTCAAATTTAGGTGGCAAAGAACAATCAACATCAGAACATGCAAGTTATTTTTTTTCCTACCATATTCACAACAGTTCTTTTTTCTAGTAGTATTCGAAATAAATTAGCTGTAATCTTGTTATCATGGACACCTTGATCAAGCCCTCGATTATCATCTTGCATGAGTCTTCGATCCATGATAACTTCGATCTGACCTAACAAACAAACAAACAAACAAAACAACCGGCCAGGGTTATTTAATACAAACATTCACTGAGGATCATGTAAGTACAAGGCATGGTCTTGACTGAAGTTTCTCCTCCAGTCAGGGAGACAGAGCTATACAACCCACTGTACCATGGCCTTTCTCTCCATAATAGCTCAAAGCAGCTAGTACAAATTCATAAAACAAGACTGTATTTCTCCTTTCTTCATTAATGTGTAGTAAAATCTGATTAAAAATTTTAAAATGGAACAAAACATCAAAATTGTTTTTATGTTGGTAGCTATCCAAACACTAGGGCATTTGGGTGTCTATAGTGGGGCCAAGAGAGCTTTATTTCTCACCTCATCTTTATCAGGGAAGTAAGATAATCCTAGATAGGTCATGACTGCTAGAGTCCTACTGTCTGGTCCCCAATTTAGAGGCCAACTTTGAGAATTCAAGGCAGGGCTTAAAAATGGGTGGCTCAAGAGTCACCCCTGGCACAAAGATGTTTTATGTTTTGAGCTTTTTAAAGTTATGTCAACATTTACAAATTAGAAAATTTCCATAAAATTCCAGACTTCTGGGCTCTGTTCAAAAACAGAAAAATTTGGCAACACTGGGCCCCTTTCCCCATGGCAACAATGAACTGGCGCTAAGTAGTGGCTGCCCCACTGTACATGGGGAACCTGCTCTCCAGTCTGCTCAAGTCCCACCACTCCCTACTGGATCCCTGACATGAGGCCATTAGTATTTATATAACTGTATTCATGTCTTTATGGCATGACCTCATAATTCTGTCTAATGAAAGCCACAAAGAAAAATGACAAGTAGTATGGTTTTTTGTGTGCAGAGGTACAGAATGTATTTATACACCTAATACAAAAAGAGGGTGTGTGATGAAGGATACACCAGGCATCTGCACTTATCTGCCTGGCTCCTTAAGACATCTGTCTTATTAGATACTCTTAGTATGTAAGGAAAGAAGAGCAATTGATGACATGTAAATGATAATTAAAAATATGTATTATAGAGGAGAAAAGCCGCCCAACAGAAGGTTTTACAAAATTTAATCAGCATCTACTATCTATTTTCTCTTCCTCTCTATCTCGTTCTCTCTTTTGGAATCTTTAAAGTCGTGTCTGTCACCTCTTTATCACACACCTGTATCATCTCTACTCCCTTTCTTCTTTTGAGTAGTAGTGTCCTAGAAGGTCGTGATTCAGAGAAGGACCTAAGTTTGAACTGTAACCTCCCACCTTTCAAACTTAGGCAAGGTACCTAATCTTTCAGAGTCTGAGTTTCCATAGCCATTCAATCATGACAATGACAGAGACTTCTGCAAACAATGCGCTATCAGAAGAAGTAAATTATCTTTAAAAACAATCACTTTCTAGGGTCCCCGTTCTTCATGTGAGGACAGAGGAAATTCATCATTTTATGTTACTCTCACAAAACTCAAAATTACCAACAGTTTGGGTCTCAAAAGAAGAAAGCTAGTGACTGGAGATGACAATTAATACATACGACCAACAGAAAAATTACACACTCGGAACTGAAACTTAAAAGAGGAAAAAAGAGTCTAAACAATACATACCACTTTCCAAACTTGAAACACCTAAAGACTGAGCAGAGAGCAGTGTCAAGCGATACTTGGCATCCTGGATATATGCCATTGTAGTCATTGGATAGACATTTGCTTGAAGAGGCAATTTGCTCATCGTCCTTCTAGGTTGAATCTATAAGACCAAACAATTCTCTTTAAAAAAAATCAAGTGATATTTACACATGTACTTAAAAAAATTAGTATTGACTATAGATGACTTTTCTTCCAACGAGTAACAGGTACAGCTTGCTTTCTTGTCCAAGGGAAGAACTAATTTAAAAATTAAAACATTCTTCAAAACACTATGACGAAAAATCATGAGAATCCTAGAAAACAGTTTTTAAGTGAGAAAGGTAGAACTTGTCCAGATTTTTAAAAGAGGCATTCCTATTTAAATTCAGAATAAAAATCCTTACCAAAAGTCTTCTGGCTCTCCAATATTTGCATAAAACAAATTATAAAGGTATTAGGTATTCATTTTTCATCTAAATCTAACATCCTGCTTGTGTAATGAATGCTAAGCATAATAGCTCTCTATCCCCTTTCAAGAAATATCTCTTATCATGCTTGAATCAGTTTTAATAAATACCACAGATCTCTCCATCAAATCCTCTAATATATTACATTATAATAATCAAATGTATATTCATATTTAAAAACTATTCCATGTTTACTCTTGTTTACTTTCAACGTAGATAGTTTCAAATTCCTGTTTTTCTTGGTCTAGCATCTGAACGCATGAAATATAACTCTAACTTTATGTTTTGAGAGAGACTGACAACGCACTAAGCTAGTCTGGGTCAAGGAGACTCACTCAAACCTCAAGAGGAGACATCAAACAGAGACCCTGTTATCAGGAATCTTTCTTATATCACATAAAAATGCCATCTCTTCTTTTAAACTCATGCAAATTTGACACGTAATTCAAGAAAAGGAGAAATACAAAGTTAACATAATAGTCGACATATACTGAGTGCCCATTAACACCAGGTATGTAGTGGGTATTTCACAAACAAGATCTTCAACCTTTACAACAATCCTGCAGTTATGTCCTTCAACTTAATGGTTGTATTGACTAGTGTCTTTCCCAAATTCACGTTCACTCAGAACCGGTGAAAGTGATTTTATTTTGAAATAGGGTCTCCGCAGATATAATTAAGTTATATTGGATTAGGGTGGGCTTTAATCCAATAACTGGTGTCCTTGTAAGAAGAAGGAAATTTGGATACAGAGAGACACAGATAGAGACACAAGGAGAACATGTGACAGGAAAGGCAGAGATCAGGGTGATATGCCTACAAGGCCAAGGAGTGCCAAGGGTTGCCTGGAACCACCAGAAGATGGAAGAGGCAATTTTCCTGGAGCCTTTGGAGGGAGTGTGGCCCTTATGCCACCTTGATTTCAGACTTCTAGTGTCCTGCACTATGAGACAATAAACTTCTGTTATGTTAAGCCACTCAGTTTGTGGTAATTTGTATCACAGCCTTAGAATATTAATAAACTGGTGAAGAAATAACTGTAAAATGTTCAAAAAAGAAGAAAGAAAAGTTAGTTTGAAAGACTTCTCCGTTTCTCCTTTCCAATCCTGACCCTCTCACTCCAATTAACTGACATACTTATAAAAAGGACACTTAAAACCATCACAACTGTGTTGCTGTTACCTCACTCCCCACCTGTGGGCTTAGATTTCCATCAAGTATTACTTTTTCCAAGGCTTAAAAATTGGCCTACTTCAAAAGCAGAAATATTTAGAGTTTAGACTTAAGAATATTTTCTTATTTATTCAAATACTCAATCCTTGAAATTCACATTTTTATTCATTCTTACTAAGTATTTCTCATTCATGCCTACACTCACACATACAAGTAATTGCTTCTGTAAGATTTTAAGAAAAGCTTTTCTTTTGTACACAGGAAAATGAATCACCATAAAGTCGGGGCTTCATTTGAAAACCAAACAGCTGTAGTAGAATTAACATGTTAATTCAAAATGTCTGGTGCAATTTTTATGCTTTTGGAAAAAGTTTAAATTTAACTTTTGCAGGAAATCGTAGAAGACAAAATTATCACAATCCTTTCCACTCATCCCAGTTGAAAATCAGACAAAGTTAAAGCATTTGTTGTGAAATTATTTCTATTCATAGCCAGAAATTTCAAAAATGCAAATGTCTCAAAATCATGCTAATGCTTTTAATAGTATTATTTCAAAGGTGTGTTGTCACACACAAACACTTCGAATGCAGAGATTTAGGCAACAACCAAAACCACTCATTAAACTAGAGAAGTGACAATCTGAAAAATTTTTATGAATCAATTTTCTCATTACTATTTCAAACTATTTTGTGAAAATTTTTATTAAATATATACCTATCCATATTTCTAAATAGATATGTCTGTATTTGTATGTCTATGTACACATGTGTATGCATATAAAGTATACAAACATACACACATATTGATAAAGAGAGGAGAGGAGTTTTCCTGAAATTTAAAAGAACCCACTATTAGATCATACATTTAGAAATATACATAGAATAAACTATACACGCATAGAACAATTCCTTATGAGGAAAAAAAGATATAATCCGTCAATTCCTAACTATGTTTCCTTTCTATTAGACAAATTCACATATATTTTTACATTAAGGCATTTAACAGGCCTAATGGTCACCAAAGCTTCCTTTGAAAAAATAAATCCTTACAAATAGATGTTTTACAAAACAGTACCTCAAATATTTGTTCTAACTTTGGAAAATCTTACGAATGCAGAACCTACAAATGTCTGTTAAAATTCAGTTTTATTTTAGAAATAATTTGCCACCATAAGCATATTTTTCAAAGGATCCAAAATTAACTGGCCCATTACCATACATAAAAGTTACACACTAATATAACCATTACTCAGACATTTTAAAGGAAAATTACCTGGTATCCATTTAGGTCAGTATAAAATCTATTTTGGCTGTCTATGCTAGAGGAAATTCTCATTGCAATCTCACGGTTATATACTCTTCGGATGTCCACAATATTGGAAACTTCCACAGACTGTCCTTCTATTCCTAAATTTAAAAGAATACATACATTAGTAGAAAGAAATTAATTGCCCCACTTTTCTAAAATATACTATACATAACTCCTTCCAAAGTTACATATATTTTCCTGTTTTCTACTTTCTATCTTTACCATCTCTCATAAGCTAAATGATGTCACAATTCACCTTTTCTTTTTTTTAAGTAGAAGATAGTAGATAACCTTTATTCAGGAGCACATATAACTCGACAGAAGGATGAAGAGCTAGGGATGAGATAGTAGATGAAGTATAACATGCAAATGATTCTCCAATGAGTTCTAGAGGGGGAAGAGGACATTAAATGAGAAAAGGTCAGCCCCACTACAGGCCAGTCCACCTCTGGTATACACTGCCATTTCCAGCAGAGCCATTCAAGCCTACTTTTTCACCATTCTCTCCTTCCACGCTGGAAATTAGAGCAGTGAAATTTATAGTCTGTTGGTTCAAGAGACAGTGTATTATTGCCCATGATCTACATCTAGGAAAAAGACAGGAGATCCAATGAGATGTTTATGGCTGAAACTGATATTACCATATTAGTATTTCGGAGTATAATCTGGAGAGTTCCCCGGAAGTTAAATCAATTTTAATTGAGTTTGGTATCTCTTAGGATCGCTTATTGTGGAGTGATTCATTTTGCCCTTTGCTATATAAAGCACAGGACAGCTTGAAAAAGTCCCAGACGTATCAAACATTTTTTTTTTGGATAACCCTAAAGTGTTTACTAATTTCTGTCTGTCATGCTACCCTAACTATATCTTCAGGTCCTCAGTGAAGCCTTGGGTCTATTTCAGAGACTGAGAGAGGAGTTATGAAGAAACCCAACACTCAATACAGGTCGAGTGTGTGTAAGAGATACTATAGGATCTTTTGAGAAAGAGAGCAGTTAGGAAAGCTGTCAAAAGAAGAAAGACTGGCCCTATCCTATTTCATACAGCTGAAGGTTTTTGAGGGTCCAAGAACCTCGGGCACTTACCTGCAGTTGTTATTTATTATCCACCTCTCCCTACTCTTCACACAATCTGTCACTCTGTGCTGATAACCAGAATACTCTTTAGATAAACAGGGCTGTATAAAGAAAAAATGGGGAGGGGAAGAATAGAGAGTAGGGAAGACTTTTTGTAGGAGCCAAGAAGAATCCCCAGAGCTTAGAAGGTGAAAGCAAATAGTTAAAGAAAGGAAGTTTGAATCTGTGGGATTTGTGGAAAAGAATGTAAATGCAGCTGGTCTAGGCACTACAAGTGTACGTGAAAAGGACACTGGAAATTGTAAAAGTAGCAAAATGGTGACAATACTACATATGCCGAAGCCACCATAACAGAATTTTCAGAATGCTCAGGGAAGTTCTTTTCTGGTATATGCTGCTCTTCCAATTCAGCAACCTCTATCAGAGCTGACTTCAGTTCCTTACTTGTTAATAAAGCTATGATGAGAATGATCCCCATGGGTGGGGGAAGGGAGTACCTTTTTTTCCCTACTTTATGGCCATACTCAGAACCACTAACCTCTGCCTGCTAAATACACACATATATTTCCTTCAGAGAATTACCAGAAGAACCTGCCAAGATAGCTGATCCAAATATTTCCACTACTATTAGGAAGTTAAAAAAAATCACATACACTGATAATAGAACAACAGTATCTTCTTTGAACGAGGAAATGTTGCTTTAAATGCAAACTTTCCTTTCAGTATGCTTACGATAGCCAGAATATTTTTCTAAAACCAAATGAAATGTATATGGAATTTTAAGACAAGCTTCTACAGATGAACCAAAGATGCCTCAGAACACAAAATGCAGCATTAGGGATGAGAGTAGTCACAGAGCATTAGGGAGAATAGCAGTAAACTCTAATCTATTGGAACCATTTGCAGGGTGTTTAACACTACTTTAAGTTTTCTCCTCTCTAGTTTGGATATTCTCTCAGGGTCAACAGAATACACGAAGTGAAATAAAGTCTTAATAAAGGAGAGCATCATAATTTCAAGTCATTTAGCTCTGGAACTCATTTACAAAAAACATACTTCAAGAAAAAATTAATAATTTCACGTTACCTTTAGCAACAATAAATTATTTCTGTTGAGAAACTCATCTTTCCCAAGCTCAGTATTATGCTCAGATCCTGTTGTGGCAACAAATCCTTAAAGCTCCTTAAAAGGAGCCTCTATGTCCATTCACAATTCAGCAAGACATAAATTTAAATTCTGTGTCAGGACAGTCCTTTTAAAATAAGATCAACTTTAATATGCTTACTATGAACAAACAAAATAAAACCTGTAATGGTAACAAAAGCAAGGAGGTACCCCTGAGTTCTCAAAGAGAATGTATTACTTTTTGAAGAAGAATGTGTGTGAGGGCGATAGAGGATTGCTAACTTGTCCGATGCTGAGTCAAGAATTCCCAAGGTGTGCTGTTTCCAAAGAAGCTCTCGGGGCTGAGGGGAGAACTCCCTGGGAAGCAGGGTACAGCCCAATGCTCCCTGCAGTCTGCTGGATCTTTGCAGTACGTGGCAGCAAAAGGTACTTTAACAAAGTGGTTCCACCTGTGCCTGGATGGCCAGAGCTTTCTAAGCTCCTCTGGTTTTTCTTCAATCCTGGGAAAGAAAATAGCTCCTACTTTACAAGAGCAGTCCATGGGGGCGGTGGGAGGTGATGCCATTTCCAGATTTCAACAAGAGAAATAAGTGTCCTCTTGCTGCCGACACCTCACACTCTGTCCCCTTGGAGAGGATGGAGATTATCTATCCTTATTGACACATGCAATGCAAGATAAAATTGAGCCAGTCCACAGGTGAAAAGCTGTAATAGAAGCCAAATAGTCTTTCAAAAACTTGGAGCTTTATTTTTCCTCTCTAGAGCCTGTTAGCTTCTCTTACATACTCCTTACATTCCAGTTTTTACAATGGTTTGGGCATGTGGTAGGTGCTGAATCGAGATTACACATAATTGGTGAGGATGTGAGAGGCTGTCCCTCATCATACAGAAGTTAGGTGACATGGGAGGAAAGCAGACTGGGCGGTGGATAAGGCTCAAATAGATGGAAAGATGAAGGAGCAAGTACTTTCATTTTGAGCAAATACATGTATGTTAGGATGTAAGCTCAAGGATAGGGACCAGGTCTTATTTATCTTTATTCCCAGCACATAACAGGACAAGTGTCTGCTGAATGAAGGGTGGCAGCTCTATGGGGGAATGACAACAGCCAACAATTACTGAGTTCTTACTATGTACCATATGCTTACTATATGCTTTACATATAACAACTCATTCAATCCTGACCTAAGCCTAGGAGGAAATTACTTGCCCCAGGCAAAGGCTGGCAGAACCAGGACTAAATCTCTCACCATCATGCTTCACTGGCAGACCAACTCCGGGAGAAAGTCGAAGTTACTTTGGGACCAAGCATTGAAAGAAGCTTTGCAGTAACTCTAAGTAGAGAGACACTCCAGATTATTTTTAAAAAAGAGAGAGGGCACTGATCTGGGATCTGATGTGCTGTAAGAGCTACTTCACTGAGTGAAATAAAATTAAGGGACAAGGCTTGCCAGAACCCCAAACTTCTTTAAAAACAACCCAAAAATCTCTCTAAAATGCCACAGTCACTTTAGAAGCCAATAAAGTAATATATATTAACTATTAAAGACACATACCCTATTGTCTCACTTATCTCCCTAAAATGAGCACTAATCACAAGCACAAGCAGGTTCACTGTACAGCGGTGCCAAGAGTAAGAAGATGGGAAAACACACTAGATGTCCGTCAACAGGCAAATGAATAATAAAATCAGGTACACCCACATTACAGAATGCTGTGTAGCAAAGAAAAGAATGAGGTAGCTCTCTGTCCTGGCAGAGAAAGACCTGATGAAAAAGCCACAGCATTTGTGTAGTATGGTAAACTTTACGCTGGAAACAGACAGAAACATAATACTATACATTTCTACAGGTGTGTGTGTGAGTGAGAGAGCAGGGATGTGTATTATCTCTCTTGAGTAGTGGATAGGGGCCAGGCACAGATTCCAGGGGGTTTTCCTTATATTTGTAATGTACAAAATTTTTGTCAAAAGAGTGTGTGTGTGTGTGTGTGTGTGTGTGTAATTTGTATTTGTATACACAAAAATAATTTTAAGCATTTTGAAAAGAAGAATATTTTCTAAGAAGTTTAGGAAAAAATAAAACTAAGTAGGCAAGGGGTCAGGGTCAGGAGGCATCACCCTCTTAACTTTGCTGCTTAGCACCAGTCTTAAGGAAACCAAGAAGCATACGCCTTCAAGTGGAGAGAAAAACTGGAGGGTATCTCCTCCATGTCTGAAAGAAGAGGTGGAGGAAACATCCAGGAGGGTATAAATGACTCTGAGTGATGCAGATGGAAAGCCTGGGGTCATGGCTCTAAGCAGCAACTGACGGCCTCTGGAGAATCCTAGGTGTCATTTCCTCTGTACAATTTACTCTCATCACCTGTCAGATCACTATAAAATCTATCTGGAACAGCCTAATTCAACCCTTAACTGTGGAATTTCAGAGGGCCCAACCCTCTCCACCTCTCTAGATCACCTTATTCCAGCAATTCTGAAATGCAAAGTATACTTTTCCAAGGAATATACCTGATAAATCAGACACCACTCTCACCACACTCAAATGGTTACAGGAGTGAGAGGCAGCAGCTTGGGAGAAAGAGCAAAAGAGAGCCTCACTCATACCCCAGCAAGAATCCAATATCCTATTATAGTGGCACTCAGTGTGTGATTAGGACAAGTTATTAGATCACGATGGAATAACAGTAACTGGCCCACACCCACCCAGGAAAATTAAAAGTGATGGTGAGAATCCTAAGAGAGGTGTTTAAGTCTTCAAACAAATGTTTAATTGAAATTTGACATAGATATGAAATCATATAAAATAAATCCTCAGAAAACCTATCTGAGATTCAAAGCAAGGTCTTCAGTGAGTGTCCTTAAAATGCAGGCTCTCAGGCAATAATGGAAGCTTGCTATCTAATTGTTGTCCTCATCCCCTTCCCTCGAATCTGTGTCTAAACAGAGAGGGTGACTGAGCCATCAATGCATAGCAAATGTAGGACAATAACAGCTGTCATGAAAAGCAGGGCTTCTAATTTTGAATATCTCCCCTGAAATTTTGGGAGTATTTTGTTTTATATTTAAATCGTCAAAAATATAAAAATACCTTTCCCATTATGTGTACTCACTTTTGCAGCATTTGTTTTTGTGAACTTATCCAACTTAACTAGGATTTGACACTTACAGTTATTAATTAACATGCACTTAGTTCAATACATACACTTAAATGACAATTCTCACAATATTAAATTTAGTAGGTGTACGATGGTTGCATCTGTACTGAACGTGTACAGACTTTTTTTTTCTTGTCATTATTCTCTAAACAATACAACAGCTATTTATATACCATTTACATTGTACTAGGTATTATAAGTAATCTAGAGATTTAAAATATAAGAAGATGTGCACAGGTTATATGCAAATACTATGCCATTTCATATAAACTATTTGAGCATCCATGCATTTTGGTTTTAAGTGGGGGAAGAGGGTGTCCTGGAACCAATCTCCCTTGGATACTGAGGGACGACTGTATTATCATGACTATATTTTTTAAAAACTGTACTCACATCTGAAAGTACAAAGAATAAAAATGGCAATAATTCCCACAACCAGATGACCTTTTTCTCCATGTTAACTTATTCAACTTGTCATCTGTTATAAGATCTAATTTATCCTCTAAGGTGCTTACTGATTTACAGGTCTGTAAATTTCACATTGATTATTTCTACACAAGTTAAAAAATTAACATCTTTCATGAAAACAAATTTTAGTAAATTTCTTCCAAGTCCCGGATTTAAGAAAATGCTGATGAACTACTTTGTTTTATTTATAAAGCACTAGATAAACAACAACTACTACTTATTGATCAATTTATTATGAGCTAGACACCAGTCTTATATTTTATGCTTTTCATTTCAGTAATTCTCACAATGACACAAAAGTAAATAAATAATAGGAAAGGTATAGCATGTTGAGCATATGGATTACAAATTTTGGTAAAAGACTATACCAATTAAGCACAATATACTTGAAGAAGGCTAATAACTGAAAAATATACATCAAAACTGGGAAGCTATCTTTTTTTCCCCTAATAAACACTGATTTTACAAAACAACAGATTTTTTGAAAGCTCTGCTTTGGAGGGAACATAACATCTACATCAGTAACATTTTCTTAAATCCAAACCAGACAAGGTCTAACTAAAGCCCTCCCCTGGGAGGTGAATAAAACAGCTCACGACTCCGGAGCTTTCTGTCACCTTCCCTGCAATACAGGCTTGTGGTGGTCTGGGACAGGGGAGGGAGAAGTGCAGGACTAATCACGGTGGTCTGTCTGCATTCCCTCCACACTGACAGTCCTTCTCAACTACTGCTACTACTTTCTGTTCTGGCAAACACGTTCTTTTCTAAGGTGCCTGTAGGCAGGAAACTCAGATTCTATACATTCTCATTCCTCAAGCTGATCTGCCTGAAACAGACCTGCCATGGAGGCATGTGGGTCTTCCTTTTCTTTTTATACCACACTTTGTCCCCCTCCCAACTTAGAAAAAAAAGCAGCAGCATACCCTAACCCCCCCAACTCCAGTGGGGGCTGAACAAAAACAATTTGAAATACTGGTGTCTGACTGAACTTTAATGACTGGGGAACAAATATTTTTGTAAAAGACATGGTTTCCAATTGTCGGCTTTCAACAAAATTGAACACGTACCTAATCAAGTTGTCAAGCAGTAGATCACTAAACATAATTGAATAAAATAAATGTTTGACAATAGATCACTCTGATTTATGGAACATAACTCAGAAGGAGTTCAAGAAATTGAATGACATTCCTATAACAAAACTTCAATTCTCACCTATTTAAGAACATTCCTTTGCCTTACATTTATAAAAATAAAAAGTAAGAATAAAATCGACGCTGAAACCAACCTCAAATAAGTAATATTCAGCAATGGATACGTGAACATTTAGAGATACTAAGGGTGTAATCCCATCTCGTTGAGAGAAATGTTTCCATTAAAGTTTATAAAGTAAATGATCGAAATGGTAATACAAATAGATTGTTTTGATCAATTGTATACTATTAATAATTTCTATAACTCAATCCAGAAGAAACTTAATACTTCCAGTTTTAGCATCACAGAATTTTAAAATTTAAATTTATATACATATATCTTTCCAAAGGGTAATGAAAAGTCGACCAATAAGAAGACTCTCAAATATAAAATTATTACATTAAGATAAAATTCCATAGGGGAAATAGAATGGAAATAGTTCAAGGAGAAAATAACGACGTGAAATTTGACTGTTAAAGAAGAGCTCATTCAGGTTTTTAAAAAGTGCATAATTTAGTATTAAATGACTATCCATTGGATATGCTTATTTTAAAATGGCAATATTTACAATATACTAAAAATTACATCCTTTGCAATTATTTAAGTGTACAAAGAAAAACTAGATGTCAACTTAAAAATATGTAATGGACACAGAGTTCTTCAAATTCTTATAGGAACAAGGGAATTTGATCTAACAACCCCTCTTCATGCTTTGTGATAGTCTTTTCCTCCATTCTGCCCCTTGAAGTGACATTTCTCCAAGACCTGTTAATCTCAACAAGTCACTTCCTTTATCAGATCTCCCCAACTGCCCAGCCCTACGAGTCTTCTCTCTCAGAAATACTTATCATCTAACTCATCTGGCTCGCACATCCTCTTAAGGAGACACAACACTTAGCATGTGCTAGGCTTTACATATATTAACTCAGTTAGGAGGCAGACTCTATTACTGTCATCATTTTCAGGATGATGAAACCAAAGTCAGACAGGTAATAACTTGCACAAGGTCAAATAGCTAGTAAGGGCAGTGCCGGGATGGAAGCTGGGAATGAAATGCAGGTGGGCTGACTCCAGAGTGTGAACAGATAACCATCACAGGTCCCCTGGTGTTTCCCATCCCTGTGTCCTTCAACTGAGTTTAGAACAACACACATTTGTGGGGGATGCCATTTCCCTGCTAAGAAGCTACACCTTCAACACAACAGCTGCTGTCAAACAGCCCCCAAGATAACCTCTGAGTTCTGAATTTGTGTAACCAGAATGTGCTTATAGGCTCTTAAAATAACCTTTTTCATGCCTGTTGGGAATAATCAGATTCGACACATAGCTACTTTTTAAAAGTTCCAATTAACAGGAAAAAAATCCTTAGCAGTCAATTGCATACTATGATATTCCAAAAATGTTTTAATTACCTAAGTCTGCCTAGCCATAACTAACTTAATGCTTTTTACTCTTCAATCAAACTAAATATGGAATGTAGTCCTGGGGAAAAAAAATGAGAGATTGATTGCAAACCATTTTAATATCCTCATGAATCTTTTTATGGAAATAAAAACAACTTCAGTGAAGCTCTGAGACCTTGTTGACAGGTGGGAGGTCTCAAGGGATGGGAGCCCCAGATTCAAGCGCCTTAGACGATGAATTTAGAAACAGGGAGTCAAGCACCAGAGAGACTTTATGTGATGCTAAGTTTCGTGAAGACTTAGATGGTTATACTGAATTGACCACTTAGTCTTTTTTATGGTTTAAGAAATCAAGTCTCTAAGAAATTAAAGGACAAATTCAAAGTCATTCTAGTTTACTGAGAGGTGAAATTAGGGATTCAGATCTCTCATTCCCAGTATGATGCTCTTATATGTTTAACTACATGAAGTTCATTTTGACTTTCTAAAAAGGGTCATGTTATGAACCCATTTAGATTATATACTCAAAATAGGAAAAAATGAAGTAATCTCTCTTTGATTGCTAGATATGCCCTCGCAAACTATCAATCAGCCAAATGAATGTCTTTTCTCCCATACTTTTAGATGCCAGTTCATTACATTTTATCTCCAGGCTTCTTGTTTTCTTTTAGCAAGACCCATTACATATGTTGGTGGAAAACAGGCAAAAGTATTGCATTTAAGACATTTCTCCTAAGGGTTGAAACATGGTTTACACACTAATACTCATTCACTTAGAAACATTTGCCTAGTAGAACACAGTCCTGGGGTGGGGGTGGCGGGACCTTGAAGGTATATATTATAACAGACCTGAAACCTGAACCTTCTGCCAGTAAAAATGTACATGACACATTGGTAACCCATAGCAACCTAATTCTTCAAAGTAGCTGCTGATGTCAGAAAACTAGGGCACCAAAGTCTAATAATTACAGCTCTGAAGACAAATGAAGCCACAGCTAGCAAATGTCATTTATTGATCATTACATCACTGCAACGTATGTATTTTCTGCGATGGTACAATATCAAATATAACACATGGGGATACAGAGGCTTCTGCTTGTATCATATTCTATCTTCTAATCCAAGATTAAGGACAAAGGCTAAAGTAGCCTACTTGGCAACACTCAAAGCTTCAATCTAATGAAAGATGATTACACTATAAGAAAAATTAATCCCCACTTTTCCCACATTTTCCTTCAGAAAAATGTTATTTTCTACAAACTAAGTAATTTTTAGAAATCATAAAATAGTTCCAAAAGGGCATTTTATTAAATTATGGTTGCTATAAAACGGATTTCTTATTTAACCTGCTAAAAGGCAAAACATTATGTTTCATTAGAAATCTCTAAAGCCACTCTGATCTTTCGGAGCTTTTAAAGCTAGTGAGCACAAGATTTCCTCTATTTTAATAGTTCTAGAACTCTTTTGAATGTAATGTCTGAACAATATGAAAGGAAAAACACAGTGTTTTCTAACAGCTTAAAGGATATTAAGAGAGAGACCTTAAACTGCACCTCTTATTATTTTCAGAATCTGGAGAGAACACAAATAGAGAAACTAAAGTCAAATACGAAAGCAAGAACAAGACCAGAAGTGGTGTTGGACCCAGGCCTCTCAACTCTGTTTCAAAATCAATAATGACCACACAGTTTACATAACTTGGGAAGTGTTGTTTGATCTTCGTTCTTGATTTTGTTTTCTCCTGAAGCTTAATTTTGGAGAAAAGTTACTTTGGGCAGAAAAGAGTCAAATAGTAACTGAAAAAGAGATTAAAAAATTTAAGGATATTTTGTCAGGTCTGCAATACTTTAGTTTTTTAAAAGAATGTTTTGAGTAAACTGAATTTGAAAGGAGGTTTATATAAACAGACACTCAATAAAGACAGACAATCCATAATATTAACTAATTTTCTGTTTCTTTACCCTTGTTCCTGAGAGATAATAAAATCTTTCGTATAATCAACTGGTTTAGCAAACTAATATAATTACAGTATGCAATCGTAAAGTACTAATCATCTCTCTCCCCCAACCCCTACTTCTTTCTGGATTCTAATTTGGTACTACCAATACATAGGCTCTATTCATTAATACTCATTCAAATAATAGCATCTGGTCAGTGTAAGGGAGGCAAGATTAGCATTATTCAAAAATAGTTTAATGAGTTCAATTTGAGAACAGATATTTTTGTTATTTTAAGAAATATTAAATAAAAGCCAATCTACAAAAGCTTGGAAGTTAGCTAAAGTTTTCTTTGGACCTAAGACGAAAAGTTACATTCTGTCTGTGCACTTTGATCAATCACCCAGATGCCTGGTTTACAGGAGGCCAAAGTTTAAAACATCAAAGAGTTTTTAAGTATTTCTCAGAAGAGATTCCTTGGAGCAGCATAACCAAAGCCCTTTCAGGTAGTTTGAACACCTAGCGTCATACACCCTGAAAACTTTACATCTCTGTCATAGGTCTCCATTAGTGATTTAATTAAAACTCCAAAGAGCCAGGATCCAGGCAACCTGAGCCCTCATCAATGGTGTATGAAAGAAAAGGACAGATGGAAGTGGGTCATAAGGGCTACTGAGAAAAGACTCCGTCTCCACAATTGGGTTTATTTTTTCCAGGTGGGAGATTTGTTGAGAAGGGCTGACATACAAACATGGGAGAACATACAGTTTGGAGAAAGCCTTTCAGGTGATTTGGCGTCTCCATCTCCTACCAACTACTTTCATGTTAGAAAAAAAATAAATGCTCCAGGCTTGAGAGAGCAAAAAGAAAGACTGATACGTCACTTTGAAAAGTTTCAGGTTCAATCCAGGAAAGCACAGTGAAATTCATCTGGAGAAGCACTCTGACTTAACTTCGTATTATAGCTAACTTACTTATCTGTCATTTCTCACAAACTTTTGAAGGTTTCTGCTTTCAAACTACAGAAATCTAATATCAGGAAAAAAATGCTTCAGCCCAAGTTTATTCCACCCACTGAAACATCCAGAAGGCACTCTGAAGTCTGCATACTTATTTTTTTATTTTTATTAAGCTAATACTTTTTTTTTTTGAGGAAGATTATTCCTGAGCTAACATCTGCCACCAATCCTCCTCTTTTTTGCTGAGGAAGATTGGCCCTGAGCTAACATCTGTGCCCATCTTCCTCTACTTTATATGTGGGACACCTGCCACAGCATGGCTTGACAAGCGGTGCATAGGTCTGCATTCAGGATCCAAACCAGTGAACCCTGGGCCACCAAAGTGGAACATGCAAACTTAACCGCTGTGCCACTGGGCTGGCTCCAAGCTAATACTCCTAAGTGTCCTGTTCAGAACAATCTCTCTTCCTTATCTGACTAACTAGAGTCAACACTCCATCTTGGAGGACAAAGAGTCAGTTAAATCTCGGTGGCCTCATCTCCAGTCAGGGACAGGCAGAGAGGAGGAGAGGAGAAAAGAGAAGCATTCACTTCTTTTTTTTTTTTTTAAAGATTGGCACCTGAGCTAACGCCTGTTGCCAATCTTTTTTCTCTTTCTTCTTCATCTCCCCAAAGTCCCTCAGTACATAGTTGTATATTCTAGTTGTAGGTTTTCTGGTTCTGCCATGTGGGATGCCGCCACAGCATGGCTTGATGAGTTGTGCTAGGTCTATGCCCAGGATCCAAACTGGCAAAACCCTGGGCCGCTGAAGTGAAGCACATGAACTTAACCACGCAGCCACTGGGCCAGGCCCTAGCATTTACTTCTGATGAGTGGGTGTTTGTTGGAATAAGTAAATAGGCAAGTCAGAGCCTATTAATCTCCAAATCAACCACTGAAGCATGACAGCAAGCTAACATACAGAGACAGCAAGCTAAGCTTACAGCCACCGCAACAGAAGAGGGCCCTCTAATTTATAGAAACCATGCTCTGATATGAGATCCAGATCCCCTGGACAACCCAAGAAAAATCAGAAGCTGCTGTACTGGTGACAGAAGCAAATAATAGCAAAAGCAATTAAGCAATTACACTTTATTGAGAAGCTGGATTTTTCTGATGAGCAGCTTCAGCATTTATTCTGAGACACCGCCTATCCCCAAATATAACTGATGAAAAACAGTGGTAAACCAAGCTTGATGACACAGGTCTGTGCCAAAGTGTGTGCCATGTTGTACTCAAGGAAGAACTTTCCCATCAAAAAAATAATAGTTTTAAGTAAAGTTAAAAGTAGTTAAGTGCGCCTCCTGTGTGATACTGTTATTTTCTACTCATAAAATGCAACCTTTTCCCACAGCTGAAAATGTAATTTTAGATTTCTCAGAGCTGTTAAACAATGGCTTATACAGGAGTACAAAGGGATGGTCAGAAATATTCTTTCTGACTTACCAGAGGTATTAAGAAACTCAACAAAAGATTACTTCAGAACTACAAACTTTCTTGTAGGTAGCAAAGTAACTGCAGATAATTGTAGAAGTCACATTTAGGACACAAAGTTAATGTCTAGTATGATTTTTCCCACCTTCCAGAAAATCTTTTACTTCTTGATTTAACCTATGAATCATGGGTTATTCTGAAGACATATTATATCACGACCCAAGAAGTTGCATGAGAAAGTTTGTCCACATCTGAAATTCTAACAAAAGGTAAACATTAATGAAATGTGCAGTTAAAAAAAGTTAATTAAAAGCAAAATTAAATTTAGATACTGAAATGAGAAAACTGAACTTCAGCTAAGAAATTCCCTGAACACAGTATCCCTTCCTTCCTCATAATGTCTAAAAAGTAAAGAGTGCCTGTCCATCCATTTTATCATTAGTTTGTGAAGTGCTTTATTTGCTACCTGTATGAAAATTCAGGCAAAGAATATTTTTCCTCTTCTAATTTTTTTCAGCTCAGAAAAATTTAAAGCAAACAGCAAGAAAAATTTAAAGTGGTGTTTTCATGAGGCCCTTTTCTAAGAGTTGATACCATGGTAAATGGTCTGGTTACTAGGATTAAATTTGTGGTTGGAAAAGTACTCCATTCTAAAAACGCTGAATTTAAAATCAGTCAACATAACTGTACAATTCTGAGTGTTTGGGAACCACAGCTCTACCCAGACCCTATGGAAGGACCAGTGCCATTGCCCATGGTTAAGTTCCTAAAGGATCAAAGGCTGTCACTCAGTTAATAAAGATGTTGCTCCATACTGTCCTAAAAGCAATAAACAACTGCCTGA
Source organism: Equus quagga (assembly GCF_021613505.1). Taxonomy (NCBI): domain Eukaryota; kingdom Metazoa; phylum Chordata; class Mammalia; order Perissodactyla; family Equidae; genus Equus; species Equus quagga. The sequence continues at coordinate 103,293,842 of NC_060273.1, forward strand.
TTTTATACTCTAACAGCTAACGAGTTGTAAACAAACAGAACTAGTTTAGAACATTTTTCTTTTAAAGTTCAATTCCAGTGATACACGCTATTGCAATCCATTCTATATTTAGGGCAGACTGTGTGTGTCTGTGTATCAGACGTAGTCAGTGATCCACTAACAGGAAGCCACATTTGACATAATTCCCATTTTATAAAATAAAAAATACCACACTGTTTTTAGATCCTAGAAGTAAAGTTTCCAGTTAGTAAGCTCACGACAAAGACAAATATTGCAGTGGGAAAGAGAAGATATACAGAAAAAAAGAACATGGATATGTAAGGAATTAAATATTTTACCTTTTTTTTGTTTTTCTGAGGAAGATTCCCCTGAGCTAACATTCATGCCAATCTTCCTCTACTTTTAGTGTGGGAGCTGCCAGCACAGCATGGCTGCTAACAGAATGGTGTAGGTCTGCACCAGGGATCCAACCCTGGGCCACCGAAACGGAACACGCCAAACTTAACCACTAAGCCAAGGGGCTGACCCCATGTTTTACCATTTTTGATTGTCAAAGAGTAAATATATTTTAAATCATACAATATGCATGATGTCAAGTTTAGACAGATTATGATATCATCTCCAAAATCCAATTAGTAATTTACTAAAAACGACAAGAAAAGCAAGATCTCAAGAACCAGTATACATATGTTTCACAACTGTGTTTCTCTGTTGTCTTACCCTGTATGTTGTACAGTCGGACTCTATGGGTAACATGTTCAAAAAAGCAAGTCACGTCTGAATAAAATCTTCCACGTTGCACTCTGACACGGGGCAGTGTTGTGTAAACATAAGGCTGAGGAGGAAATGACATTTTTAAGAAAAATATTTTGGCTTTTAATTTTTCTGAGAAATGTTTGTTATAGTTTCCAAAATGACAAACACACATCATCTGATATTTGCAATTTTAAGTGAAAACCAAACCTTTACACACATGCTATAAAAATTGAATATAAGATTTTTCATTAGACAAAAATGACTGAAAATAGAAAATAAAAATGTTCGCAACTTGATTGGACTGGATGATCTACAAACATTTCCCCACAGCTATAAAAATTTCTAATTAAAATCCTCCTATATTGTCCATATGTCACTTATTAGAAACAGTAATCATTCTACAGCAGTGACATTTTCCCCAGCAAACCTTTATTGTAACCATGGCGCCCTAATGTTCAGGAGTCGGGGCAGGTGGCAAGGATGACCACAGGGAGTCATCTAAGCAAACAGGAAGCAGGATCCAGAAACACGGTTCAATCACAGTTAGGTTTACTATGTTATAAAACACCCTGCCCTTTTACTGGAAAGAACCAGCTGAATAGAAAGCAAATCTACAAACTTGAAAAAACTAAGGCAATCACTGGTTTAGTTTTTATTAGTTAGAATCTAGGTAAAGAAAAATGGAATCAAACGTATAACTTATGTGACATAGGAACAAATTGAAAGCATTTATGAAGAATTATATTTTCTTAAGTATTACGCACCTTAAAAAGCTCAACAATAGCATAAAAAACTAGGCTTGCAATATGAACTACTTAAGTAGCATAAGATTTTCAGAACCGTGTAATTTTCTTCCAAATTTACCTCTTTGGTTAGAGAAAAATTTTCTAAAATTATCCTAATATTTTATAGTTGGTATACCAAGTTCTCGTACCTAATTACTGCATAGCTAGGAAGTTAACGGAGGGGGATGAAACCTGGAACGGTGATTTCTGGACTCTGGCCTTTTTCTGATATATCCAGCTGCCTCTTCCCCTGATGTTCTTTTATTTCCTCTTTCTAAACATATGATAATTCTCTTTATCTTTCTATCTACATTAGAGCTATTTAAAGATACAATTTTAAGTAAAGTCATTCCTATCGCCCATGCAAAATACTCCCTAGCACAATTACTTTTGTTTTAAGCATAAGCACAATCAACCAAAAGGGAACCCCTGTTCCAGGACAAAAGCTATGTTAAGTGAGAAAACGGAAGGATCCGCTGCCTGTCCTGGAATGCCTCCTACGAGCTATAGATTATCTTTAATTTCTCACTGATTTAAAACAACGAAAACAAAAAACTAGAGTCCTTAGTGTGGCCAACACAATCCCTTTTTAAAATCTCTGAGTTTGGTTAGCAGGCTTTTCTAAATTGTAAAACAAAAGTAACTTTTTAAAAAGACAGGTCCCTAGGCAACAACATATAGAGAATATTTAACTTATCTTGAAGAGAGGAAAGGCTGTATCAGTATAAAAGCAAAGGAAGAAACTCTAAAGAAAAAAAATACAGAATTGACCCCGCAAAAATTAAAAATTACTCTAACAGAAAAAGTAATAAATTAAATGACACATTCAGGGAAAATTTTGCAATATATATGGAAAAGGATTCATTTTTACATTACATAAAGAGTAGCTACAGATTAATGTCATAACAATAGAAAAATGGACAAAGAACTTTAATAGGAAAATCATGAAAGAAATATGAGATAAATCAATTTATAAAAAAGTTTAACCTCAATAATAATCACAAAAATCTTAATAGTAAAATATTTTTCACCTATTATTATAAGTAAAGCTTTTAATATGTCTAATTCTCAGTGCTTGGAATGGTATATTAGAGAGCTACTCTCAAAAAATGCTGGTGCGAGTGAGTATTTATGCAGTCTTTCTAATGGGAAAATAAGGAGTACATCCCAAAAGGCCCAATTCACTGACACAAAATAACTCTTCTAGAAAGTTATTCCTGGGAAATAATCAGCATTATATGAAAAGAACAGTACAAGGAAAGCCTATCACAATGTTACAGTAGTAAAGTATTGGGAGAAAATTTAAATATGCAACAATAGGAAATTCTTTTTTTTCACAAATATATATATACACATATATTTTTGTGTGTGAGAACATTTAAGTTCTACTCTCTTAGCAAATTTCAATTATACAATACAGTGTTATCAACTCTATATAGTTACCATGTTATACATTAGATCCTCAGACCTTATTCATCTCATAGCTGAAAGTTTTTAAACACAACAGTGTACATTAAAGTTGTGTTTTCAAAGAACATATCAGCAGATTGCGAGCACTGTCACAACAAAAAAAAATCAAACAAGTACATGCAGAAGACAAAGCTTGAAAATGAAGGAAAAAGGGATATACATAGAATAAAAGACAATAAAAAAATCCATCAAAATGTTGACAATGATTTTCACAGGCTTGTGGAATAGTTGATAAATTTTATTGTTTTCTTCACAGTTTTCTCCATTTTTACAATGTGCCAGAATTTGTGTATTCTACCTTTATACTCGAGTGTAAGGAAAACTTTTTTTCCCCCTGAGGAAGATTCACCCTGAGCTAACACCTGTTGCCAATCTCCCTCTTTGTTTTGCTTAAGGAAGATTAGCCCTGAGCTAACATTTGTGTCAATCTTCCTCTATGTTGTATGTGGGATGCCACCACAGCATGGCTGCTGATGAGTGGTGTAGGTCTGTGCCCAGGATGCAAACCCAGGCTGCTGAAGTGGAGAGTGTCGAACTTAATCACTAAGCCACAGGGCTGGCCTCCAAAATTTGGGGGTTTTTGTTGTTGTTGTTGAGGAAGATTATCCCTGAGTAACATCCGCCACCACTCCTCTTCTTTTTTGCTGAGGAAGATTGACCCTTAGCTAACATCTGTGCCCATCTTCCTCTACTTTATACGCGGGATGCCTGCCACAGCATGGCTTGACAAGCAGTGCACAGGTCTGTGCCTGGGATCTGAACAGGTGAACCCTGGGCCACCAAAGCGGAGCGCGCAAACTTAACTACTACGCCACCAGGCCAGACCCCAAAATTTTGTTTTTTAAAGTGCTAAATGGTAAGGAGAAAAATGGCCCAGTGCCAATCTATTTTCCCACATGGCTGGATATTTTGCGTCTAAGTACATGCTGTGCCACATACGTACATAATACCACAAACGCACACTAACCCTAAATCAAATCCAGCTTCTTTCCGTGGAGAGCATGTGTTTCTGCTGATTTCCAACTCTGAAAAATTATTTATCTAACATTCAACTACAAATTGCTAAGTGTCAAGAAGGAGATATAACAGTGGAGCCACTTATCGGGTCCTAATAGATGACAAAACAATGAGATGCACTTATTTTTTTCCTCTTTACTCTTTCAGTAAGTGCTTATTCACTGCTCAGCTCATCAGTACTTACCTTGGCTTCCCCATCAGGTAAGAAGAGGTAGGCACCACTTTTGTCCCTTTTATTCGAAGTTCCATACCATGAAAACTGCACTTGTACTTTATGATGTCTACCATCTTCTTTATTTATCATTTTCTAAGCATAAAAAAAAAAAATTAAGGCAACTCACTATTAAGATATTGACAATGTTGCATCTGGTTCTATGTATATGTCAATTTAAAAAAAAACTACCTGGGAATAGTTTGAAAACTGCTACTGTTCAGCCTCTAATATTCACAATTCTTGGATGAACATCCACATTTTATACTTATCCTTAGGATTTGAAACCTTCACAACAGGAACAAAAAGTCTGAACACAGTTCATCAAGGAAGAAAGAGATACACAAATTAAGAAATCTTCACTGGTGCTTCTAAAACTTTCTGTAGTAAACAAGCAGGTTTATTTTTTATGTCCAATATGCATGGACCAATATTTTTGTAAAGTACAATAAAAGTGAATTACTAGAAAAATTATATTTAAAATGATATACCAAAGATATACTCAAATTTTTTATTTCTCGATTCAATAGGCATAAATGTGCTGTGTCAAATTGCTTTCAAAGTTTCCATAAACATTTCTCAACAGCCATGGCTTCCATCCTTATCTTGAGGACCGGTAACAAACACTTCACAGAGCAGCAGTACCCATAGAACACACTGGTGAGGAGGAAGTGGTCACTGTGGACCACAAAAAGGTACATAGAGCTCATCCATCCTTTCTCCCAGAGCACTTGTGTCGACTTTTTCTCCTTTGCATAAGTAATCTGCACATATTGTAATAAAAGTGATAAGGCTTCTATGAATTTCAGAACTAACCAGAACATACCTCCATAAGCCCCGACTGACCAAACTGAAGCTTAATAAAGGAGTTTTCAAGAGTTATATCTTCTTCAGTACTTTTTATATTCTCCATTTTGAAAATTCCTTTATCTTCTATGTTACCATTATACAGGGCATATTCAGCTAAATGTGAATGTGAGCTTCTTGATTCTGAAATTGTATATACTTTTAGTCCCAAGGGTGGCATCTGTGCTAGAAAAGAGATCTTTAAAAAATAGAGGAAGGAATTTATTAAAGAAAAATGTAATCTACTGAAGGAAAACCATTTACACTTCTAGTGAAAACAACAAATTACTCTATTTTTTGAAAAGAGAATATAATACCATTCTATAAATATGTTTTGATAACATAGGATAGAATATCCACATCTCAGTTTATCCACGGAACCTAACTTCAAGTCAGTAGGATTATCAAAGGCAATAATGTTTTCATCCAATATGTGAAATTACGTGACCATCCTCAATTGTCCTACAGTGCTCTTAATAGACGCTCAGAGCGGGAAATTCTGGATGAAGGTTAGGGCTTACTATGAACTACGATTTTTCCTAACAATCATGGATCTTTTTACAATACTAGGATATGTCAGTACATTAAAAATAAAAATGGTAAACGTAATAATATAAATATTCAGCACACTGGTTCAGTCAATACCAGCCATCTGGGGTCTAGCAGAGACTAAAGGAGGCACAGACGATGCACACACTGGAAGACACGGCCCCTGCCTCCCAGGAGCTACTGCTCCAGTTTCCACATGGGGTGTTTCCTGTAAAATCTGACCAAAACTTGCATTATACTTTTCCTTTCTATGTGAAGGATTATGGGTTTAGAAGAGCAACCAGCAATGGCTTTTAACAAGCAGAAGTAATTCTCTTCTAGAGTTCCTAACTTATGGCTATGTCTTCAGAAGTACAGTTTAAACTACACTCCAGACTCTAAAAGTTCAACCTTTCTAGTCATTGGGGGGTTCAGTTTAATATTGCTTCTTTTAAGAAATTTTCCCCCAAAATGTCTATTACATGAACCCAGATTTCCCATAATTATATCTCAGGAAAAAAAATCTTATTCTAGGAAGTCTTTCATGTCACCTTTGCAATGGAAAGTTGAAAGTATTCAAAGTTATTTAGAAGGGTGGTACTTATCTCAATTTCAATACGTGTAATTGTCGTTAAATTGTGTTAGACAAAAAAATTCAAAATTTTATGAGTAATGATTACTTCATTAGTTCAGCAAAAAGTTACAATATATACATACCTACAAAGGTACACAATATACATACTAATAGCATGCTAATAATAACATGCAATATACATACTAACAAAGATATTAATATTTTGGGAAACAGAGAATCTATTTTCATTTAGTGTCATTTACCTGGTCAGTTAAATCTTCTGGTATTTACTACTTTAACCACTTCACATATACCAACTTGACAGCTCAAGGAGACATGTATACATATATATATATAAACTATACTGCCCGTGCTTTTCTTTTATGATGCCTCTTTAAGTTCTAGGGTAAGAACCTACCTCGTAGGCTGTCTTTGAAATATTATCCGCTGTATCCCACACTGCACTCATCTGAATCTCCACAGGCTTTCCTGAAGCAGAAGACAGCAGCACTGTGGGGGAACTCACACAGATGGAGACCATCGATTTTCGGTCTTGTTCTGAAGGATTATAGATCACAAGATACCTGCAAAAACAGCTGCTTTACTATTGGGATCTCAAAACCTTTTTAGTTCTTTAACACTATTTTTAAGATCTCAGCTCATAGATGGTCATAGAGTCAACATGTGGAGAAGAATTAGAAGGAATAGTCTGGTAAAACTTTTGGAGAACAGGCAATTTCATTGCAACAAATACCACACAGTACAAAGGGTAATGAAATAATTATTCACTTTCTAAGAATAAAATGTTATACAAATGGAAGTTATTAATAGAACTGTAATAAAAATATTTCCATCTCCTAGAAAGTGATCTGTATACATATGGTTTAACTGATCTGTCTAAAAGAATCAGACCTATACAACTAATATCCAGACTCCGGCCTAAGCTCGCTGAATAAAAAACACATAAATTATTTGTTTGCAATTTAGCCATAATTAATTTCCATTAAAATTCTGACATTCATTTTAGACCACTAAAACACAGTGAAAATGCATAGTTATCCATGTAGAATCACATAATTCATACATTTATTTTATATACAGAAGGCTCTTATTATCCAAGACAGCTGGTTCTAGAAAAAAGGCCATTTGACGTGAATCTCCTTAAAATAGGGGCTAAAATTTTATAATAAATAGTGATGGGTAAAAAAAAGATTTGGGACTTAGCTAGAACAAGGAAAATAAAAACTACTAAAACAAGTTTAGGCAATATTTGCGACTGTATGCAACTCTAAGAATGAACAAAAAAATGAATGAACTGGAGTTTTGGGCAGAATTTTTCTAACAATATTTTACACTAGCACATTATGATATCCTTCATGTAACATTTAATCTTTACAAGATGGTTTTAAACATAACTATATTTGTAAAAAATAGTCAAGGACTTTATCATTTTTCCTAAAGTACTCTCGTAATTCTTTGATATTCAAATAATTCTCAATCGAAGAACTTAACATCCTTGGTTTTCTCATTAGCATAACTCTGCCAGATCCTCATTGTTTCATACCTTCGCCTGTGAGTAGAAATGTTCCAGACCATCATGTCACATACTTTGCAAGATTTATGATTTCACTTTATAATCAATTTGTATCGCATTATCTTCAATTAAATCAAAGAGTATTTGAAGAGGATGTTTGACTAATAATATAACTTACTGACTCATTAGTGAATATTTTCACAATCTGAAGTATTTTGTTTTCCTATACAATTTTTTAACTGTAAGAACACAGAACTGAATGGTCAGATAGCAATTGCTGTTCCCCCTGAGCCACAGTAGCTATATCAGACACGGGCGAAGCAAGCTGGCATCGTTTATTTAGTGCATCAGGAAGCCCAGCAGTGGTCTTCTATCCTACATATGTGTCCTGTATATTTCAACTGTATTACAAACCATTTATTAAGAAATAAAATTAATACATACATGGCCAAAACTAAAGCCAAGGACAATAGGAAAACACGAAGAAAAAGAAAGAATGTAACATAAAACCTACAAAACATCTGACTTACAAATCGCTTATCAGAAGAAGCACTTATGATTGAAACAATATTCTGAGACACCAAAGGTAACAATATGAAAATAAGAATGTCTCTAATTCCTATTAGGCTTATAGTATGCCTCAGGATCACAAGACCTAACATCATGTATGGGCATTGAGATTCCTTATGTATATGAGAGAAGAGCAGCTAGAGCCATGTTCTCAAAAACATATTCACAAAGGGCACTGAAGCCGCCGAGTACTAAATAAACTCCATTTTATCCACAGAAGTCATTTTCAACCAGACTGAGGGTAACACACCCTTGAGAGGTGTGCTCAACAGACTTACTTAAGAGATGTGTCAACCTATTTGCATCCTCCCAGTGCCCTCTACCAGAGCTTATACTTCACCTGACTGTTCTCCCACCACAAACACACCTAGAGAATCACAACTGCCAGGATTCAGTTACAGACAGGACTGCACTATATTCCTAATGTGCCCTGGGGAGGAAAAACAGTTGAGAATCACTCATCCTCAGCACCAAAGATGTCCAACCCAGCATTCTAGAAATGAGTGATTTACTACTGAAATCTCATGTTCCCAAAGGCTTAGAGTGAGCACGTGAAGAAATCTGAAGATTTAGGCCAGTCTCCTAGTTCTGCAGAAGCCCTGGGGGACATCCCACTAGCAAGTTCTTTGGACACTCCACTACACAGAGCTAATCATAAAGGCTCTGACAATAACACGTAACATGTGCCCAAGCAATCAATTAGGTAATAAGCATCCAGAACACTGATTCCTTGCCATGGGGGAAAAAATGACTCACGTTTAAAGCAAATAATAATTTTAACCATACATTTGGTTTTATACAATATTAAACACTTTTTATAATAAGCTGTGAACTAGGTTCTGTTTTGTTTCATTTTAGTAGCTACTTAGTATTTGACCATAATGATGTTTCTACTGTACTGAATGATTATGTAATTATCATGCCAGGAATCTATTCAAAAAACTACATGTGTAGAGTATATGAGTACAATGTTGCTCTAAGAAAATAATTTTTTAACATAATTAGAGATTCACAGCATGTTCTTCAAGTGCATCACAGCACAAATGTGTCTGACATACACACAAACCCCTATGTACATTTTAAGTAGAGTACAGAGAAAGCTGATCATATATAAATTATATTTCCTTTGGAAATAAGTACATTACCACAAATTAACTAAATTTTCACTGCCATCATCATGTTTGGTAGGCAAACATTTGTTATACTGCCAGTATCCCCAAACACGAGCTCTTTTAAAACTGTCACTTGTGAAGGGAACCAATGGTTTCAGTACGACATCATTATATCATACTCACTTATTGAAAATTAATATTTGATGCACACCAACAAAAGAAAAGAGTGATATTTATGTTCTGAAAATGGGGATAGTTAATTTCTACTTTACCTTGGAAGTAACTATATAGGAAGCTCAGAACTTTTTTCCCCCAATTTCCTACACATTTGCATTAGCTTCCTACCTATCGTCTTGTCACAAAGTCATAGCCAACCTCCTCGTTCTCATGACACTAAACACCCACAGCTTGGGGTTACGGGCAATTATTTCAACTCTCTATGTACAAGAACAACTCTCATCTCATGAAGACAAAGCACTCATATGCTCCCTGTCAATCAAATTAGAGGGCAGAAGATGATCTACTTTGGCTGGGATAAAAAGGAACGGAGAAAAATGAAGCATAATTGTACGATTATGTTAAACTGGGAATCACTTTATGGAAGAACTAGAATCCCACTATAAACACGGTTCTGAAAATTTTGAGGATGAATATATATAGAATTCCTTCACCCCTTTTGTAGAAATGATTTATGTCATGTTAAGAAAGACAACTGTGGTAATCCAAGTTCTCTCTTTGAGGTAATTCTGATCAGTACCCACTATAAACAACAGAATAGGACCACATGGGTTTCCTTCCAGGACTGGATGAAGGGCAAAGCGGAAGGAATAGGCCCTTGGTCAGAATGAGCTTGGAGTTTTCACTCACAGAGCGCTTCCTGTATGCCAGGCCAAGTCTTCAGGCCTGTATGGGCAACCTACAAGGCACATCCTTTCATCCTTTCCACTGGACAGATAAGGAAACTGAGGTTCAGAAAGGTTAAGTATGTCGCCAAAACTCACCCAGCTACAAGTGTCACATCAGGGCTTAGAACTCTATCTCACCCCTAAAGCCATCTTCTTAACCACTTCACTCACAGGCCACGTGTATAGGAAACTTTTTGACAAGTGTTGTTTCCTGTAGAGACTCCCTTAGTTCCAAATTCATACATGAAAAACTTTCTTCTCATGGATGCCAAAGATCTCCACAGAGCCTCTCTCTTGAAGAAGCTCAGATTGAACAAAAAGCTACTTACATCTCATGTATATTATATTTACAAAAGAAAATTTATAAATTGGAACATTGAAACAGAAACAATCTCGTGATACATATTAAGGAGATCATCTTATGACCTCATTGCATGAGGTAAGCTAGAACAATATTCAAGGAAACATTTAAAAATCACTGCATACTTTTATGACGGTGAAAGGAAGACAAAAATGAAAAATATTTGTAAGTCCCCTGTAAGTGTAGTTTAAAACCTGTTAAGCAGACACTAGGTTATATGAAAAATAATTCTAACTTCATGTGCCTAGTGTAGTACCTGGAATAGAATAACATTCAATAAATAGTTGATGAGTGAGCAATGCATAAAAATCCCACCAGGAGAATGTACCATTTGTAAATAATACCTATTAGAATGGGGCTTTATAGTTTTATCAGATTACTTTTATTTTGATATTTCAATTCCTCAAAAAGTACCTTTAAGGTCAACAAGACATATAATTAATCCCTTTGCAAAGATAGAGGAAATGACAGATCCAAGATCAGAGAGATAGGTAAAAACAAAGATTAGAGCTGAGTTTGGCTGATTCTTAATGACAGTATATTAAAAAAATCATTTCAAAAAAGAATATATTCATCTTCTCTAACTAACCTCGTTAGTGGAGCACAATCTAAAGAAGAGTATTAACCTATATATAGTATTCTAAATATATATATAGTATAACCTATATATAGTTTTCATGGAAATATATGGATTTATATGTTTATGAAAATTGCAATTTCCAGATTTGGAGTCCTTTTGATATAGTCCACCTAGCTTTTTAGGTTTCAAACATAATTCTTACCATATTAGCCAGGAGAAAAACAAAGTCAAGATACTAAAAACATAGGGAGGCTTTTGGAGGTCTTCAATAATCACACTCAGTTTTGTGATTCCTGGGCTTTGCAGCCAGACATGTTCAAGCTCAAAGCCCTACCACGGCACTTGGAATTTGGGAGGTTTTGGACAAGTTATTTCATTTCTCCAAGCCTTAATATCATCATCAGAAAATCAGGAGACAAGATTGTTGTTTGGATTAAATGATAAAATGTTTGGAAAATCACATAGCTCAGATCTGGCACAAAGTATAATCTCAATAGCAATTAATTTCTCTCCTTTCTCTTATAAGACCCTCCTTGTGTCCTGACCAGGGACTCTGGTACATAAATCACACCAGATGGTGGAATGAATGTTTTAATTAACCCAGGTCACTGAGCTGCTTTAAATGTCTTTTTGTCTGTGTGTAAGGAAGATTGGCCCTGAGCTAATATCTGTGCCAATCTTCCTCTACTTTGCACATGGGATGCTGCCACAGCATGGCTTGATGAGTGGTGTGTAGGTCCACACCAGAGATCCAAACCCATGAACAATAGGCTGCAGAAGCAGAGTGCACGAACTTAATCACTACGCTGCTGGGCCAGTCGCCTTAAATGTCTTTTTTTGTGTAGGCACATATAAATCTAAATGAAAGAAATTAACAAAACCACACATGTGATAACACAGAGACCCTGAAACAAGAATTCAGATAACATGGGGGGATAAATGCACAGGTACATAGAATATTCACATGTACAAAAAATTACATGTGGATGGCTAAATTAAAAAGTAAAAAGAAAAGGACAGAGAAAAGGACACCTCCTGGCATGTGTCATTATAAACTTTTGAACATGATTACACAGTCCCTGTCCAGGAAGTACCTATAGTCTAGAAGGGGAGAGAGACAGACAGTAACTGTTAAGTTCAATATATAGGATAGGTAATATGACAAAGGTATGCACAGAGTGTCCTGTGACACACACAAAAAAATGGCATTTAGGATGATTAAGAATTAATTAGGAGAGAATTCAAAATAGAAAACTAATTTTACATGAAATGAGCAGAACGTATATACAGAAAATGACAAAACTTTATTGAGGGACACAAAAGTGAATAAATGGAGAGACATACTTTTCTAGGTGAGAGAACTAAAATAGTGCAAAAAGACAACACTCCCAAAATTAATTCATAAATCTTATGCAATGTCAACTAAAATCCCATTGAAATCCTTTTGTTAGGAAAAAGGCGAGGGAAGAAAAAAGATCCTAACCTGGGAAAAACAATTCAATAATATATCTATAGTAATAGATGGACAAGACAAATGGTTAAACAGATGCATTAAAACAATATGCCAACACTCATTCTAGATGAATTAAAAATTTAAAACATAAAAAATTAGTAGAAAAAATAAATACATAATTTGTGGTATAAAAAAATCTTTCTAACCATAACAGAAAAATATAGTAAAGGAAAAGGATGGTAAATTTGATAACCAAAAGTAAAACTTTTTCCAACTTAAAAAAATAAGATCAAAGAGTAAAAATAAAAGGAAATCAAATTCAGGAAATTTGTAAAGTCCTCTTACAAATCAACAGAAACATAAACAAAGTAGAAAAAAGTGAGCATTTTTCTTTTATCAAATTGAAGTTGAAAAATAAATGATGCTCCTACTTCCAGGAGAGATGGAGTAGCCGGTGACAGACAAGAGCTCCCACTTCTATTGGTCATCTAGAAAAACCAATAAAATACAGGATCAGCTGCTGGAAAGCAACAGAGAACTGCTGAGGAGAGGAAAGTACTTCAGAGAAGTGAGCTGTCCTCTAGCCATTTTCGCCTGGGGCATGCCAATTCTCAGCTGGGAGAGGCTGAATTCCATGCAAAACCCAGTACAAAGCCTAAAGGAGGCTCACTTTGGGGACAAAGAGGCCAAAAGGGCATCCGGTGAAGACTCGGGAGGCTTCAAGTATACATTTGGTTTTCTCACCAGGACATGTGCCAAATACCAGGGGCTGCACAGAAAGAGAGGCTTAAAACTTAAACCAAAACCTTCTGAAAAACAGAGCAGAGGCATCTCAGAAGATTTCAGAACCCACAGGAAGCAGGGCTTAGAGAATATACTAGTTAGAAACTTGGCAAGCTAGATGAACAAGACATTGAGTGAATTAGCCTTAATTTAGCATAGTCCTTAACTGGAGTATCTAGAAGAAGATATTTTCTGGAGCCTCTATAAATTTTATACACAATGTCTAGCACTTAACATAAATTTCCAAGATGTCCCAAAAGACAGAGCCACAAGACCAAACACCAAGAAGAAAAAGACAAAAGAAGAACCAGAACCACACATAAACCATACATTGGAGTTAACTGATAAGACTTTAAAATAATGACTAACATGTCCAAGGAAAGAGGAAACATGAATAAAGTAGACTAAAAGATGAAGAGTTTCACCACAGAGAGTGAATACATTAAGAAAAAAAACAAATGAAATTCCAAAAGGATAAATATTTGAAATTAAGAACTCAGTGGATGTGTTTAACAACAGAATAGACTCAGCAGAAGTCAATAAAAAATACCTAAACTGAAATTAAAAAAACAAAAAGGAATGGGCAATACAGAAAAGAGTGTTAGGAACATGGGCCACATGGTGAAAAGGTCAACACGTGGAAGAAGATGTATGTGGACAGAGATAAGAGAGAAAACAGTAGAACACAAATATTTGAACAGCTGAGAATTTTCTAAAACTAATCAAAGAGATTAACCCACAGAAACAAAAAGTTCTGTGAGCCCCAGATGGAGGAAAAACACACCATGGTGTATCATGTTAATTCCTCCCACCTCTCTGATACCCAAAAGGCAAAATCTTAGAAGCAGCGAGTAAAAAAAAGATAATACTGTCACAGGCACAACAATAAGATCACTGGCTGACATATCAACAGAAATGAATGAAGCCAAGAGATAATGGAATTACATATTTAAAGTGGTGAGGAAAAAATAAAAACACCGAGAATCTACAAATCCATATCCAGAAAAGTTTTCTTTAAAAAATGATAAAGATAGCTTCAGACAAACAAAAACTGAGAGAAGTGGTTACCTACCAGCAGACTTGCACTAAAAGAAATGCCAAGTCTTTCTGGCAGAAGGAAAATAATCTCAGAGGGAAACATGGAACTGCAGGGAAAAGTGAAGAGCACAAAGGGGGATTAAATTTATGAGAAAACATAAATGAATATCAACTGTACAAAATAACACAAAAGTAATCACTTGAATTAGACTATATTAAGTCATCTGTGCTTCTCTATGGAAAACACTAAAGTATCCAAATAAAAATATTCAAAAGATTATATTTAATAGCTAATCAACATACTGACTGAATTGAGGGAACACGATAGTTAATAAAAAGTATACTGATGGGCTGGAATATTAATAGTCATTAAATACTTATGAGGATTTTTTTTTTCTTGGTGAGGAAGATTACCCATGAGCTAATATTCATGCCAATCTTCTCTAATTTGTATGTGGGATGCCTCACAGCATGGCCTATGAGCAGAATAGCTCTACACCTGGGATCTGAACCTGTGAACCCATGCCACCAAAGTGGAGCACATGGAACTTTAACCACTTGGCCACAGGGCCAGCCCCTGAAGAATCTTTTTAAATACAGGATATAAGAAATACAGATATAAGAAAAAGGATGCTATCTTTAGGACATACAGGCCATCAAAACCACTAGAATCTACATAGTAAAGTGCACCTCTAACATGCCAATATATTAAGCTAGACAGGGGGATAAACCTCAAGCCACAGTGACGGGTAGGGTGTCATTTAAGTCATTACAAGGACCTTAGATCTTCTTATTATACAGGTTATGGAGAGTGACTGGAAGGTTTAACATGGTCAGATTTTCATTTTTAATAGATACTTCTAGTTGCCAAGTAGAGGAAAGATTTAAGGAGTCAAGACTCAAAGCAGGAAGACCAAGTAGATAGCTACACCAGTCCAGGTGATTAAATCAACCAGAGGGAGGAAAGGTGAAGACCTAAGTTAGAAGAATGGTAGAAACACAAAAAGAACAAATTCAAGAAACAGGTGGGATATCGTATCAGTAAGATTTTCTGAATTCCTTGGAGAAGGATGGGTGGTAAAACAGAAGAGACAGTCTTCTACAACTCCTGGTTTCCAGTTAGGGTGGGATAGATATGGTGGTAGCATCAACCAAGATTGACCACCTAAGAACAGATAGTGGGAGGAGGCTTCAAGATAAAGGGGATAAATCCAGACTGACACTTCGCAAATTTGAGGTGCCTGAGGAACATCCACAGATATTCATCCCGATGCTCCTAAATTAATGAACTGAAACTCAGAATCCATGTTTCCAGTGGAAATATAAAAATCAGCTTTCTAAGTATGGTAGGCAGAACAACGCCCCCCCTCCCCACGATGTCCACATCCTAATCTCCAGAACCTAGGAATATGTCACTTTACATGGTAAAAGGGACTTTGCAGATGTGATTAAGGATCTTGGGATGGGGAGATATCCTGGATTATCCAGGTGGGCCCAATCTACTCACAAGGGTCCTTATAAGAGAGAGACAGGAAGGTCCAACAGAGAAGACAGTCATGTGACAACAGAAGGAAGGGTCTGGAGTATGTGTGGAAGGGGCCACAGGCAGAGGAATGCAGGTGGCCTCTAGAAGATGAGAAGCGCAAAGAAACAAATTCTTCCCTCAAAGCCTCCAGAAGGAGCCACTCCTGCCAACAATATTACACTATTCCTCTTGAAAATGAGGACTAAGCTCTGGTTTCACATCACAAAGACTGAAGACTTTTTGCCACCAAATACATAAAAGAAAATCTTCAGACCTGGAAAAGGAGACAGGGGTAGGGCTGGGCAAAGAGCAGTGAGAAGAGCTTCGGGTCCTCGGAACTGGGCCCAAGCAAAGATTGAAATGAAGTACGTCAAGCCCTCTGACTCCCTTTCCTTTAGAGAACTCCCTCCCACTTCCTCATGTGCTGGCTACCAGGCCTGATGTGCCCAAACTCTCAACGTCCCAGTTCAAGAGACCACAGCTAAAAACAGAGAAAGCAAATGAAAAAACCCCCAAACCTGTACTCTCTAAAAAGTGAATGATTGATAGTCCTTACACTGACCAAAGTGGTTATTCCTAACCTTCAAAAATTCTATTTTCTAATCTTTGTTTCTTTTCTTTTTTTAAAGACTGGCACCTGGGCTAACAACTGTTGCCAATCTTTTCTTTCTTTTTTTTTTTTTCTGCTTTATCTCCCCAAACCCCCCCTGTACATAGTTGTATATCCTAGCTGCAGGTCCTTCTAGTTGTGGGATGTGGGACGCCGCCTCAACATGGCCTGACAAGCGGTGCCATGTCTGCGCCCAGGATCCGAACCCCGGGCTGCCGCAGCAGAGCGCAAGAACTTAACCACTCAGCCACAGAGCTGGCCCCTATTTTATAATCTTTGAATACATTATGCAGACTCCACTCACTGGAGAAATGTACATGTGCACAAAATTTTTCATACAGGTTCTAAGGCCTTCCAGTTTAAAAACTTTCTATTACTATAAAGTAGGGCTTTTTTTTTTTTTTTTTTGAGGAAGATTAGCCCTGAGCTAACTACTGCCAATCCTCCTCTTTTTGCTGAGGAAGACTGGCCCTGAGCTAACATCCATGCCCATCTTCCTCTACTTTATACGTGGGATGCCTACCACAGCATGGCTTTTTGCCAAGCAGTGCCATGTCTGCACCCAGGATCTGAACCGGTGAACCCCGAGAATCGGAATGTGCAAACTTAACTGCTGTGCCATGGGGCTGGCCCCAAAGCAGGCCTTCTTAAACAGGTAAACATTTAACTGTTTCCCCTTAAAAATCTCTCTAGAAACTATAGAATAACAATCTCACTTATCTTCAACTACCAGATATTAGGATTTTTATTTGCAAAGGAAAAAATAAAAAATGATGTTTTCTGAAGCTTCCAGTTGATTAAGTAACAAGGTTGGCCTCACCTTAGAAGAAAAAAATTCAACACTGAGGAACAGAACACCTTTTCTCTCCGCAATAAAGATTAGGATTTTATTTGAATATAATAGTGTATAAATGTTACCTCTCCTTCATAATACATGAAAGTTTATTTCACCTTTCTTTTTAAATGTTTGGGAGAAATAACTTAAAATTCATGGACAAAAATATTAAGAATCTATTATCCATTGGAGAGTCACTTGTCCCAGGACAAAATTCAAAAAGAAAGTAAACGAGCGCCCTGCATCTGTGATTGAATCTGAGGGAAGGCTGCCCCTGACGAAGCACTGTGATACAGCCCCTAACACTGCTCAACTGAGTATGCAATTTCTGACAACACTGTACTATCCTCGAATCTAAGAATTCCATAATACTAACACAAGTTCCTAGTTTAGATATGAAGTACAGATTATTAAGTAAATATTCTAGAAAGCTATTTTAGAAAATATTACTTTGAGTAAAGAATATTTGTTTAGAATACTAATACACAAAGCAGTAAGTTAAAAATAAAATTGTATCTTAGAATATTTTTTTCCATTTTTTGATTCAAAGTAAATTTGACTTGGCAGGTGGTAGAGAGTTTTTCAGATGCAATGGTAAGAATAACAACAAAAATAATAACAATAATACCAAAAGCTAGCACTTAAGGAGCCTTTAGAATACCACATAGCATATAGTATGTGCTTTACTTGAATTAAGTCCTTTCAGCTTCTTAACCAACTTATGAAGTCCTAAAATCATGCCCATTTTACAGATGTGTAGGGTGGTTCAGAATCCTGCTCATGGTTACACAGCCATTTAAGTGGGAGAGCCAGGATTCAAACTCAAGCAGTCCGACTCCACGGCATCTTGGAGGTAGGGAAGGCGGCTCCGCTCTTCTCCAGTGGGTAAGACACTCAAGTGGTACGTGCTATAAGCACAGATGCAGTATCTGCAGCACTCAGCCTCATCAGAGCCCCATCTCCCCAAGGTTCTCCGAATCCTGCTCCATCAGAGAGCTCTATATCCACCCCAGCAAAGAGCTTTCACTCTGAATACCTCCAACCACCAGCAATGGCTGGACTGGGGTAAAAGGGACTTCTCTGAGGTGATTCTGAAGGTGAGGCGACTTCCCTTAGCTACTATAATGACAACACAAGCTTGTTTATTCGGTAAGTTCTTACTTTTTGTAAGGAATGATGGGAAGAGAATTGCCATATAATAATATTAGTGGTATTTCAGAAAATAGTTTCTTATGTCCCAGTTATAGAACAAAATTGATTATTTTCCAGAGTTGAGTTTTCTACCCCAAAACTTCCTTTCCTGGTGCTTATCCAAATGGCTGCTTTATAAATGATTTATGTTTGTTTGTTTTGGGGGGTTTTTTGGGGTAAGGAAGATTGGCCCGGAGCTGATCTGTTGCCAATCTCCGTCTTTTTGCTCGAGTTAGATTGTCACTGACCAAACATCTGTGCCAATCTTCCTCTGCTTTGTATGTGGGATGCCGCCACGCCACTGCATGGTTTGATGAGTGGTGTGTAGGTCCACACCTGGGATCCAAACATGCAACCCCTGGGCTGCTGAAGCAGAGCACGCAAACTTCACCACCATGCTACTGGGCTGGCCGTTGATGTGTTGATTTACGTTTTAACAGACAAGAAAACCAAATGTCAGTTGGATGTGACCTTGGGGATCCCTACCTTCACCCCTCTTTCCCAAGACATATAGCAAATGGACTCAAGTTTCAAAAACAGGAAGCTGGTTGGTGACAGTGGTGGAGCTGGGATGAGTCCCCTGACTCAGTCCAGGGCTCCCTTCACAAAACTGTGCTCTTTCCAGGCATCTGACAGTGAGATCCACTCAAAGCTCAATGGTATGGAAACAAAAGAGTTAGTATCATAAATGTTATCAGAATTTATAGCTGCAAATGCAACTCAATACTATAAATTAAAATGGTAACTCTCAAAAGTACTATATATTTCAGGGCTTTCCCACAATGACAAAGCATTTCTAACAGCATAAATAGAACCAAAGTAGGATCAAAATAATTTTATATCTTTTATAAACAAAATAGGACTGAAAAATCTTACAACTATATCTAGTATATAACAGAAAATAGCAAGTCAATAAACAAGATAAATATTCCTTTCCAACTATTCTAAAACTTTTGATACTACAGCAATAAAAAGAAACAGACACAAAAATTGTACTTAATTTGGTCGACCCCAAGAGTCTTGTCACCAATTAAGTTGCTTTCATTCTGAAAGAGTTTTGCCTAAAACAAAAATACCATCTGTTTTACCTAAAACATTAAGATGTTCTATTTTCTTGTCAATTCAGAAATCACATCTGTAGCCATTTTCTGAAAAGACAGCAAAAGATATTATATTTATGGGTGACTGCATAAGGAATGATGTTCAATCAAAATGTAATTTTCATCTACTGGAAGAAAATTTCATTTCTCCACTGACTATAACGCTGTAACTTTGGAGGAACACATGGTACATAAACAGGCTGATTTTCACAAATAAAAAGACCTTAAAAGTTAATGCAATAAAATAAGGTTGTTTTGTTGCTAAAGAGAGAAATAGTGAATACATTTGTATTCACTTTGTACATCTTTGTAGACAACTGATATCTATCTTGTGTGGGTTTTCAGGTGAGGAAAGGAAAAAACAACTTTTTACTGGTGCTACATCTCTACATGTTAGTGAGTCATCACATAAAAGGTAGAAATATGAAAACAACAAAACACAAACCACCTTCTCTTTTCAAAACACTTTTAGACACAATATTGCTCCCAGGAAAGACACTCTACTCTACAATCCAATGAACCAATTGAAGAAGATACAAAACACGAGAGAAAACATCACTCACAGTGAAGGCAAACACGATGTCACAGGGGATAAATATGAACATGTTTCGAAGAAAAACATACAAGCTATCCAACTACCTATAACACTTGAAGTAGATATTAAGTACCTACAAAAAAATCTGAAACTCAGCTATGTTTTAGTTTGAAAAGTAGCCCAGTTTCACACATAATTTTCTTGCCTAAAATAATAAAATAAAATAATGCTACTCTCCAGATAAGGATGAAATAAATAAGTCCAAAGGCTCTATTTAAAATTTTTCTTTTACCACAAAGTTGTGAAGTGTTCTGAAGTCCAAGATGGGCTTGAAGCCCTCCCTGACTTTTTCAGGATCAGGATACCTTCACTAAAATCCTTTTCCTTGTTCCTCTTGTAGTGCACGCTTTATTAATCTGCATTTAGAAGGAAAAAAAATCTGGTTCAGAAGAATGGAAGACTTTGAAATATGCCACATCACTTCAGTCTATGCTCTGAACTGCTCTGAGTTAATCAGGTTTACGTTAGCAATTTCAGAAGACATGATGGACACTGGGAGGAAAAAAAGAGAGACAGCAGAGGACTAAGTGTGCAAGAAACTAGAAAAAATAAACTAAGGAATTTCTCACATATAATTGTCAATTCCCCACACCCCAATACAAATCACTTTTAAAAAATAACTCATATACCAGATATTTAATTTACTTTAACACTTTCATAGTGCATTATGTAACTCCAACTAACAGGGGAAAAACTTTGGCGCTATGGCAATAAGAGAACAGAATCATTCAAAATTTGCATTATCTGGCAGACACACCAAAATTAATGCCAGCTCTTCTTTGACACTACCTCATCTCCTTTCCAAAGTTTTTCTTAGGTTCCGTAAAGTTATGCATTTCCAAACATCTTAACTGGAAATTACTATAATCCTTCCTAGATTACAGGTGGTAGTCTCCACGCTAACTTTGCCTTCATATTGTAAGGTATCAAAATATCTCATCATAATCCCACATATACAGGCACATATATTTCCTCCCCATCTTCTGCACTTCCTGATTATGATCCTTGATGGGGTAATTGTAAGACATTGTAAGCAACAAGCAAAATCGTTTTAATTTCATTAGACAAACCATACAACTGAAACACTCAGTGTAAACTTAATTCACTGTATAATAATCTGACAACAATAAACTAGGACCACACAGCTAGTTAAGAAAGTTTGATTTAAAGTATAAACAATAAAAAAGCAATTAAAACAGACTAACCAGGCAATTTAGCAGGTGTTCACTGAATACATAACTACTTTGCCATTGCTTTCAAGAAATAAAACTTAAAACTATCACTTAAAATGCAGTCTGTTCAACCACTTCCACAAATAAAATTTAAATCTAATAAAATCTAAAATGACTTTGTACCTAGGAACAAAATCATAGCAGACTAACTATAAAGGCATGGGAAGGAAGATTCTTTTAGATTTCAAGTGAAATTGATGAAAAGAATGATTTATGATACCATGCCTTGAAAGTACTAAGGAGACAAACTCCACAATATAAATCGGTATGTCAGACTGATAGTGGCCTACTGACAAACATTTTCTTCAAACTTCTAAATGAGAGTAAAATGTATAAATAGTTAATACACAATTATATTATTTTAAGTAGTCTATCATAAACTTTAAACTGCCTAATGCAAGAATTGTGAAAAGTATTATTTCAGGAGATGCAAGAATGGAAGAAGAAATTTAAAAAAAAATCTGATAATGAGGAAGCCTGAAGTACAGTCAAGAAGCTAGAGAACTCAGTTGAGTCAAGGAAAGGACTCTTGCAAAGAAAAAGTCAACACCTAAATCCCTCCACGCTTAGGGCATGTGGTACAGAAGGGTGAAGTCAGCACTGCTCCACTCACCAAGATTTCTTGAGAGACAGATAGTTGCCAAAAGACTTTTGAAAGAGATGGGGATCAGGACAGAGAGGAAAAGCTGACACACCCAAGCGTGATGCTAATAACAATCTGATGCCAGTCAGAAGAGACAAGTGGTTTTTGCTGTACTGTGTCTTTATTAGGGAACTTGCTAATTACTTTAAACGATTTCACAATTCTTCCAAACCATTACTCTACAGGTCTACAATCTCTATATCTGCAAGATCCAAAAAGCTCTGAAAAATCAAGATTTCTTCAAAACTCACTTGGTGCCAAAACCTAAACTGAATTGACATGAAGCTACATATAACTGTTTACCCCACTTGATCTGAATATTCAGAAAATTTAAAGTATTTGATGAGTCCTACCCCATAAAGTATTATGTAATATGCCATATATACATATTAACTTTCCTAAAATTAAAAAGTTCTGAATTCACAAATATATCTAGCTCTGAAGATTTCAGATAAAGGATTGAGGACCTGTATTTAGCAGCAGGCTATGTGGTAGAGTCTAAGTGACAGACTACTCATAGAAGACACCCCGCCTGTGTAGGTCCTGAGCAAGAAAGAACCAAGAAATGAAGGGGAGAGAAAACATGAACACGTCGCAGCATAGTGCTGCTTAAGGCATGGACGTAAAATAACACTTGTCATTGAATGACAGACTGCCTGAACCAAGGAATAAGTATATTTTAACATGGTTCTAAATAGGTCACCAAGAAATAGTAAATGTTTAAGAATATTATATTTTCTTAATATGAGAACACTCTAAATCCCAATACAACATATTGCTCTTATTCTATGAGATTTTACTTTATATCTTCCTCAATTCTTAATTTTGCAATATCCAATTATGTTTTGGAATAAACAGAAAATCTCTGTTTCTTTAGTATTATGAGTGCTTGGATATGATTTTTCTACCTAACTGAAAGGAAATCTTGAGAACAGGTTTTTAAGACGCTTCTAGCACCCAAGACTGATTTATTTGGTACAGATCTGTTTCAACCATGTACAGAATACGATTGCAGTCTGAGGAAGAGCAGGCAGGGAAGAGTAGCCAATGATCAGAAAATATGGTAGCTGCTCGGGGGTCTAGCTGATGAACCTAATGAGTAGATGCTGCTAGTTGCCTACACAATAGCCATTCTCACATTCTCCTTTACCGACAAAAACCCAATTTTACTCGGGATGACAACAGTACTAAGCTTTAAAAAAACTAATCAAAACAAACAAAAGCCTTGATATGCCCATGCTTGGGGTGGCCATGTGACATACTTCTGGCCAATGAAATGTAATTAGAATTCAATAGGGGAGCTTCCTGGAAAGCTATTACATCCCCAACTTAATAAAAGTCAGCAGACTCAACTGGCAGAAGTTTTATTCTTGGCTCCTCTTTTGTGGCTGGGACACAGATCCAATGTCTGGAGAAGCAGGCACAATCTTGAAACAACAGCCACAGGCTAAGGACAACAGAGCTAAAAGGTAAAAGAGGTCTGGTCCTTTGATGACTCCATGGAACACATCATGAGTCCTGGACTACGTACCTTGAAACTTGTTCATAAGAAAAATTAACTGCTTCATTGTGAAGCCAATGTACTAAGGTTTTTGTTATGTGCCGTTGAATGCAATGCAAAGTAAAGTACCATACACACAAGAAATATTGGGTAACACAGGGAAGCCAAAAAGTACCAAAAACTTAATATTAATCTTAAAAGGAGAGAACGTTGAATACAAGATGATTCTCCCAAAGCAAAAAATGTTCTCATAAAGACTCATCACTATTGACATACTTTTCCTTAAAGGGTTGCTTATTTTTAAGTATGTCCTTAACTGCCTATCAAATATTACACATAACTTTTTCTCGTAATTTTCACTCTCTCCATCTCAATTTTCAGTTATCAATTCAGCAAACACCTCCTATGTGCTAAGCATTTCTTCCTTATTTCACTCAACTATTCATAAGTTCTTTAATTCAAACAAGTCATTTTCATATTCTCCATGGAACTTGAAAGGCAAATTTCATAAAAACTTAAGTTAAAACCTCAGAATTTTGATTTTATTACAAAAAGAAATGGTAATTTATCATATTTTTTAGCTTTATATAGAATTTTATGAACACAGAATATCTGATCAAATCATTGATGCTTATCATTGATGAACATTTAAATCTTTTAAAGCATTTGTTCACATGATAAATAAAGTTGAGAGACATAGCCTTGTCCACAGTCCTCTTCATCTCCAAATACGATTGTTTTCTGCAGCATAGATTTCTTCCAGTGCAATGCCCAGTTCAAATGCTCCTGGCACATATCAGTAGGTCACTTTCCTGAAAGATTGCTAGGTGTCATGTTAGAATGATGAACAAGACCCAGCCCATGCCTTCACAGGGTTTATAGCAAGTCCCTTCAGAGGAAGGTTAAATAGGAGGCAAGTGGGACAATAGTGGGTACACACGCAGTCCCACGAGAGCATACAGGAGGGACACCTAGCCCTGACTTAAGGATTTCAGGGAAAGGTTTCAGAGGAAGTAACAACTAAGCTGAGTCCTAAAAGATAATCAAGAATCAATCAGGGAAATTGTGTGCATGTGTGTGTTTGGGAATGGGGTGCCTGGGAGGTTTTCTATTCCCCCCAGGCAGCAAAGGTCTGGAAGTGAGAGAGAACATGGCATATCAGAGAACTGATAGTTGAAGGGCTGAAGTACACAGTGCATGCTGGGGTGCTGTGAAAGATGATGCTACAGAAACCAAAATGCAGACACATAGGTCAAGTTATGGAGTCTGTGAGTTTATCCTTGGATAAATGGAGAAAAGAAGGGTTTTGAGCAGAGAAGTTACAATATCATTGCTAATATTTGTTGAGTGCCCACTAAGTGCTAGATTTTATATGATTAAGTTCATACACATGATCTTATTTAATTCCTCCAACAAATGTATGAGGCAGGGACACCTGTCACAGGGTTGTTGGCATCACTCAGGGGAGAGAGAGTAGCAGCCTGAAGAAGGGTAGTGGCATCGAGGATGAGGAGAAGTGGACAAAACAGAGAGACAGTTAAGAAGTAGAACAAAAAGAACTGGTGTTTGTTTGGATACAAGGTGAAACAGAAGGGACAAAGATAATCAGGGTAATCCTATAATTTACTGTCCAAACAAATACACTTTTGAGCGCAAAGAGGGACACTAATGAAAAACTGGAATACACGATCACGCTAAGATTGAAGCCCAGGCTTCTGGCCTGGGAAACTAGATGACGATAATAAAGCTTTATTAAAGAGCTTAGGACCACCACAGAACAGGTTTGAATGGAAAGAAGTTCAGTTTTAAATACACTGAGATGGAGGTACCAGTGGGCGGTTCCAATGGAGGTATTCATCTGGCCTGCGGGCGTGTGGGTCTAGAACTCCAGAGATTTTTCTCAGCAGAGATATATTTTGGAAGTCAACAGTATATTGACAATTAATAAAGGCAATGGAGTAAGTAATATCACTCTCACTAGAAGCTTCTGTCTTTAAATCTTCCTGAGGCAAAACAATTGTTTAAGATCTCCTATATGCTCCTGACTTTCCTTTTTCAGACGGTAACATTATCTGAAGCTACAGACCTACATTACTGTTAGTAAACTATCTTTACACTATAAGAGCTCTGCCAAAACTGGAAGGACATTTCTACTTTCAGTTTGGTAATCAAATTTACAATAATGATTTGGATTCGCACTGTCTAATTATTTCCAATGCCTTCTTAATTTTGATTCATATATTAGTCAGCTGAGTTTACTTCATTAAGAAAACTTTTAGAAAGAAAAGAGTATCTGTGGTATATTTTATAACTGTTTTCATATTTGAAAATAACTTGCTGTTGCCTTCACACATGAAAGATAACTCGGAGTACAAGATGATTTCAAAACTTGACAGTCTTCTTGTTACAGAGAGGAAACCTAAGTCAGTCTAGCCTTTGTTCCATATTATACACTATCTGTCTTTCTGCCTGGGTACTTTTACAATACGTCTTTTTCCTTTTAATTGAACTAAGTTACCAAGACATACTAGGGGTGACTCTCTTTTCATTTATATTACCCAGAACTTAGCCTTTTTCATCTATAAAGCAAGGCCTTCTCAGCTCAGAAAACTTTTCATCAATTATATCTTTGATCATTGCCTCTGCTCCAGTTTTCTCCTAGAGAAAATCTATAATTCTTCTGTTGGAATCTTGTCCTCCATAACTATCATCTTGTTTCTTATGGTTTCCACTCGTCTTTCTTTTCTCTGTATTCTTGAAAAGCACCTCATGGGTTTCTTTTCTTTTTCATGTCACTGAAACTCTTTCACAATGGCCGCTTCACTCCGCAGTATCACTAATGAAGATGTTCTGTTAACCCCCCAACCAGTCTTTCCTTACCTCATGCCTCCTCTTTTCCATGTCATCATGTCATTTTAGTTTTTTGGTTTCTGTTTCATACTCCTTAGAGATCCTGACTGTTCTTGAGAATCTCAAAGAGGATTTTTAAAAATTTTTTTTCTGGTTGTTGTAATGAATCCCTTTAAGATCTAAGGTGTGCTTCTGCGTCTTCGTGTTATCCTTATTTTTTGTTGTTCTCTGGAGGTTTCTCATAGGTGTCCTACGATAACTTTTCACTAACTTACCCTCATAGAAGTAGACACCCACCCAGACCCTGTGTGTGCCAAAGGTACCCTTGGTCTTTATTTTGGTATTGGTTGAAGTCCCTCTCTTAGCTAGTTAGTTTATTTGACAAGTATGTGTTGATCATCTATAATGTGCCAGGTATTTGCCAGAGGGTGCAAAAGCACACAAGTTCCCTGTCCTCATAGAGCTAACATTTCAGCAAAGGAGATGGAAAACAAAAGGTAAATAAAATAACCAGTTTGTTAATAATGCCTGAAGGATGTAAAGAAGATGCAGTGATGGAGAAAAGAGTGGAAAATAAGTTCACATGCACTGATGTAGCCTGACTGCAAGTTCCCAAAAGGTTGCCGTCCAAGGTGGCTGTGCCTGTAGTGTTCTATACCAGCTCTGGTGCTCAAAATGAACAGAGTTTCTTTCTACAACAAAGAAGATCGTGGCATTCTTCTGGCCCATGCCACCATCAACAGCAATTTCCTAGAGCAGACACTTCCCCTGATGAAGGCTCTACCATCAGTTCCCCATTTGTCCCTGCCTATTTTATGTCTGGCAGATTCAGTCTCCAAATTAGTTGTAAAATACAGACACAGTGGAAGCCCTCTTATCAGTGTGATTAAGGCTGGCAATAGACCTGTTAACTGAAAGAGTTAAAGTTGACTTGAAAGTAAAAGCTAAAGTAGGACATCTTTAAGAAATACATATATATTTATTTATTCTTAATACTTTACCATAAAACATACAAATATGTATCATTTACTAATCTACTAATGTAAAAGCAAAGCTTCTGCTTTGACTATGGGACCACTAATTGGAGTCCTATGTCATATTTTCTGCGTAACAATACATGTGATAAATCATCTATAGTGTTTAGCTTAGGTTTCTCTAAACTAGACCAAGAAGTTCAACACTTAAAAAAATATTAAGCAATCTGAATACAAACTGCTTCTACATCTTTATGATTTCTTCCCAAATCTTTTGTAGACATCTTGCCAATATTTATCAGTGATTCACCTTTGTTGAAAATTTCCAAAGCACTCAACTTCATATAAAAAAAAATCTTTTTTGCATAATTCATCAGTTTAATGAAAATCAAATTATGAGAGAAAAATACCAAGAATAACTCATATGGGAATAAATAATTGATTCATGATAATCACACAACTCAACTGAAATACTGGAGGGAGAGAAGTATGCCATTCTCCATAGCTAGCAGCCTGTTAGTGACAAGATCAGGGTACCACAGGCACAGAAAAGGAATGGAGAATATCAGTTGATCCAGTTCGCCAATTAAGTGGAGACTGATTAACAGAATTCTTAGACAGAGAGGATGAAAAGAAAAGAATAGTTACCTATTTCATTAGCAATCTTAAAAAACAGCACGCTACCTGTATTAAAATGTGAGCCCACTTTTCTACTTGGTAAAGTAGAAGAATTTCAAAACCTTAGGGGTAGACATTATGAAAAGGAAAAGGAATCAATCTCCATACTTGCTTTAGAGACCTGCATGTTGCTTTTATTTCTGTTTATCATTGGCTGGTGAATAATTGCATTTCTCAGTCCAGTCAATCAGCTTTATAGTTTGTGGATATCTCAGATTGTGGCAATAGGCTATAAGACCAAGGTTTTGGTATTCCTCTGATTGTTCATCATTTTCTATGTTTTCATGAGTTTTAATAGGAAATTGAGAGTCAGGCTCAGGGTTCCTAGTCAGCCATCACATAAAATAGAAGTGTCAACTTATTTTTAATATATAGGTGTTATTTCATGAAAGTCAATGTGAGGTTGCAACAGTATTTCAGGAATTAATACTCATAATTCCTGATATAAAATAAATAGAAATGTCAAGAGTAAGGAGAATATTGTGGGAAGGTGGAGTCTTTCCTCCTATTCCCTCCCCCAAAGCCATTATATTTCTCTGAAAAATTAGGCAAAATGGAAGCCTATGAATGACTGATTTAGAATGGCAAACACCAGATAAGATTATTTTATGTTGCTACCCAGACAATGATTACTCTAAAACCAGTTCCAACCACTAGGCAAAGAAGTTTTAACATAAAATTAACTAATGTATCATACTGAAAGTATCTTCAGTTCCCTAAGAAACTTTTCGTTATTTAAATAATGTACTATATTCTACTTAGTCTTTTGGGTAAAACATCCTTTCTAAAAATGTCCCAGATTACAGATATGCTGAAACATGCTTCCGGTTAATCAGAGAACGGGTCAATCTATATCTTGAAAAAGTCAAAGATAACACAGTATAACTCAGATGGAATGTAGATGAAAATACAGAAACACCTTTCAAAAGCAACTAATACTTCAACAGAAAAGCATCTCAGAGATGAGTTTAGGAACTCATCCTTCAAGTCTAGTAATGAGTATTAATTCATAAACACACTATGCTATTAATACCCAGATAGACCTATACTAAAACTAGAATAGTTCAGTTTTTTATTTTTAAGAGTCTCTAGTGCCGCCAGTTAAGAATTTTCCCATTAAAAGAAAAGTTCTAATGTAGCTTTAAAAGGAAAGGACATTTCAGCTGCTCTCAAATAATAGAATCTGGGGAGGGCCAAGAATATCAAATCCCAGTCAAATCATGTATTCTCTTATTACCTCGAATTCCCTTGGGATAATTTTAAGATGTGAGCCAGCATTTTCAAGAAGGGAAAGTCTCAAGCTTCCTGACTTTGTACCTTTATTTTTTCGCTAACCAATATGAAGACATTTCTATACTAGTTTTTCCAGTACATGACAAGATTTGAGCTTAAACCATACAATCCATGAGCAACAAGCACAGTTCTTACACCAATCATCACTGCTAACACTTCGCCATCTCTCTCAAAGAAAAACAGCCAAGCACAAGGCAAGCTCCATCTTGACATTGACAGCCCTCTCATCAGACTCCAGTTTCTCAGACTTGAACCACCTTGGCTCAAGTCGTGGAATCTCAATTCAGTTCTTGAGCTACAAACACTTCTACCAAGCTTAGATTACAATAAAAAATACTGCCAGAATCTGAGTGGTTAGAACTCTGTTTTCCTAGAAATTTCATTTCCAAACAATAAAAAGAAGCCTGTGAGCTTGGTTTCTTCATTTAAAACTTATGTTTAAACAACTGGTAGAGCTACAGATACCTTCTTACGTACATTTTGATTTGGTATAAAAATATGTTGATGACATGATGACCAACAAAAAAATGATCTAAAGCCTTGAATCCCAATACACTAATAGATAATTATTCCCAGAAAGAACTGTTTCTGATAACAATAGTAAAAATAAAAAATGTAGAATGAGGCAAATCTATGTCAACACCAACAACAAAACGTCTAACGTACAAAACTGATCTGATAAGGCCAACTCATTCAGGTATTTGGGAATATCTTTTGAACTCATTTATTCTGAAGAGCCCCCCAAGAATGCAATCTCAACAAACTTAATTGTATAAGAACGAGATGATGCTGAGATGAAACCTAAAACTTTTCAAGCCTCATTGCATGAAACTAAAATCTCAAATGAGCAGTTGCTCAAATGCTGAGCAAATTCTAAGCTTTATTGAATTACTGTTTAATTTATTTTTACTTGTAGTAGTATTTAGTGTATTAGGAAGCCCTCTGGCATCAAATTTTCAAATATTAGATGAAAGAAGTATTTTGGGAAAATATATACCAAGACACCACATTTTCACATAGAATGTGAACTGTTTTATGTATATCTAGTGTGTGAAGTTTAATATTCTCTTCAACCAATAATTAAATGTATTTCAACAAATCTTTATTGAATTCTCACTATGTTGAATATAATACCACAAGCATGGTGGGGGAAATAAATGAAAGAAATAGTTCCTACCCTCAAGGAGTTTACAATCTAGCAGGACTAACTTCAAATAATTCTACTGGCAGAAATAAGCCAATACCAATTCCCAGCCATACGAGTGAACCATATTGGAAGTGATTTAGATGAAAATTTGGAGCCAATATCATAATGCGATGAGACTGTGGGCATCTTGGGGGGAGGGTGGAACATTTTGGACATGAAAGGTATGTGAATTGTGGTAGCCAGTAGGTGAACTATGGTAGACAGTCTCCAGAGATGACTGCCTTCATTCCCTTTGCTTCCAGCACATGCTCCTCACATCAAGCAAGAGAGAATAATCCCTCTCCCCTTGAATCTTGGCTGACCTTAGTGACTTGCCTGATTAACAGAATGTAGTGGAAATGACCTTCTAGAACTTCTGAGGCTAGGTCCTAAGAAGTCCTGCTGCTTCCACCCAGGTAACTTTCTCAGAGTTCTGCTTTGGATAGATTCCTCTGATAACTACATGAATAAATTAGGGGCACAGTGAAATTGAAGATAAAAGGGCAAGAAGCCATTGCAGTAGTTCAAGCAAAACATAAAGGATGGCTCAAAACCAGAAAGTAATAGGAAAAGAGGAGATGATTGATGTTAGAGATGAGAAAGGCAAAATCCAAAAGACTCCACTTGATGAAACTTAAGGAATAAGAAAAGGCAGAAGTCAAAGTGGTTCTGGGGTTTCAGCACCTAGACAACTAAAAAGAGAATGATGCTATTAATCAAGACTGGGATCCAAAAGAAAAGCACCTATAGAGAAAACCAGAGGAAATTACTTTAGTGGTGTTGGGAGGCCACCCACAGAGAACCATTCAACAAGTACATGGCAATGGGGGTATCAAGTGTCTTTTCTGGAATTAAGTACTTTTTATATCCAGCTGATATTCTGAAGTAACCCAAGCCCAGAAGACACTGACTTTCTTTGTGTCTCCACAGTTAATGGTTTCTTTTCAAATTAATCCCTTCTTTTTCCAGCCAAAAGAGATGTAGGACTCCTTACCAATAAACACCTTGCTAAAAATTATAAGCACTGAAGGGTAAATTTGCAATAGCCGTTTGAATAAATTACTCTCAAACTAAAAACGTTTCTACTTGAAAGATTAAATTTTCAGAATTATAGAAGCTATCTCAATGTAATTTTGATGATATACTTGGCATTCAGAATTCTCCACCTTATAAACAAGTTCCTTTACACCTTGTCAAACCACGTGGCTTCCTGGCCTGTGCTATGGCAACATTTATGCCCACTCTGCACAGACGGAACACTGAAAGAAGACTGAAATCTCTGCTTGTCTGCCTTTCACTTTGCAGCCTGGGTGTCCTAAAAGCTCCTCATCCTCTAAGTCTCTGCATTAACTTTCTTTACAATCACTTTCCTTAGGCAATTATGAACGCGGAGAGAAACAGAAACATCGTTTAAGGATTATTTAAGGCTAGAAAATTTATGACTTGTTCAGGGTACCCTAACTTTTAACTCTTAAGTGTACCCACTTCTGTATAAAGACTATGAATGCATACACTACACAGCTCGCATAACGTTGTGAACTAAATTAGGAACATCGACATGTACTACTTCACTGTCAGCAGATTACAGACTACTTTTTAAATACTCACAAACTAAACTGTTAGGTTCTAACAATAATTAACATTATTAACAGCATGATCAAATTCATTTACATTTACTATTTAAATTGTATAGGTTTAGATCAGTGTTTCTCAACCCTTTTTACATTAGAAACTCCTTAAAGACTCCTTTTAGACATTTTTTCCTCATCATTCCTCCACAGAATTTTAATACTACACATGAAATGTATGTCTGTTATGTACTAGTATGTATCTGTGTTTTATATATTAAAAAGAGTAAGTTTTTTTGACCCGCCCCAAGAACCAATTTTTACCCTCCTGGGGAGGATATCTCCCACACTGAGAATGCATGTTTTATTTAGATTAATAATTTGTTGCTCAAATAAGAATTACACTTATAACTAATCAAAATAATGCTAAGCCTTAGAGTATCATAGAAGACCCATGAAGAACACGAGAAAGAATCTCAGCCACATCTCCGAAACTTTCAATTTAAAGACTGAGAATTGCAGACAGCTCAGTATCTGCTAAATAAAACTATCAATGAATTCTTCCATTTTAAAGGCCACCATCATTCCTCCATCCTCCCCTGGTTTTACTGAGAGATCAGTGACTCAGATAATTTGTAGCTAACAGATAAAATATAGATCTTAAAACCAAAAATATAAGTAGTTCTATTCATGAGGCTCTAAAGTACAAAACGGATCGTAAAGGTAAAAATAAGAATCTGACAATCATATGTATTCCCAATTCACCTAACTGTGGAAATGGTAGCACTGATATTTGGTAAAAAGGAACTGTGAAGAAATAATATTAAGATGAAAAACACTATTTAAATACAAACTGTTAAAAGGAAATATCAAAAAGCGATCATTTTACTAATAGCCTATTTAAAATAGACTATTTATGTTTATCTATAATTAAAATGACTTAATTTAAAGCTCAAAATATATTTCTCCTTAATGAATACAACTATATCTCCTAACTTTCTTCCTCCAGTATAAGGAAGGCTAAATTATCACTTACTGCTGACTAAGGTAAGGACAGTAGGAGGAAGAGAAACCACAGGGCACATCTCTTCCTCTGACCCATCATGGCCCCATCCCCTCTGCACCTCACCCACCCTAAGATACACCCACAGGAAGACTATTTTGGGGTAGGCATGGGACATGAATTACTTGTAGCAAGCATAAGCCATTCATACAGTCAGCAAAAACAAAGATCTTCCCCCCACCAAAATAGAAAAAGGTAAAAAAAAAGGTAAAAGATAGGAGGATTATGCCTAAAGCCAAACAGATTTACTAACACCACAGTCTACGAGGGACACGATATTTAAGAAAAAGCCAAATAACCCTGCAGTCTATGATGGACATGATATTTAAGAAACAGCCATATAACCCCAAATGCATTGAAACGTCACTTATTTTAAGACAAAGAAAACATTTGGTGATTGCAGTATCATTATTCTTTCATCCTAGTTACGGCTTGGCAATATGAAAGCCTTTGACTTCAGCAAGACTTTAAAAACTTTCTTTTCAAGTTAATCCCTTCTTTTTTGGCCAAAAGAAAGAGACGTAGAATTTCTTTGCTATTACTTTAGTGATACTTCACTATTGCTAAAAAATACTTTTCTTGCTCTAAAGTATGAGCTGTATACGTTTTAAGTCTGTACTTACCGAAGAAACTTAGTCAGCTAAGGCTTGAAATCTTAACTTTACTAGCAACTGTACATTTTCTGTAATACTTTAATTCCACTTATTTTAAAATAATTTTAATAAAATACACCTAGTTAAAACCACAAATTACTCCTTACAATTATTCTTTTATCCTGCAATTTGGAAGAGATGATATGAAATTTCTCAATTTAGACAGTAAAAAGTTATATTAAAAAAATACACTGCGTATCTGGGAGTACACTGGATACTAACTGACTGATATTTGATCGTTAAAAACAGGTAACTTGGTTAAATAATTGCCAATAAAAACATAAAACATTTCTTTGCAAATCTGAGACAGCCACCAATTAAATGTCCCATTTTTAGGTCAACTGAACACTTTTCTCATTTACCTTAACATAAATCAATAGTGCTAAAATAAGGCAGGTCAACCAGCACAATGACAGCTATCTAGTAAATAATTTACAGTAAAAGCACTTATCTTCTGACAATAATTAAGTTCCTTCCTTCATTTAAAAATTTAGGATCAGGGATTAATGAAAGCAAGTAAACAAAAAGTTAATCAAGAAAAAATGTACTCTGAAAGTAATCAATATTATAAATATAAGGCAATTTTTATCATAAAGTTACATATTTACCATCTCACATCAAATATCTGTAAGTAATATTGTTATAATAGTTTATTCGGCCATCAGTGTACCAAGGCCTGTGTTAGCTATTAGCACTGAACATGACACACTCATGAGAGAAAATTCATTTCTTCAGAAAAATGTTTTAAATTAATAAATTGATTAAATGAAATACTGCCTCAAAATATATGCTGGTTACAGAATAAAATCATAAAAATCAAAAAAGTCAAGGCAGAAAAGTGGTAAAAGTTTATGAGAAATCATGTATTTACCTTGGCTCCGCACTCAGCTTTATTACATTTTTTCGTGGCAAAGAACTTTGTGATTTTTGTGTTAAATCCTATAAAAAATAACAAAAATTATTAATTTACTTTTAAAACTAGTTTCAAAATTATTTACATAATAATACCTTGCAAAAATCATGAAAAGGGCACCATAGGAAAAAAAATCCTTTTTCCAGCTATATAAAGTCCATCAAAGTTCAAAATAGATAATTCTTGTGTGTGTGCATGTGAATACATGTATTTACACTCCAAGTGCAGATACGCTACAGGGACTAGAGTCCATAATGGGTAGTTCCTATTATGAACCAAATAAACCAGGGTTCTAGAGATAATTCTGCAAAAAGTTTTACTATTTTACTTTTATATGATGTTTCATATCCTTAAGAAATGTATGTCCATTTATTGTATTTTTTACTTTAATATGAAAATGTATAATCATAGTCTGATTATAAGCAGCAGTCTATGGAAATATTGAAGCTGTATCTCTGACTCCAGATGTGTAAATTCAAATTACATGTAAAATTTCAAAGCCTATCATTCACAATAGATTCTAATGATAAGTAAATTACAATTTTAAAATATCTGAGTTGCCAAGTGGAAGTGTGAAGAGGATGGTAATCAACCATTTTTTTCAACTGTTCTTTCTTGCTGCAGAACAGAGTGTTCTTCCTTACAGAGCAGTCTGCTCTACTACCTCATCTGATCCTATTAGCGACATAAGCCATGGAGATATTATCGTCCCATTTTACAGATAAATGAATGAGGGCTCAGAGATGTGAAGCCACTGTTTCAAGGCGCACCCAATCAGGTGCAGAGGTTGAGCTAACAGCTAATCTCCTAACTCCTCCATCACTGCCCTACTGTTACACGTATCTCAGCACCGCCCACAGCATGGACTCATCCTGAAAACAGAAAGCAATTTAGAATCATTCAAACTGAAGGTTAGCAAGAATACATTAAGAATTTACAGAAGTTCAAATATCAAGGGGCTTCTCATTAAAGCCAAGCAAAATAACTAAGTATAATGTCCAGTTACCTTACAATATCATCTAGTGTTCTAAAAGCTTCTACATTCCACATACCTTGAAATAAATTCAGTGTTTTATTTTTCATGCTTAGATTTAGTCAGAACAAAAGACACACTATAAATCAAACAGATACACTTAAGAGGAAAGAAGAACACACAAGTAATTTATATAAACGGATACAAATTCTTTCAAATAATATATAAAGAAATAACTATATTTCAATGTTTCTGTTCATTAAGCTTATCATCCCCTTTTCCAATCCAAGAACAAAAGAATCACATTTTTATGATGAATATAGAAGATATCAACTAACCATTTCTAGGACGGTATCAGTAGAGTCATATGAGTATTTGTCCTTCAAAATAAGTAGTAGTGCAGAATTCCCAATTATCTTCCTCAAATTAATGAATGAATGAAAGAGTCTGTGAAAAACAAAAATTTTACTAGACTGAGAAGTAATTCAAACATCTGTACACAATATTCTTAGTTTCTGTAATAATGCTGAAACCACCATTACCTTCGTCCTGTATTCTAAGTGAAACCTATAATGAATCTATAATGAATTGACTTTTTTTTTTTTTGCCCATAACTAAGTACTTAGAAAAAAGTGGTTTATCAGAAGATATCATTGATAAGGATTCATTTAAAACAGAAAACTTTCTGGACACACCTGAAACACATAAACTTATTCAAACTATTTATACTTTCTCTGAATATTATTCCAAATACTAAGAATGTCCAGCATAATCACTTTGTTAGCTTTAAGGCATTCCACCAAAAAGTAAAGATTTGATACTTTACTTTAGAAAAGTCTTTAACAAGCATTGAAACAACAACAGAAGACATGAGATCAGCTTGTTCACAAGAAAATTCAATCAGTATAAACACTTCAAAGAATTCAAATTCCCAAGAATTCAAATAGATATTTCATTGAATTTAATTTCATTTTCTTGTTGAAAAGAATAAGAAAAACGAAAGTTTTTCACAGGTCTGGATAAGGAAATCGTCTGTCCTTGCTACTTTTCTTGGTCATTGAAACTGTTAACTGTATTCAAATTGTATTTTTATGTCTGAGGAACCAAAGGGATGTTTATGAATCAAGTGATTCAAGATCAATTCGCGGATATAATCTTGGTACATTATCAGCTATTGCTGAAGCACTACGCATGCGAAAAGAATTTGCTTAAAGTTTTCTTCAAGCTCAATCTTGTTTCTTTAAAGCTTTATAGAGCAGGAAGGCATCCCTAAGTAAACTCATATTGGAGAAATTTGTAGACAAACATTGCT
This sequence comes from Equus quagga, assembly GCF_021613505.1. Classification (NCBI taxonomy): domain Eukaryota; kingdom Metazoa; phylum Chordata; class Mammalia; order Perissodactyla; family Equidae; genus Equus; species Equus quagga. The sequence continues at coordinate 103,331,060 of NC_060273.1, forward strand.
AACCATGTTTTCAATCAACCACCAGACTGAAACTACTATGTTTACAGAGTGACTATATTATTTTCCCCAACACAGAAAGCAATTTTGGATTTGTGCATTAAAAACATTTTGGTTGGCATGCAACAACAAAAAATTAGTAAAAGAATTAGAAATCACTTGTTTTTGCAGAGCATTATCTTCAAAGATGTATATGATCATGATCAATAAATTATTAATTAAATAAACTGACATAGTAAATCTATAAACATAGAGTTAAAATCTTATGAACTTGAATTCAGGTCATCCTCCAGCTAAATTTCTCAGTCTATTCAAATGTTTCCCTAGATAATAACTAGTGTTCTCATCAGACTAAAAGACCATAGGAATGAATACAATCCAGTTATGGAAACAAATCCCTCAATCTAAGTTTATTTTTATTATCTACATTGCTATCTGTATTAGGTCTTCTGAACCTACAGAATAAAAGTCATGCTCTCCAACAGCTAAAACCTTATATGTATTATAGTGTATTAAAGAGTCCTAATTAAACTGAGCGAATGCACGAATCAATGTTCACACCCCAAAGGCACACATGCAGTCTACTAATGAGATGAACATGAAAGACTAGCACAGCATTCCCCAAAAGCTATCTCAAGATATAGAAAGCTGTTTTGTTTAAAACTAAACTAAACACAGTAAGTGCGTTTGGGAAATACTGGGTAAAACAAAATTTTAAATGTTTCAACATTTCATCAATGTGAGATTTCTCAGAGCCTCTAATTTCCTAACATGTCCTTATCCTGTTATTATGGAACAGTTCAGGGAAGATCACTTAGGAATCAGAATCTTCTAGTTTGTTACCATTGCTGCTGTTTCAAGATGTCATTACGTTTGTCATTCAATAGTTGGATCTACATGTTGGGACCCTCACACTCACCCTTTGTTAATTTTTCTCCTACCTACCTTAATTAAAAGTTAATTAGAACTGGCAAAATTCTAAATCTTTCTGTAACTGATCTTATTCTCATCCACACAGCCCCGTTATCCACTTTTAAGCTGAACATCCATTACAAACACTGTCCCAGTCTAATTCATTTTTTTCTGCTATGATTAGAATTTCCAAATATGGCATGATGCATTCCCACTCTTCAGTTTATAATTACACAAACATTCAATCTACTGTTGAGAGCATGACTCTAAGAGTCACCCTTAGATGGAAAGAGAAAGCTAGAAGGGCCTGGAGTGCTGATGGCATTGTGAAGCTGTCATATCTGAACCAGTGGCCTGCAGACTTCTTCCATATGGCATAAAAATAAGCAGGATAGGATTTATCCTGTTTTGGGTCACTGATACTAGCAACCAAATGCAACCCCTAATTCATACACTTGTACACAGGGACATTTATGCCAACATCTGAATAAACAGTAGTCAATAGTCCAAGAAAAGAGAACACCCAATGCTAACTGCCTCTGTTTATAATTCTCTAACTTGCGTTTTGAAATTTCCTACTTAAAATGTCTATGCTAATGACTTGATAATTGTTTATTACTTTTCAATGAAGTGTGAAGTGCTCACAAAGCAAATTTACAAATGTCCAGTACAATTTGAGAATTATTGTCTTTTTTCTCTAAGATGCAATTTTGTACAGGGATGTTTTTACAAGCTAAAAGGAATACAAACATCTGTAGAAATTAATGACAGGCCTTCTGGAAAGATTATGAGACAGAAAACGTTCTGTAGCAAAAATTCAATGACCTGTATCCAAATCTCCTTCAATATGGCAGCCAGAGAGGGAGAGCAAGTAGGCAGTGTAGGAGAATGACTTTTGTATTTTCTCTTAGGAGCTCTGCTCTGCTCTGATTCTAAGCAGCCTCACTTTAAACTCTCAATAAACTAAGAAGACAGGAGCAAGTGAGAAGAAAAAACGGAGCTATTACTTTCAAAAATGCTTTCTGTGGGAGAAATACCAACATCATTATCATTCAATGAGTGTTTTCCACTTTAAGTCCAGCTCAATTTCAACAGATGGATGTCAAATACATTTGCCACAAGAATATTTGGAAGATATTCAAGATACTACCTTGAATATATTTTTTAAGGACTCAGGTCAGTTAATGAAACCTCAAGAATATTTTTTCCCTAATTTCTAGAAAGGCAGTCAAAATATTGTAACTAAAAATTTAATTAACACTTATTACAACTGGTAATATCAGTTGCGAATCAATTTTTTAATGTTGACTTTACGTGCTGTGTACACTTTTCAGAAGAAAATATTTATAAAAAGAGATTCATTTTTAAATCTATAAGAAAACCAGAGCATATTTTTAATAATTCTAAAATACTGTCAAAGCACACCATTGTTCTTAGGGAGAAAAATATGGAAGAAACAATAATCTAAACTATAGTAAAAGAACAGTCAAAACTCCTTCCCCACTGTAGGAATCTTCTTTGCACTGATCCTAATGAATGGTAACCTGAACTCTGGCATGACATGGAAGTCCCACTATGGCAAAGTGTAAGCTTCTCTATTATGGGGAAGCACTATTTTCAAAGTCCTCTGCTATTCTGAGCCAAAACCTGTACTCATTGTTCCCAATTCTGCAATCCGAAAATAACTGAGCTTCTGCCCTTTCATTCATCTGACAAGTCTTCAAAGAGCTGAAGATGGCTTTGATATCATACGCAGGCCATCCCTTCTCATCCTAATTTCTCATATTATCCATGTATGACAACGTTCCTAGGTTCTACTTCCTGGCTCTGCTTCTACACTAATCCTTTTTTGTCAATGTCCCTCTAAAAAAAAAAAAACAGGTATCCAAGAACAACTGGCTATGAAATAAGATGAAATTAAACTGCTATACAATGAAGTAGGGCTCTTTAGCTCCCTGGATTATAACCATGATTTATTTGATACCAAATCCTTAGTCAAGAAGGCAATCCCAATTACCACACTGTACTTAAGAGAAAATAGGATCAGTTCTATAATAATGTTTTACTACTCCACTTGCAGAAATGCACTGCAATAAAAAGTTGAGACAGCTAGTACTTTGTCAACAGATTTCTTGAAAAACGCTTTGAACATTGGTGGTGTTTTTCTACAGCAAAATTTATGAGAGATATCATTACTAATGTGGTCTGATATACATTAACAACTTCATCAAAAGATACAAGCTTACAACTTGAAATTTAAAAAGATGTTGTTTTAAGATCACTTTTCAATAATTATATTACCTGGTACCATAATCCACAACCACCCAATCCTTTGCGGTTCCTGTGATAGCATCATGATGTTGAAACAGTCCCAAATTCCTTCTGGCTTCTGTCAGCGCCATATAATAGGATGATGAAAGAAATTTACTTATCTTGTATTTCTGAGCTTGTTGCAGGGCGAAATAGTAAAGAATTTCAGCAGCCCTAATTGCATAAAACAGTTATTAATTTTTATTTCAAGATATTTTCGTTTACTATTTAAAATATTGACATTGATACATTTTCAAATTTGGTTTTTAAAAAAATCCACAATTTCAGTACAAACAATTTATAAGAAAGATATTGATAACAAACATTTCTATAAAACCACCACGGTATCCATCTAATATATCTAAATTCTTCATCATCAAAGAACATCACATCTATGCTGATATAAGGGGCCCTTGTTCGAGATGGTCCTAGAAGGAAGCCAGTACCTACTGGCAAGTAAGATGGGTTTACTTATGTATAACCCAGTGAAAAAATACCTCAACACAGTAGTAAGAACTAGACAAATGTTTCTGTCCTTTCTTCTCTCCAAAAGCAGTGCAGACATATACCATGGACATCACCAGAAAGCCATTTACTCTCATACATGTACTTTTAAGAGGAGAGGTGGCAGAAAATGCATGGTCACATGAGTAGACTAAATGTAAAGGAGAAGCAAAAAATGATGGCCCCCTGGCTGTGTGACAAGGGTTAGTCTAGGTACTGAATGATAACAGACAATTATAGAGAATTTAACAACATAAACTGAAAGATGATAAAACATATGCTGTCTTTTCTCATTTATTTTAAAGCAGAGAAAAAACACTTTAGTCTAAGAATAGCTTTTGAACAAGAATAAGGGGTTTATGATTTTCACCTTTTTTCATCAGAGGATATGCTTCAAGATAGGTTTCTAAAAAAGTTCTTTAAAAAAAGAAAAGGCTTCACGGAATAAAAAATAAAAGAAGGTTCTTTATGCCAAACATGTTAAGGACAACAGGGAGAAAATCAAAGCAGCTTGAAAATGTATCTAGATATCAGGAAAAAGGAGAAATTCAAAGTGTATTTATAAGAAAAAAACAGAATTCCTTAAATTGCTGAAATAATTAAATACTAAATAATCTCCACCTTTAAATTCTAACCCTTCCGAAATTCATGGCATGAGAACTGCTAAATTTGAATTACGGAAATTGTGTGTATTTGTTCACATACATCCATAGCAAATATCCTAGTTTTGAAAAGAGTGCTCATACACCTAAATACCTCAAAATGTAGAAAAGTGAATTTTAAGAATATTTTCTTCTTTATACTTTTCTATTTTATCCATATTTTTTACAAACGGGCATTAGGATGAAATATCACTATTCTGAGACAATAAACTTATGTTCAAATAAATTGATTACATTTTGAAATTGATAATTATTATATGGTGTTTTGTTGGTTTATTTTAAAGCAGTCGAATTTTCAAAATTTATTACCAGCAGTAACTATTTCACCTTAAATAAGTTGAATAAAGTAACACTGAACCAACATTCAGCTCTGCCACTAAAAAATACCTGAAACTTAAAAGTCATGCAGTGGTCCGAAAGAATCTCTACAGTATTTAGTACTTGCTCTGTTTTTATTAGTGACACTTTAGAATAATGTTAATAGATAATTAATTAACATTCTATTAGGTAAGAATGCATAAAACTCTATAATATATAAATACCATTTTATTATAAATACAATACTATGTGTTTATTTGGCATATTTGTGAATATCCCCCAAAAAAACCAGTCAAAGGTTAGGCTTTTGAAAAGATGATAACAGCACAACAGTAAAAATAAGAACACATCCTACTATATCAAAGTCCAACTCTTGAAGAAATTCATGATTTTTATCAAAAGGATTTCTGAAATGTACTCAATTTCCACTGGTACACAGAAAAGGGTAAGTACAACTTTTTTTTTTGGTTAGGAAGATTGTTGCTAACATCTGTGCCAATCTTCCTCTATTTTGTATGTGGGACACTGCCACAGTGTGGATTGATGAGCAGTGTCTAAGTCCACGTCTGGGATCCGAACCCACAAACTCTGAGATGCCAAAACGGAGCACATGAACTTAATCACTACGCCATCAGGCCAGCCCCACAACTTATTTTTAATACCGAGATTCACCATGAAAAGTAATCATCATGAAAATTAATCATCAAGAATTCATGATTTGAACTGAATTGAAAATAAATTCATAATGAAAAGAAATTACTCTCCCAGGCTACACACTCTTGGAAAAGGCCTCAGGAGTCCCTAAAACAAAAAGCAATCACACTCTGTTACTTAGAACTGTACTCTCCACCGTGATAGCTGCTAGCCACACATGGCTATTTACAGTTAAATTAATTAAAATTAAATGAAATTAAGAGTTCAGTTCCTTAGTCGCACTCGTCACATTTCAAGGTCTCAATATTACATGCGGCCAGTGGCTATCATATAACACAGTGTAGAAATAGAAATAGAATATTTCTATCACTGCAGAAAGTTCTATTGGACAGTGATTGAAAGCTCTACTGGATAATGCCAGTTTAGCCTGTTTTTATGTCTTCTATTGACTTTTCTGTCTTATCCATGTCAGTTTACTTTTTCAACCAAGCACTCTGCCCCCATCAGTTCTCAGCTCTTTCAAATTTTATTCTTTAAGTAGAAAAGCATGCTTATAAAAATGTGTTTCAAATAAATAAATAAGAACTGAGATGGAGCCTCTAAAGTTCTCCCACATTAGTTTAGCTTTAGAGCATGTACTTTGAGGCCCACGCTTTGGCTGCTGAGAGGCCCTGTTTGCTCCTTTTGACCCTTGCCCCTGTTTCCAACAATTCAGCCTGCTTGAATAACAACCTGCAGACACACAGGACGATGTCACTGAATAATATCATGAGGTGCAAATAATACAGGTGTTAATTAGAAAAATAGAAAACACAGAATACAACTCCCAGAAAATCTAATTACATAATTGCCTTTCCTTCCAGAACAAAAACCCACGTAATAATTTGATTATGCTTTGGAGACATATTTCTGATTGCATTAAGATTTCACAATCACATTAAGCACATCGTAATACTGCATAAATGTTGTAGATTATGCAGAACTCTACAAAAACGCTATGACAACATAAAAAAGTGCATAAATAAACATAGCTATCTAAAGATAAATGTACCTTAAGTAAGATTCCAATATCCTATCCATTCGTTTGTAAAAGGGTCTTGATGTAAAGTAGCCACTCCAGTAATGATCATCTCGGTCGGCATAGGTGAAAAAATCTCCACTCAGAACAGGGAACATTGATTGGCTATTCTGACTGGTTGCAACTTCTTTATCCACTGCATCAAAATAATCTGATAATGTCCCAAACTGTATCTGGTAAAAAAAAAAAAAAGTTACATTTGAATTATTTATCTCTACCTTAAAATTTCTCCTAGCACCGAAAGGAAAATTTACTAATAAATATTTAAGATGCTGCCTCCAAGTTAAGATGAATATATAGCTTAGATTTTACAAAACTCAAAAGCAGGGGAAAAAATACTCAGTGACTCTTTCTTGACTTGCATCAAGTACCAAATTAAACTAAGAGAAAACTTGTACATTTAAGCTCTTCTTAGAAGAAGAGCTATTTAAATCTACAGATTTGTGGATCTGAAAACTCCTTACACATCTCTAGAATTTCAAAGCGGGCAAGGATCAGGGCACGGAATAATACAGACTTGAATGAAGGACGGAGGAAGCAGCAATAATCAAAGACATTTTGAGCAAAATGTTCTAGAAATCTGGAAGAACAGTTTCGTTAGTCATTAAGTATTTTCATGTATCATATGCACATACCCTCCCTTGGCCTCTCCTTCCCTCTAGTTTAAGTTCTTACAAGAGAGAAAGGAGAGACTTTAAGAACAGCAGGTCATTAAAAAAAATGGACTTTCTCTACCAGCAGGTAACACTGAATAGAAGAAAAACACAAAGAGAGACAAGAATTGCAAGGTTGACTGCTCAAATGAAAGGTCTTTCTGACTAATGATTTAAATTCCCAGTACATAAATCCACCTTTATGAGCCTAAACTAGTCTATAAATCAAAAGAAGAAAGAAACATTATACCAGACCCTGTAAACAGATATTAAAAGGCAGCATTGTTAGATAGAAACAGATAATTCAATAGGGAATGTGTTCCCTTTAATAGTAAGACACTAATTTTGTATTTTCCTACCTTATACATACATACGTAAACATACACATTCACACACACAAAGATATTGAAAGCCATTTGGATTCAACATGTCAGAAAAATAACTAAGAGCAGTTAAAAACAGTTAGCAGCACTCTAGCAGAGTGTTTAAGAGCAGCCAGAACCTGGATCCAGATGGCATGGGTTTGACTTCTCTCTCTACCACCTACTAACTTGTGGTTTTGAGCATACTATATAATGTCTATGTGTCTTTCTGTGTTATAGCCAATAAGGTTCTAAGTAAAATGCTTAGAAACACAACCGGCAAATAATGGGGTAAGTTTTAACTATTATTTCTCCATTGCAAAGGCAAAAAAAATTTCAACTGGAAACAATGGTATTAGCAAGACAAATATGCTATTATAATCTAATTAAGATACGATAAATTTTGCAACAGCAAAATAGATGATTATTTCTAAATCCTGTTTACACTAAAGAAAAGCAATTTTCAACTATATTATCTACTCTTATGCTGGCTTCACTAAATACATGTGTCTTGGGCAAGTTAATCTATGTGTGCCTCAGCTTCCTCATCTATAATGGGAATAATTATAGTACCTACCAGAAAATGTTCAGAGAATTAAACAAAGTAAAGCACTTTAAAAAGTTAAAGCAAATAATAAGCACTCATACATTTTAGCTAATATTGTATTATTATTCATTTATTGCATTACAAAGAAGCAGAATATAAGCGTATGTGTAACCATACAAGAAATGAGGGTCACAAATATAAGGAAATATGGCATTAACTTCAGACCCAATAGGTACGGATGGGCTCAGGGAAGTATACATAGTATAGTGGCAAAATAGTGAATGATCTAAATATTTTTTAGTCTCACTTTGCTGATCTATATAAGAGATTTCTATTAGATAAAAAAACCCCTTTCAGTTTCAGATTTTAGGGAACTATGGCATGCTACAGAGTTGATATTAACAATCAGTATACCCTTTAAATATATTTCAATTAATTTTTGGTATTAACCAGGATGAAAATACTTCCTTCCTGGCAACTTCCCAGAGCAAAGTTTATGTAAGAAGCCTAGTGGGCTTTCTCACAAACTTAATTCAATCTTAAAGGATTCAAATATAATCCTGTATCTATGTTAGAGTAGTTTCAAAAGAAATTATTTCAAGTAAATTCTTTGTCATGGAGTCTCTTGGTAGTTCAAATAAACTAAATATTTGGGATACCTAAAAAAAAACCCCAAAATTTAAATGGTTTTTACATTAAAAGGCAACTAATTAAATCTTAAACATAACAATCTTAAAGATAATCTTAAACTCCTCTATCAGGACAACACATAGGAAAAATTACACAAATTGTTAAATCAGTGGTGGTCAACGGCAAACTGGCTGTCTTGGCTAATCCAATGTGAAGTTTTTAGCCATCTAAACTCAATTACTCACTTTCATTAAAAGAAAATAATAATAAACTTATGCTTACAGCTTAGACAAAGTAACTTTAAACATCCCAGAGAATATATATAATTAGATAAACTATACAGAGAAAAAAAAAATTTGAAGATATCTGAGGGCAATCAAAGCAGCCAGGACTTGAGGGACAAACATTCTAGAAAGAAAGGAAATGCATCAAGGTTATGGGATACAAGGTTAAAAAACAAATGTCAATTGTACTTTTATATACAGAATATACCATGTTCATAGATTAAATGGCCTAATATTTGTAAAGAAGTTAATTGTACTCAAATTGATCCATGGATTCAATGCGATCCCCAAAAAAATCTCAGCTTTTGGTAGTGGGGGCCGGCAGGGTGTGTGTAGAAATTTACCAGTTGATCCTAAGCAAATGCAGAACTACAAAGAATTAAGAATAACCAATGTAATCTTGAGAAGCAGAACAAAATTAGAGGACTTATACTATCAAATATTAAGTTCTATCATAAAGCTGTAGTAATTAAGACAGCATGAGATTAGTCAAATAGACAAAACTGAGAGTCTAGACACAGATCCACACAAATACAGTCTCACTCAAAATTAATGACAAAGATGGCACTGCAGTGCAATGGGCAAACTATGGTCTTCTCAATAAAGGCTGCTGGATATCCATATGGGCAAAAATGAATTTTGATCTCTATTGTCACATGATTCACAACCATCAATTCCAAACAGACTGTAGACCTAAATGTTGAGTACAACAATAAAGCTTCTGGAGGGCAGCTTCATAAGAAATGCATTTTCATGACCATGGGGTAAACAAAAATTTCTTCAACAGAACATAACAAGCACTAACCATAAAGGAAAATATTGTTACATTAGATTTAATTAAAATTAAAAATTTCTGTTCATCAAAAGACAGCATTAAGAGAAAACACAGGCTACAAAGTGAAAGACATTTGTGTAACTTTTAACGGAAAAAAGACTCAGTCTAAAATATACAAAAGAACTATTAATGGTAAGAAAAAGACAGACAACTCAATTTAATAAAAACTCATCAAAAGACTTAAACAGACACTTCACAAAAGAGGATACCCAAATAGCCACAAACTTACAAAGAGGCTCAACCTCATTAACTACCAGGGAAACACAAAATAAAACCATCAAATCTATCACAAAGGATAAAATTTTCTTTTTAAATGATGACAACACAAAATGTAAGAAAATGGAGCCCCTGAAATGCTCATACAATGCAACAATTAGTGCATCTACTTTGGAACATTGTTTGGCAATATCCACTAACGTTGATTATGTGTATATCCAATGACCAAAAATCCTATCCCATTTTAGACCCATATAAACTTATACACATGTATACCAAGACATGCACAAAATGTTCAAAGTAGCTTTATTTCTAATAGACAAAAAAATGGAAACAACCTAAATGTTCACCAAGAATAGAATGGGTAAGTTGTGGTATATTTATCAAATGGATACTCAAGATACACACAGCATTAAAAATGAATGAACCACTGCTACATCCAACATAGACGATTCTCACAAACGTAACATGGAGCAAAAAAAGCCAGACACAAGATAACACACACTTAAGATTTCTTTCTTATAAATTTAAAAACAGTCAATACTAATCATGGTGATAGAAGTGAAAATAGTGGTTACTTTTGCAGGAGTTAGTAACGATTCGGAGGACATCTGAGGGACTCTTCCAGAGTGCTATAAATGTTCTACGTCTTGATCGGGTTGATGGTTACATGGGGCCTCTTGAACTTGATAAAAATCTCTGTACAACTATGATTTGTGCCCTTTTCCTATGTACGTGATACTTCAATTTTTAAAATTACTTCAAAAAGTTGTTCTAGTGGGCAAACAAGGAAGAAATAGGTAAAATAGTAAAATCAGGATTTAATTCTTCAGAATCAGGCAGTAATGTCTTCTATGGACCTCAAACCATTCTCCAGGAAGATGTATTTAGAGATAAGATACCCACATATACACGCACGCCCTCCTCTAATCAAGGGTTCATGTATGAGCTTCATCTTTGAGATTATAGAAATGATTTAAACACAGTCCTGATGCTCAGAGCTCACACCGTGGTAGAAATTCAATGGTAACTATCTTAAATAAATGACATTTTATTTATTTATCTATTTGATATTATTCAAGTTTACTTAATAAACTTGAATTCTCATTACATAAAATATGATCCATCATCAGCTTTCCAATTTCCTACACAGTAACATCCCTTCCTTTCTATAGTATTTTCACAGATCTTCTACTGTCTTAAAGGTTACCATGTGAATATAGTAAACATGTTGGATAATTAATTTTCTCATATAGGGTCTAATATATGACTCTTGTGTGAATCTTGACTCATACAAAGTATCTGTTTAAAAAATGCTTTTATGAAATCAGGAAAATTTGAATCTATCTGGATATATGATACTATTGAATTACTGTTAATTTTTTAGATGTGATAATGTTATCAACACTATATTTTTAGGGGCTGGCCCTGTGGCTGAGTGGTTAAGTTCACATGCTCCGCTGCAGGCGGCCCAGTGTTTCGTTGGTTCGAATCCTGGGTGTGGGCATGGCACTGCTCATCAAACCACACTGAGGCAGCGTCCCACATACCACAACTAGAAGGACCCACAACGAAGAATATACAAATATGTACTGGGGGGCTTTGGGGAGAAAAATGAAAAAAAAATAAAATCTAAAAAAAAAAAGATTATATTTTTAAATAGAGTCCTTTATCATTTAGAGATACATACTGGAATGGTTACAGATGAAACTACATGACATCTGAGATTGGCTCCAAAATAATCCTAGGGAGATGGATGAGATGACAGGGGGGTACAGCTGAAGCAAGAGTGACTTTAAGTTGATGAATGTTGTAGCTGAGTCATGGATATGGGGAGAAGCGGGATATTTGTGTTATTCTCAAAACTTTAGGGCACATTTTCTGTTATTCTCAAAACTCTAGGGTACTTTTTAAATTTTCCATGGGGAAAATAAAAAACTACAGGCAAATGATCAATTTTAGAAGTTTTCTCATCTAAGAAAAATGCTAGTACCTTCTCTGGACACAGGACATTTGTTTGCAAAATTCATGACATGTTCATCTGCACCTGCTAGTCACACTACTAAATCACAAGGATGCCATTGTCAGAGAGAAGCAAACTTTCAACGCTGGTAGAAAAACAGGACATCACTGAAAAATGAACATCACAACCTAGTAGGTGCATGTTTCAACGACATAAAAGTAACGCCTCTTTAATCCTTAAGGAGTGGTAAGAAAGGGACAACTTTAGAAATGCAACTAGAGTATAAGATAATTTTCCCCTTAATAAGTTACATTTTTACTTAAGAACTACATATTCTAAGAAATACTGGGATGCAGGACAAAGAAACTAAAGATATCGTGTTTTAGCCTCATTTAAAAATGAAGGCTCAACTTCGAATACAGTATCATAACTAAATATTTTCTCATTACCTTAATATTATATTTAGATTGAGAATTCATATAATCAAAAAGTAGCTGATAATTCTTGAACTGGTAATCCCATTCTGAGTGTTCACGGTAGCGGAAATCATCTCCTAGTGGGACCAGGAGAACTGTAGTACGGAAAAGCTTTGACTTCTTTCGGTACTGATCTAGAAGCAGCCTCGACCTACAGAAGAAAAGGGGAAAATATGAACAGTATTAAGAAAAAGACAATGGGACAACTCATTAGAAAGTGTATTATATTAATGGACACTATTGCATATTTTACCTGTATTCTAGATTAGCAATTTATTTATAAGGCACATTTTTTTAAACTACTGTACTATTTACATTATCCATTTAAAATACTCCTAAATTCTTATCAAAGGGAAAATTCATAGCTTTCCAATGGATTATCCTTAGAGAAATAAAGTCACATACCAACTGTGGCACATAATTACTGGGGGTATCAATGCCCTCCTAAAAGTCAGCACCAGAGATTAGATCCCAGGTTGCCCATGTTTTAATTTAGCCCAAGAAAACAATACGGATTTCTCATCTAAATCAACTTTGAAGTTTGCTTCGACTTAATACCTCTTTCTCTAATTTAATCTAAAACTGCCTGATTAAACATAAAAAAGTATAATATTTGGAACCAAGCCAATTATAGAACCATATTTCCTTTTCTAAAGGAAGAAAATCAACTCATTTAACACCTGCCATCAATAATCTGAGTATTTGTGTCACGGTGTTCTTCTCAATACTGATCAAAAGATAAAGCTTAGGAGGTGAATGACCTATTTTGGTCTTTACCTCTCTCGGCTCTAACCTATGACTCAAAAGGTCAGCTAAACACAATGTGTTCAGATGCTTTTACATTTCATATTCTAGTTTTCTGCAGAAAACCCTTTGGGAAATGCTGAACTGGGGCACCATTTGAGGAAGTCTCAGAATACCCTAAGAGGAAGGGCTTGTGAAAATTAAATAAAACAAGCAGAAGAACCAGAGAAGTTCTCCATGTTTATAAGGCCAAAGCTTAAGAAATCAGTGCTAAATGACCAAAATGCCTTTTACCTAGTCTTCCAACATTCACTTCAAGGATTATTCCGAAGTAAATTCCAATTCACAACAAAAAACTTATGAAAGAAACTCAAAGAACACCAATGATAGAAAGAGGTATTTTATAGAAACTATGAAAAAACATTTAACTAAATTTAGAATCTCATAAGATCTTTTTAGTCTCTGAAACTGCTTTGCAAATATTAAATAATTAGCAAAAATTTAATAACTTGGTTAGTAAAATATAACCACAATATTCTTATGTAACATATAACAGTTTTCCAAGATTAGCTTTCAGTAGAGTACTGAATTTTTACTAGTAATTTACTAATATTCCACATGTACCAAAAACAATTTTAGATTATTACTTAGAACTAAAAAACATACGAGATTAATCACATAGAAAGATAAATAAGACCAAAAGAAATAAGAGGAGAAAAACCAAATATATAAATCACGGATATACGATATACTATGATTGAGCATCCAACTAGATCCTACAAGCAATGACCATAACAAAGGAAAAAAGGATATGTGATTTAAATGCATCCCAAGGTTTACTACTAAATATACCATATCTTGCACATATATGTGTAAAACACATAAGAGGAAAGAAATCATAAACATTAATTAAATTATAAACATAAACATTTTCTATTCACCTTCTATCCTAACTCCCAAGCTCCTGCTCAGAAATTGTTAATACTGGGAAAGCCAAGGGACCAACCTACGCCACCTGGCCAGTAGTGGATACTCACTAACTATACAGTAAACTAATGAGGAATGAATTGACCAACATCACATCTGAGGACGTGCAACTGCAATTTGCTCTTCACTTATTCTACCAGGTAAAAAATCTCAACTTAACTAAAACAAAACAAAACAAAAATTCCCTGAAACATCAAATCATCTGACATGTAAATCATCATCATACGTAAAATACAGACCAAAAACTGAACTTGACGGAGAATGGTATTTCTTTATTTAAAAAGTAAAGGAAGCTACTGAACTGAAAGTATCAAACATGTTACCTGTATATGACAGTTAAATCTCATTTTCTTTAGGGTTTAAAAAAAAATCAAGTGCCATCAAGCTGGAATGCCTGTGTTTAATCTCATCACAGAGTCAAAAGGAAGGTGATACCTGGATGTGAAGTAACCAGTAGAGTTAAGATTTCAAGACTCGTGAGAAGTTTTTAAAAAATCTATGTTAAGGGACCACTCCCATGGCCTAGTGCTTAGTTTGGCACACTCTGCTTTGGCGGCCCAGGTTCAGTTCCCAGGCACAGACCTACACCACTCATTGGTGGCTATGCTGTGGTAATGATCCACATACAAAATAGAGGAAGACTGGCACAGATGTTAGCTCAGAGAGAATCTTCCTCAAGCAAAAAGAGGAAGATTGGCAACAGATGTTAGCTCACAGCAAATAAATCTTCCTCAGCAAAAAAAACCCCAATAAACTACATTAAGCATTATATAGATTCATTTACTTGTATGCCCCCAGGTACCTGGAAATCACTTTCAGAATCACTGGAACTGACTAAGCACAATGCATGCTCCTTGGGGAGCAATCTTTGAAGGGTTAGATGACACAACAAAAGGATTACACAAAATGGTTCTTGGGTACTCTCAGTAGCACCCAAAAATGCAAAGGAGGGGCCTCACAATACCTGTGGATGCACTGGGACTCCTCAACTGAAGCATCTGGCTACCCTTCCAAAAGTTCCCTATCCCTGACCACCTGCCCTGGGAGGAGTAGTGTAAATACCTGATTCAGGGACAAACAGCTGTTTTCCCAAGTAGACAGGTAACGTTACCTCTTCCCCCTCACCTCTTCATTTTCACTACATCTTTTGCTACATAATATACTGGATTATTCTCTTATGGCTAACTAGCCTAACCCTGGAAAGCCGTGTTCCTCACTGATTCTCATTGCTGCAGGAACCAAGAAAATGAAACCAGGTTGATCCCTAATCTTGAACAGTTTTTCAAAACGACTATGAAAGTCCGATTTTGATAGAAGGGATCCAAGGCTTCAAGAAAGCTGTCATGCTCAAATACTTCTGTGTCTGCCACAGTGAGAGGCTGACACTGGAATATTTTCTTTATGAACACAAGGACTCACTCAAGACCCAATCTCACCTTCCTCCTCATGCACATTTTTTTTAAAGGCAATTTTTTAAAATAAATAGATTTGATAAAGCACAGTGCAAAGATCTTACTTTATTTAAAAGGCTATCTTATTTTTCTAGAAGAAGTGAGTGGTTTATATTAAAATACAATGTTCTATTTTAATGCATTATACACCACTAATTTTTAAGTGAAGAAATTAAACTTTAAAAGCACTCAAATTAGAACTATGGGTAACTTTGTTTAATGAGATTAGCACAATTTTCTTCTTTAAAAACATGATTCATTCCTTTGATTTTTATTTAAACATCTTTAAGTATAAATATTCCTAATTAAAGTTTTCTGTAAGCAAAAAACATCAGAAAGATGCAAAGATGTGTATTCATCAGAGCTGGGCAGCATTCACTATTATTGAAATTGTTATTAAGGGAACAGATAATTACACTCTTTATGTGTTCCATTTCAATAAATGTGTTTTTGCAGTTGGGTTGCTTTTCTTACCAATTTATACAATAGAGACCAGAAGTTTTACTACCAACAAAAGTATACAAAATCAATCAAACACAGTAGAAGGCTTTTATAATGAGGGCAAAAGAGATGGTAATAACAGTGTATTATAGGTTATCCATTGTATATTGATCTACTATTGTTCACTTTCCATTAAGTTATAACACATAAGAGGCATAGTCAGGCTCTGGTATTTTTAATTTGCTTTAGATCTGGTTTGAATGAATACCTCGAACAAACATAATGTTGGCTACTGAAGCCCATTATTCAACCTTTCAGCAACAAGCAACTAATGGTTGCTTGTTCAAGATGCTGTCTTATGAAATGCATATTTTCATACCTGCTTTGGATATTTCCATTAAATATTGTTTCTGGGGGGACTCCCCAGGGACAACCAAGTATGCCTCCAGGAAGCCGTTTAAAATCAAACTGGCAGCATATTTTAGGATCAGGTCCACAAGTGTGAGGGATGTCATAGCTGTAGAAGGGCATCATGTGGCAAAAAATATCTGTGGCAGATCCCAGATCTAAAATAAAGAGCCAACAGACAAACCTGTATTTATAAATTTTGTTCCCAAAACTGTTCAAAATGCCAGTACTTTATATATATATAATGCAAACTCTACCTTAAACCAACAACCCCTTAAAACTACTAATAATACATAAATTCCAACAGCATTTAATGACCACCAGACTGAAAAAAGATGCTCCTATCTAGGTCTCTACCAACCTCTGCTATCTACACTTGGTTGAGACAGAAAAGCCCTGTTATGAACCAGTATCTGCTGGAAGGATACAAATTGAGCAGAAGCAAAAGTTATAACCGGCTCATCCGTGTCCATCCCTGGCTGCCAGCTCCTGCCCCATCTGTTCCCACCTCAGCTAACAGGACACACTGAGAGAGACCATTGCATTCACTGCAGAGGCTGGGTAAGAAGAAGAGAGAAAGAAAGCAAAAGGCAGAACTGGAAGAACAAAGGACCAAAGGCGGGGCTTGTGAAAATCCCCTGCAAATTCCTGTCTACTTGCAGTGAGGAAAAGGAAGGGCAACCAGCAGAGTTCATGGAGTCCCCTGGACGTTCACCAATAAACAGCCAGGGGGTCTCTTCACCAAGAAGGGAGCACAGGAAAAGTAAAAGGAATTTTCAAGACCAAAAAGAAGAATAAAAACAAAGCAAACAAAAAAGATATGGAAAACAAGTATTGATTCCTGATGCAGACTTGTTTTTAACTAAAACTTCAATGTTAGTATGTGTTGATACTACTGCCCTTGCCCTTGAGGGGTCTGAAGCCAACACTAAGTGAGATTGGAGGACTTAACTAGTAGTTAAAAGTGGTTATTTTGTATAATATACTTTGTAAAATATACGTTGTAAAATCCTGACCTGTAAATACCTCTCTCCCTTTATTTATGCAAGGATTTCAAATTTTGGGGAATGGGTATGCATTGCTTTTATAATAAAGACAGACAAAAGGGCAAACAAAAGAGCAACATTTACACTTAAGAAAATGAAAATATTTGCTTCATTAAGAACCAGAATACACAAAGAACCAGAATACACGAAGAACTTAATTCTAAAACATAATTTCAAAGCAACATGTCCAAATCTATCAAATGTCTTAAAATATTCCAGTTTTTACCTCATACTCCATTTAGTTAAAATAATTACCAGTTCTTTTCCAAATTTTAAAGCTGTTATAATCTGTATATTTCTGTGCTGTCAGTTTCACTGAATCACATTCACAAACGTGACAACACAGATACGGGTCACTAATGCGTGCTATCTGTACTGAGGTTGTCACACATCCCAGAACTGATGCCAAATTCCTTCTCCTTTCTCCTACGCATCAAGGACCATACTCAACCCCACTGCTTCTCCTCACACCGTACTATTTAGCAGCTCATTTACACATTTCAGTTTATCTGGGGCATTTAGTGTTGTCTTTTATCAAATTAGACTTAATTTTCTTATAGGCAAGGATGTTTTCTATATTTCTTCCTAGCGCAGTATTAAGTACATAAAAATACTCAGTAATTTCTCGCTGACTGATATTTATGGGCAATTTGAATGTAGGCAATTGTTTAAGTAGGGCTTCTTCAAATTAATAGTCATTTTTTTAAATCAATATACTCCTTTGCATTTGATCAAACTATACAGGGTACCATCCCCTACAAGTTCTTGTTTTCCCTACAGGTTTAATTTTCCAGAATAAAAAATTATATAGCTAATTTCTTTCCTTATTGAAAAAACAGCAGTACATACAAGAAAGTTACTGTCTAGATTTACAAGTGACTTTTCCAAAACACTCAAGAGGGTCTGGATTACACAGGAAAGCAAGTATGACGTAATACAGTAGTTTCTGTACATTGTTTTAGCAACAGAATCCTTTTTTCAGATGAAATCTTGCTGAGAACTCAATACTGGGATGGCAGTGTATGCCGGGGGGTTAGGTGTCTGGGCTTCAGAACTGCATGGAACTGAACTCATACCTCAGCTTTGTATCCATCGCCTGCCAAGACTTTTGGCAAACGGCTTCACATATCTAAGCCTCCCTTTCTCTACCATTTAAAAGGGATAGTAATAAAACATAATTTAAAGGAGAATTATAAAGATTCAATGAGAGAGTGGATATGAAGCATATAACATAATGCATGGCCCATAATAAGGACTCAATAAATAAAAAATAAGGTGTTCTGAATTAAATGGGGGTTGCAAAAGGCAAAGACTCCCAAAAGGACTAAATCTCATCTCCTTTCCCCCCGCAAAGAGCTGGAAAACTATGTCCTTGGAACATCCAGATGCCCACAGAACACAGTGTAAACTGCAATATAGGTAATATGAGGGCTGTTGTAGAAGGACAGGATTAAAGTTTTAAAAGGCAGTTCTTACTAGATGCAGAGACAGGAAAGATGGAAGGAAGAAACACTGGCTGCATATGAGATAAATGACTGAATATCAGGTCTAATGCACATTTAACTTTGTGATAAAACAGGTGCTTTTAAAAATAGAAGCGAAAGCATTATTTGCAGAACACTGATTCTTTATATTTTACTTCCTTTAGGCATAAAAAAGAATCTACAATATTCTATAGATAAATATCTTTACCAATGCTTAAAAGAATCTTGACACAAATACAAGGGAAAAATAATTATAAGAATGTGTTATCTTTAGGCAACCTGATTTTCAAGACTGACACTCTGAATAAAACCCGTAACAGCATGAGTTCATAACCCTTGTGAAATACCATCTAGATCAAGTGAGAGCTTCAACTTTCATCAAACCCTACATACCCCAATTCTGTCTCCAAAAAAACTCCAGCGTTTTACCCAATGCGAAATGTTTTTTAACTGCATAATGAACTCTCTGGATAAGCATGTGAGAAAATCCAGCACGTTTTAGAAGATAAGCCATTGTTGGTGAATGTCCAAAAGGATCAATAGCCCAACCAGACCGAGGTTTCACTCCTGTTGATAAAGAAAATAAGAGTTATCTTTTTTAACAGATAAACAAAATAAAAAGAAGTCATAACACATTCAGACCCACCAGAGTCCTATGGTCTGCTGGCTTCTAAGATAAAGGAGCTGCCCAGCATCACCCTTTAGGGAGCACTCCCACGAGGACTCCCTCATGGGAAGATTCTGCCACTGCCATGTCCTCTCAGACAGGAGAATCACATGGAAGTTAATCAGTTGAAGCTGAAATAAGCACTCTGCCATCCTGTAGATATTAGAAAGCTACTGGCATTCAATGGAGCTGGAGAAAGGAACAGACCAAGTCCCGGCCCTCTAGGATCTCCAGTCCTGTCTTTTGTAGAGCTAGATAACTCACTCACTGTTATGTAATAAAGAAAAGTAATCTAACTCATTTCAACTTGTACTCACCAACCCCAACATTTACAGATTTTTAGACTGTCTTTTACAACTCACAAAAGGCCCAAATCATATTATACAGTAGCAGAACTGGCCAAAATAACTATACTGTATTTCATTAAATCAAGATATTTTGATGCTGATGCTTTCTCTCTACATAGACGGGAATTTTTCACACCTTATTCACACCAATTATAAGAGCCATCAACTGAAGATATATCTCAATTTCACAGAGGATAAAATGTAAAAAATAAAAAATGGATATGTTCGAATTAAGGAAGTAAGATTATTCATCTGGCATTACACAAATCTTATCTTTTATTTATTCAGGACTCTCAAAGAAGGCTTCCATATATAAACTGTAAATCGGCATAAGTAATAATATTATGCACATTTTTTTCACTCAAACATCTGTTTAGCACCTTCCATATACCTAAGACTATGAGAGGCCCTAGAATTACAAAAACGAGTTAATCTTAATTCCCACTCTAGTTGCAGAGACTATCCTGCAAATAGGTCTAACACAGAGTAACAAAAAAGACAGCAAAGGGAAGAACTCTGTAGAACAATACTGAAGATTAACACAGAGATGGGAAGGCAGCAAAGGAGACTGAGAAGGAAAGGTCAGAACTCTCAAAGGACCAAGAGTATGTGTCAAAACTCAAAGAACTGACCACACAAGACTTGTGCATTTCACATATGTAATTTACCTCCAAAAATTGTAAAGAAATTTTGAACTCTATTTAGTAATTTTGTTTTTTGTGGTGGTATTGGTTTAACAATTCTGAAACTACCTCTCATGAATTCCAAGGACAAGGGAGTCAGGTTTTATACTATTAATAAAAGGAACTAAAAAATATATAAATGTGGGAGAGTGGAATGTACTCTATGATAGTGAATTGAAATAGGAGATATCGATATTAACTTATGGTTTTATATACACACACATCTCCTAGCTCAGTGCGCCAAGAGGGCCTATATGCAATAACACCTCAGTACCAATGAGCACATCTTAGCTCCCAGACCTTGACCTCTAAAGACCATGCTCTATTAAAAATAACCTTAAAGAAATGGCTTATTCTAAGGCTGAGGTCAGGAAAGCACAAAAATAAGCCTGGCACATATTCTTGGGCCATAAAGTAAAGAAATGACCAAAGAATAATGAGAACATATTAAAATAACTCAGGAGACAGCTTGAAGGGGCTTCCAGTGGTCAAATTTGGGACAACTGGAGCAGCAAAATAAATGACAGTACTAGATTATAACCCACTGAATAAAATAAGCATTCATGAGCCCATAAATGAACAGGAAATAAAAAAGAAAGCTCTTCTTTTTTAGAGAATGCCAACTAATAATTATAGAAGGAATGATGAAGTTAGAAAATCATCAATGGATCCTAAAATTAAAACATGAGAGTTTCATGAGGAACAAAACATTTACCTATTCTCAATGTATCTCCCACAAATTACTTATTAATTAGAAAGGGGTAAAATGTAACAGAAGAGTGAAGAAACTTAACAGACACAACTTAAGCAACTGATCAAGGCTAGCATCACCAATATTGGAAGAGAGAGACATCAAGGATGCATTGAAGACAGCAGAACATCACTGCAGTGATACTCTACCAAAATAAATAGGTTAGATTACATTAATACATGGGTGGGTAGATAGACAGACAGATAGATAGATAGACAGACAGATAGATAGATAGGAAGAACAGATAACCTGAAGCTAATCAGGAGGGAAGAGACAAACTCAAATTGAGACACTTTCTACAACAGAGGTCTGCACTCCTCAAAAATAGCAAGGTCAAGAAATCAAAGAAAGCGTGAGGAACTATTCCAGATGAAAGGTGACTAGAGAGACATGACAACTAAATGCAATACACGACCCTGGGTTCGATCCTGGACTGAGAAGAAAAAAAGCAGCTTTTATAAAAAAAACTATTGAGACAACTGATAAAATCTGAATATAGCCTGTAAACTAGACTGTAGTATTTGTATCACTGCTAATATTCATGATTTGGTAACTATCTTCCAGTTATATAAGAATATGCCCTTATTTCTTAGGAAATATACAATGAAGTATTGAGAGACAAAGGGACGAGATGCCTCCAACTTACTCTCAAATGGTTCAGAAAAATATGCATATAAGTCTAAGCACTGGATATACAGGAGTCTTTCCCAAGAACTATCATGAAGTTTGAAATTATATCAAAATTAAGTTACAAAATAAAAAAGGAGTATGTGTTGTCTCAAATAACAAGTGCAGAATAAGTTTACAAATGAGTAAAAATCAACACCAAATCTACAGTTATGTCTGAGATTTTAGCATTACTGGTGATCTTTTCAGTATCAAAACCACTTGATCCACAGGAGTAGCAATCTAGCTGCAACGGATTAAAGAATCTCTGAATGGTACTGTTGTAGAAAAGAGACAATGTAAACTACATTTCTTACAACTTTGATATGAAAGAAGGTGAAAGCTAGGGAGAGACCTAGAGAAGGAACCTAGGATCCCACTGGGGTTTTCCTTGGTGTAAGCAAATATTTTTTAAAAGGGAGGTAAGGGGCAAATTTAAGGAAAAGTGCAGTAGAAGAAAAACCCAAAATTTTATAGAGAGAGCACATTTGCCAATAAAATCAGAAAAGGTCATGGAAAAGATTTTTTGCCATCATGCAAGAATTAAGATTATCAAAATATGTAAAAGTAAAAACTGTTAGGAAAAATTACGGGAAACAATCATCAAAAAGAATAAATACACCACTCAATTTCTGACAAACCTAAGAGGCTTAAAAATTAGAACATGATAATATGAACAATATAATTAATAAAATTGGATTATTCCAAGTACATTTAACATTAACGCTTAAGAGGAATCAGAGAACAGTTACAAAAATGGATATTATGGGCAAAAGATAACCTTAAAAACTCAAACCAAGTTTATAATAGTCAAATCTGTATAAAGTTCATAAAAGTAGAAATTAACAACCAAAGACTAAAAAATTTAAAAAGCATCCCATAATCAAATGTAAAAATAAAGTCTTCAAAATAACATCTTGTTCTAAACTGTTTAGGAAATAAAACTGAGAACACTACTCTAATTTAAAAGATGCAGCCAAAGCCACAACAAGAAAAATCTTCATATTCTCAAGTGTGGTCATTATCTAAATATAAGAGGTGAAATCAAGAAAATGAAAAGACAACTCACAGAATGGAAAAATATATTTGCAAATCATTATCCAACAAGGAAATTGCATCAAGAATATATAAAGAACTCAGAAGTTAACAATAAAAAAACAAACCCAATCTTTTTTTTTTAACCTTTTTTTTTCCCCGAGGAAGATTAGCCCTGAGCTAACATCTGCCAATCCTCCTCCCTTTTCTGAGGAAGACTGGACCTGAGCTAACATCCATGCCCATCTTCCTCTACTTTCTATGTGGGACGCCTACCACAGCATAGTTTGCCAAGCAGTGCCATGTCTGCACCCGGGATCCGAACCAGTGACCCTGGGCCACTGAAGCGAAACGTGTGCACTTAACCCCTGCACCACCCAGCCGGCCCCCAAAGAACCCAATCTTAAACGCAGGCATATAGATATCTCTCCAAAGAATAAATATCTCTCCAAAGAAGATATATAAATAGCCAATATACACATGAAAAGATACTTAAGATCATTTGTCTTTAGGGAAATACAAATCAAAGCCATAATGAAAAACCATTTCACACACACTTGTACGGCTAAAATAAAAAAGCCAGACAATAAAAAATGTTGTTGAAGATGTGGAGAAATTAGAACCCTCGTATATTGCTGGTGCAAATGTAAAATAGTACAGCCATTGTGGAAAACAATTAGGCAGCTCCTCAAAAGGCTGAACAGAGAGTTACCATATGACCCAGCAATTCCACTCCTAGGTATATACCCAAAAGAAATGAATATATGCCTACACAAAAACTTACACAATTGTGTATAGCAGCATTATTCATAGTAGCTAAAAAGGGGACCAATCTGAATGTCCATCAACTGAAGAAAGGATAAACAAATATGATATATCCATACAACAGAATATTATTTAGCCTATAAAATGGAATGAAGCACTGATTCATGCCATGACATGGAATAACCTTGGAAACATCATGCCAAGTGAAAGAAGCCAGTCACCAAAGGCTACATTGTATGATTCTATTTATGTGAAATGTCCAGAATACTCAAATCCATATATACAAAAAGCAGATTAGTAGTGGCCAGAGCCTGGAGCAGAGAATGGAGGAGCCAGAAAGGGGTATGACTTAATGGGTAAGAGGTTTCTTTTGAGGATGTTGAAAAAGTTCTAAAAATAGATGGTGGTAACGGTCACACAACTCTGTGACTATACTAAAAACTACTAAACTGCACACTTTCAGTGGTGAATTTTATGATATGTGAAACAATACAGTTGTAAGAAAAAAATTTATGCTGAGCAAAGAAGTCAGATCTAAAAGAGTTAATCCACATATATAAAGTTCTTAAAAGGCAAAAATAATCTACAGTGATAGAAATCAGAGAGCAGTTGGCTGCAGGGGGAGAACTGAAGAGGATGAGGGAACTTTCTGGGGTGATGAAAATGTGGGTCAAATGAGTATATACACTTGTCAAAACTCAAACTCTATAGTTAAGACTTAGATGTTGCTCTGCATGTAAATTACACGTCAATAAAAGCTAAACGTAAGAAATCCGCAAAAACTGAGGTTTATAAAATGAATATTCTTGGCTTAGAACATAGTTATATATTTGAGAAAAGTGGCACTCCTTGGGGTCCCAAAGTCCACCTCCAGGTTTGGTGATTTCTTAAGAAAACTTACAGGACTTGTCATCAGTCACACCCACAGCTACGATTTAGCACAGTGAAAGGATAGAAAGAAAAATCAGTAAAGGGAAAAGGAGCATAGGGCAGAGTCCACAGGAAACCAGGCACAAGCTTCTAAGAGTCCTCTCCCTGTGGAGTCCCACAGGACGCATTTAATTCCTCCAGCACCGAACTGTGACAACACATGAAATGCTGTCAGCCAGGAAGCTCATTAGAGACACAGTGTCCAAGGTTTTTACTGGGGGTTGTTCATGTGGGCATCCTCTGCCTAGTACATACTAAGATTCCAGATTCCGAGAAGGAAAACAGTGTTTAGCAGAAACTCATTGCTTTTACAAACAGTTTAAACAGAGAGAGCTACTCTTATCATTTCAGAAATCCAAATCCTTTCTAAGGAGAGCAGTTTCAGACGTGCTATGTTAAACTCTTTTCTACACAGGCATGATATCTGCAACTTACTCTAATAATAACAATCACAATAACAACAATATGGAAAGAGGGGAAAAGAAAAAAGCAAACGTGCCAAAATGTTAATAACAGGTGAATGTGGTTGGGGTGTCTGTGGGAGTTCTTCATAGTATACTTACAACTTTAAGTTTGAAATTATTCCAAAATAAAAGTAAAGAAAAAATTAATGGAGAGGTTGTCCCTAACAGAATATTTTAAAATAATAAAATATCTAGAAATAACTTCAATAAAAAACATATAGACTTACCGTACAGAAAACTACAAAATTGTACTGAGAGATACGAAATATTTGAAAAGAACTACATACTATGTTGCAGAACGCAAATATTAGATATTGCAAAGATTTTGATTAGTCAGTCTCACAATCCTATGAGTTACATGACTGTCTGATTTTATCAGTCCAGTATCCTTTTTCCCACTTCTTGTGGTAAGAGGATCCTTCTTCCTCATGGAGGACCCATTCACATGGTTTGAGTCAGAACCATGCGCTCCACAAAGCCTACTACCTCATGACCATTTCCACCAAACTGATCAGGCCTCAGTGATTTCAGTGCCTCCATCTCTGGCCTTAGTTAACTGGCTTGGCTCACAGATTAAGTGCTGAACCCAAATTGGGCCAATTAGGTAAGGTATTAAGGAACACTCCTTCTCCTGGTTGTTAGACTAGGAACATGAGAGTACCAGTTGTCTAGAGCCATCTTACTCACCATGAGGTAAGAGCCAGGAGAAGACTGAAGACATGCAAAACTAGGCAGAGCCAAAAGAGACAGTGCCCAGACAACAAAATTTGAGCCCCCTGGATCCAACCTTACCTGAAGCTACTACCATCTCTCTGGAATTCTTGATGACAAAATTAATATCTTTCTTTCTTAATTTTCTTTTTTTTTTTGCTTAAGCTAGTAAATAGGTTTTTGCCTCTTATGATCAGGAGTCTTACCTAATACATAATTAAAATCCCACTAAGATATTTTTAGGAAAAAATTATGCTACAATTAATCAAAAAACAGATAAAAATAATAGATAAAATAATAGATGAAACAAGGTAGATGACCCTAAAAGTGACCATATTATATCTACGCAACTGAGTTTATGATTAAAGAAGCATCATAAATTAATGAAGGATAAATTATTCAACAAAAACCAGTATTGAGAAAATTAGTTATTTAAAAAAATAAAATAGAGCCTCATCTCACATTCCCCAAAATTAACTGCCCAAAATGTCCCTGTGAAGGAGAAAGACATCAATACGTACCTAGATTTTTTTCCAGCCACTGATGTCCTTCAATTAGTTGGTCAATTAAGGCAAAATAATGTGCAGCAGCCTCATCAGGCATAACCCAGCCACCTGTCACAATTTCCAACTGACCATTTTCTAGTAACCTAGGGAGAAAATAATACAAGTGTTCACATTAACATATATAAGAAAAGTTCAAATAAAAAATTAAAATAGCATAAACATTAGGTACAGCCTTTAAATATAACCAGTATTTGTATTAGCTGTTAAAAAATTTTTTAAACCAGTAAATGAAATTCAGGTTTGGGATCCTGGTGATCAAGCATCCTTAGTAAAGCGTCTGAGGTGACCCCTCCCTCCCCAGGCATAGCTAGGCAGGTCACTTTGGAAGTTTCTTTTTGAGGTATAGCACAATTTCAACGATTCCTGGTGTCAGGAGCCACATCTGATTTATTTCTGAATCTTGCAGAGCACCAAGCAAAGTGCTTTCCTCAAAGTATATCCCTGATGGGTGTTTACTGGAGTACTGTCACTTTAAGCACAGTATTTGTTTCAATACACCTATATTGAAAAGTCAACATTTATTTTAGTTCTTCTGACACTAATAAGTTAATCACACAAACTACACAAAAGCAGTAATAATAAAGGTAAAGCTAGTAAATATTACATGCCTCTGGGAATATAGAAAACATTATAGAGCACTTTGCTCCAAATTCAATTAAAATGTAGGCTATATAGTCTATTTTTCATTATTGAATAAAAGGCTCTAATATCATCATTATGTGTCCATTGGGTACTCCTTTGCCATAGTACCAAGGTAACTAGATCCCCAGCCCAGGAAAATTGAATTGTTACAAGAAAATACCTTCCTTTGAGAAGAAAAAAAAATCAATATTAAAAATCTGAAGACCTACCGGAGGAAGTATAAAAGTCAAGAATTTCAGCAAACATCTTAAATGTCACAGACTTTTGAGTTTGCAACAAGACAGTTTAGAAAATGGTGTAAAATTTCAGAAAGAAAAGCAGCTTTAATAAGGATACACATCACCGGATGCCTACAGCTAACAGCCAAGGACCAAGTCAAATTTAGTTGAAGCAGACCACAGGCATAAAGGATAGATAAGTATTTTCCCACAAAGCACATAACAGAAGCCACAGCATTAACACAACACTTGGTTTATTCAAACCTATTCATGATCATATAACCGGTGACAGAGTGCATAATGGACACAATTTCTAAAAATGAATGAATGAATGAGTAATTCCTTGCATAAAATGAAAAGGTACTAATTAAGTTTGTATTGCCATGGGGATCCCCAACTAATATAATTTCACATGAAGAATATGATGGCTCAATACGGTGTCTAAAGAAACCTGTGTCCCAACAAACCTCAGATTATCACAGGTCCAAATCAAGAACTTATAAAACTGGAAATTTCTAAAAATTGCATTTCTTTAAGAACACAACTAAGTCCAAGGCTATTTTGTCCCACTCTTCCTGTCAATGGGACTCTGTTGACAGTTCGGTCTTCTTCTCTTTCTGGTGACTGCCTGCTTCAGCCCCATTCTGCAGACCACAGACGAGACCTGCCTGATGCCTTATGACCAGTAGTCGGGGGCCTGAGATAGCACAGATTTGGGATTTATCCTCTGACCACCAAATGTAGAAACTAGACTTCTTTATCTCAGCATCCCAATAAACAGATCTTTTAGAAAATTTCAGAAATAAATTGGTCAAAACAAATTCTTTGCTGCTCTTGAAGAGACAATAGGAACTACAGATTAAGAATCCAAAAATTAAAATTATAAAAATCACTCCAATGATGAAATTTTTCATTTCTATCAGTCAGTTTTATTTCGGTACATAATCCCCATCCCTTAGGCATGAATGGACTCCAAGAAACAGTCAACTGAGTGAAGAATCATAAATACAGTAGTCCCTCCTTATCCAAAGTTTTGCTTTCTGCAGTTTCAGTTACCTGCGGTTAACCGCAGTCTGGAAAATATTAAATGGAAAACTACAGAAATAAACAATTCATAAGTTTTAAATTGTGCACTGTTCTGAATAGTATTATGAAATCTCGTGCCATCCCTCTTGGTTCCACCAGGACGTGAATTCATCCCTTTGTCCAGCATATCCACACTGTATACACTACCCACCTAGTAGTCACTTATTAGCTGTCTTGGTTATCAGATCGACTGCCGCAGTATCCTGCAGTGCCTGGGTTCAAGTAACCCTTATTTTACGTAATAACAGCCCCAAAGAGCAAGAGTAGTGATACTGGCAATTCAGATATGCCAAAGAGAAGCTGTAAGGCGCCTCCTTTAAGTGAAAAGAACATAGCATATATAGAGTTCAGTACTATCCACAGTTTCAGGCATCAGTGGGGGTCTTGGAACATATCCCCATGGATGGGGTGGGGGGGGGCACTGAACTACGTATTTGTGAATAATCTACCCCTTCCCCCTCCCCATGACGTCTGAGATGCTACTGTGATGTGTACTGAGGTCTTACCTGCACATAATGATTACTTTAAAGACTATACTGTCTATTAATTTGGGGGAGGCATGAGAAGCCTCCCACTCATTAAAATGTTTTCCAGAATTTTCTTACCTATTTATTTTCTCCTCTCCTATCTTTCCCAATCTGTCTGGACCCAGATGCCCTATTGTCTCAGCTCAAACATAACTTATCCAGAGAAGTCTCTCTTACCACCCAACCTAAATCATCACTCCCACTGTACCCCCACATTCTATCACTCAGTAGCATTTATCACAAACCAAAACTCACGACACATCTCCCCTCTCTCCCTCCTCACCCTGCCACCATTAGAAGGTGAGCTCCAAGAGAGGAGAGACGAGGACACGCTGTTGTGGTCACTTTTCCAGGCCCAGCCCTGAGAAGCTTGATGGGCATATAACAGGCACTCCAATGGTTGTTAGATCAATGAGGAATGAATGAATGAGACTCTCAGTTTAAAATTAGTTATTACATAAAGTTTTTATATTAGATGAAGCTCGCAGACATATGCAAAATAAATTGGACAGGGAAGGGTCAGCTGGAAAGCAGTTTGAATAATCTAGGCATGAGGCGATATGATCTAGAATATAGTGGTGGTAGGAAACATGGGAGAGGAGGAAGACAGAGGAGATATTTCATGAAAAAGTTATCAGTGGGAATCAGGAAATGACTGGAAATAGAAGAAAGGATTAAAGCACATATGGCTTGGGGTTTGAATTCCAGGTGTCTAGTGGGGTGGTGGTGCTAATAAATACACAGTGCAGTTCAGAAGGGAAGTCACTTTGAAGTAATAAATATAAATTTGGACAGGGCTATTTGATATGACAGTGAGACACCCAGAAGGAGCTAACTGAAAAATAAGTTTAGGAAAAGAGGCTGATATAAAAACTAAGTTTTACGGGCTGGTCCCATGGCCAAGTGGGTAAGAGTTCCATGCACTCCGCTTCGGCAGCCCGGGGTTTACAGGCTCAGATCCCGGGTGCAGACGTATTCCACTCATCAGCCATGCTGTGGAACCACCCCACATACAAAGTAGAGGAAGACTAGCACAGATGTTAGCTCAGGGCCAATCTTCCTCACATGCACAAAAGAACATATATATATATATTAAGTTTGGGGGACTGAAACTAAGAGGAAATAGAAAAGGATGGGAAGTCTGGAGAAAACAATCAAAACAGTCAAGGATCAAGAAAAGGAAAGTGTAAGAGGAAATAGAGGCAATAAGAAATGTTAAAGATAAAAACAATAAATCTGTGAATATAGCCTGAAACATTCCAGAAAAGAGTAATGAGAAGCAACCTGCACTTCCATTTGGTATAAGGCGTTTTTACAGTTTAAAAAAGCTGCTATTTAACTGTGACTTACTCAGAAATAAACACATCAGTGGGTCAGAATATAAAGTTGAGAAATTCTTAAAATTTTATATTATTGAAATAGTCATTAAATTAGTGGGGAAGAATGGATTATAGTTTTTTCTAAAAAGCTCCAATCAGAGTAATTTAAAAGAAGCTCTTAAGAAACCCAAGATATTATGTCATGGAAACCAAAGGACTGATATTTTGAAATAGCACGCTCACATGGGTATTTAAGAAAACTGCATGGGTAGGTCACAACAGGCATAAGTGATGTCATAATAGCAGGCTAGAAAGAACACAGATTTTACTTGTTCTTAGCATAGTTTCTCTAATCAGGCAGAACAAAAACCTAAAGGAAGAAAACAGAAAATATGATTTAAAATATGAAGCAATGTGACAATGACTAGACACCTGGGCAAATAATCAGGTCAGTGAGTACTCCTATTTCAATGAACTTCTTGCTTTTCCTAGTCCGCACATAAGAAGGGTAAAAACAAGATTATAAACCAGAAGATTCTTACAGGTAGGAAGGTTTGCTTTGACATAAAATATTCACTGTATTACGCAAAAACACTTGCCACTTGATGAATTAAACCAAGAAACTCCCCCCACCCCCATACACACACACAGAAACTGTAGAAGTGCACAAATTTGCCATGTATATCCCTGGAATTCTAGAACATACGAAGTAAGCACTTAAGAAGCACCTGATAAATGAAAGAATAACAAAAAGGCCCAAAGAAACACGAGGAAAATGCGACCTAATGATGGAAAAGCACAGCAATGATCGTCAACATATATTAACAGGTAAGAAAAGTAGGAGTGACAGTCTTAGAAAATACTCAGAAAAATATAAGCAATAACAGAAGAGCTATGTTAGCCTACAGAAAAGTACCATATTTAAAACTGCTATTGTCAGCAAAATGATGAAAATAAAATTAAGACAGACTGCAACTGTACATTCAAAACTTTAATAATTCTTTAAAAAAAATCAAGTAATGGGAAATACCTGTAACTATAGAAAAAGTAACTTAGAACAAATACAGGTACTTTCAAGTATTTCCATTTATTCAGTACTCAACAAGCATCAATTGAGCTATTTCTCTGCAATAGACAGGGGAACATAAAATCAAAAACAATGTGCCCACCCGTTAGTGTCGATTGCTTAGCTTCTGCCAAGAGACTCTGGTTTCTGGAAAAAATTTTTTGCATGTATACTTTTCCTAATAAACAAGAGATCTAGAAGCAAAAGAAAAAAGAGAAGGAAAGAGAGGAGTATATACATGCAGCAAATCCAGAACACAGGAAACTAGACACTGACTTTCAAAATTAACACCACTCCTGTTTCACTTTTTAAAATTGCTGACTTGTAACCTCTGGTTAAGACATTACGTACTTCCATGTTTCTACTATTTCATTGCTTGTGCATTTGGTATAAAAAGCTTAAGAAAACAACTGATCAAAACTAAGCTGAGTATATATGTCACAGCTCACTTTGCCTAAAATGCAGAATTTACACTTAAGAATTTACTTTGCCAAGCACAAGAAGCTGCAAATCATTTTCTCTGAGTGCCACTTCTCCCCTCTGTAGACTCATCACACATTTGGAATTTAGTCACACACAGAAAGACAGACTCAAAGAGCTTTTTTCCCTAATGGGGAAATTGTTACAGAAAACTTAATAACAAATAATGCATCATTTAGCGAGCTTTAAAGAATCACAAATTAATTTCACATGAGAAAAAGAGTTGAATTTGTAATCATACATCTGGGAAATAGGAAATAATACAAGATGATATACAGGGTTTCATTCTCAAAAAATTAGTTAACGGAAAATTCAAAAAGACAGAGGCTCCTAATGAACCAATTAATAGCCTAAAATCATTTGCTTATCAGATTATCTGACTCATATGCCTTTCAGGGGAAATATCTAATATGAGGGTAAAAATAAAATTCGTTTTAAAACCCGTCACATAATAATTGAGGAAACTCATCACATGCTTCTGAATATTGTTGATGCCTATCTTTAAAGATTTAGCGTATGAGGGACAGATAGAAAATTAGGGACAGATCTCATCATCTCTTCCTCAATTCTTTCCAAACATACTCCTTCTTGCAGTTCACTGTCCATGCTCTCTCTCTGCCTGGAATGTTTTACCTCCCAATATTTGCCTGCTGGTTCTTGCAGATCCATTAGGAGCCTTCCCTGGCCACCATCTCCCATCCAAACCCCACCTAAATCGGTATTTCATAAAACCCAAAACTTCTTTCATAGCACTTATCACAAAATTTAATTTCACATTTGTATGTTGTCTCGTTTACTGTCTCCCTCAGTAGACTGTAAGCTTCATGAGGGCAGGAATCACATGGTTCTTTCTCTCCATTTAACATTCACTGTTCCTATTAGAAAAGAATAACAATAACCCAAAGGAAAAGCCGAAGCAGGATATGAAGCAGATATTTCAGAAACAATTGGCTCCTGAAAATGAAATGTTGGCTCACCCATAAGGAAATTCAAACGAAAACTTCAATGAGATGCCACTTTTACCTATCAAATTGGAAAGATCAAAAAGTTGTATAACATACTGCGATGTCAAGGGTGTATGAAAATAGGTATTGTCACCTATTCCTGGTAATAACTATCCAATTGAAAAATGCCTATATACTTTTATCCATGCTTATTCAAATTAAGTCAGAAAACCTGTCAAAGTATAAAAATAAACAAAAGCATTGTATACGCTAAAGATAGAACATATACCCTATGTATTCGTAAAAGATCAGAAATAAAACTACATGGTCATCAATTGGAAGAAATGGTCCACTCATTAAATAGACTTTTATACAGTCTTTAAAAAGAAAGGGGCTCCTCTTTGCTGAAACGTTCTCCAAGATATATGAAATTTAAAAAGCATGGTACAAGACCCATTAAGAGGGTTAATTATCAAAAAAATAGCAAATAGGTGTTGATGAGGATGTGGAGTAACTGGAAATCTTGTGCTTTGTCGGTGGCGATGTGAAATGGTGCAGCTGCTGTGGAGAATATGGGAGTTCTGCAAAAAACTAAACCTAGAATTACTATATGATTCAGCAATTCCACTTCTGGGTATATATGCAAAATAACTGAAAGCAAGGACTCAAAACGATATGTGTACACCCCTATTCATAGCAGCATTATTCACAATAGCAAAAAGGTAGAAACAATTCAAAGGTCTATTGATGGATGAATGGATAAACAAAACATGGCACATTCACGCAATGGAATATTATTCTGCCTTGAAAAGGAGAACACTGACACATGCTTCAACATGGATGAACTTTGACAACACTATGCTAAGTGAAATAAGCCAGACATGACAAGACAAATATTGTATGATTACATTTATATGAACATTTTTATTAATTAATTTTTTTTATTTTCTAGAGTAGTCAAACTTATATAGAGAAAAAGTAGAATGGTGGTTGCCAGGGGCAGGGGTGAAAGGGAATGGGGAGCTATTGTTTAACAGGTACAGAGTTTCAGTTTTGAAGACGAAAAAGTCTTGGAGATGGATGATGATTATGGTTGCATAACGTGAATGTACTTAATGCCACTGAATGGTACACACAAAATTGTTAAAACAGTAAATTTTATGTTATGAGTATTTTACCACAATAAAAAAATAGACTCACTCAAAAAAAAAAATCAGCACTATGTGCATATATATATATTTTCCCGTATATCTATAAAATAAACAAGACTCTGGCCATGGCTGCCTCCTGTGAGAAGAACTAGAAGATAAGGAGACAGGAGTGGTTGTTTAGTACCTTACCTTTCATTGTGTACTCTTCATATATTTGGGCTGATATTAAAATACAAATTAAATGAAAACTTTTTTCTAAACTATATACTGCATTATATATAAGCATTGAAAACTAATAAAACCATAGCATAAAAGTCAAGAAATTTTACTTAAGAATATTTCTCATATTAGATGGTTCAATTAATAGTTTCTGTTGTTTTATTATAAGCAGAGGATCTATTTTAAATATTTCACTGTATACTAAATAATACCTCATTTTCCCAAAATAAAATTAATAAAATGCTCACTCAAAATAAAGTGGAAAATACATAAGAGGTTAAAGAATAAAATTTAAAAATTTACCCAATATCTTACTATAAATGCATAAGGGGCTATGGTAGGCACAGTTTTTTTTAACCAACTTATTTTACTTAATACTATACCACAAATATCTTTCCATGTTAATAGACATATATCATTATGTCTATGGTTGTACCGTATTTTTTAAAGCATTTTTAATTGAGATATAACAACATACAATATACATGTGTTCAGTCAGATAAATTTTGACAACTGCTTATATTCTTGTAATAACTACTCAAAACAAGATATAGACTATTTCCATCAACTCAGAGAGTTCCCTCATGCCCCTTTCCAGTCAGTTCCTACCTCATCCCCTCAAAAGAAAGAAAGACAATCTAACTTTATGATTTCTATCGCAATAGATTGGTTTAGCTACTCTTAGACTTTACAAAATGGAATCACACAACATTTACTCTTCAGTATCAGGCTTCTTTTGCTTAACATGTTGGTTAGATTCATTCCTATTACTGTCCATTTCAGTAACTTATTATTTTTCATTGCTTAGTAGTATTCCATTGTACGAATATGCCACAATTTTTTAATCCATTATCTTGTTGACATTTGAACTGTTTCCCGTTTGAAGTTATGAAAGATTCTGCTATGAAAACGTCTACACAAGTCTTTTTGTGTCTTGGCTAAATTCCTAGGAGGGAGCTCTTGGGTCACATGATGTATGTTTAACCTTGGAAAACTGTCTGGTGGCTTTTCAGAAAGTGGTTGCCCCATTTTACATTCCCACTAGCAATATACGAGAGTTCCACTTGCTGCACATTCTTGCCAACCCTTGGTGTTGTCAGTCTTCTTTATTTTAGCAATTCTAAAGGGTTTGGAATAGTATCTTGCAGTGGTTTAAATTTGCATCTCCCTGATAACCATCCATTATCCCACCCCTGCATGCACACCCTCCCCCACATCGTTGCAGCCTAATTAAACCTCTTTCAGGTGTTTGAACATGCCATGCTCTTGCTAATCTCTGGCCTATAATCACAATTCTCATCTCATAACCTGGAATTCCTTCCCCACCCTCTGCTACTCCCTTCTTAACTGGCTAGTTCTAAATACCTTTCATGTTTCAGCTTGAACAGTGACTACTTCAGGAAGTCTTCCAAGACCCCCTTCTTGCTTCCACAGAAGGAATGTTTTATTGTGATATTGCGTTTAATTACATGTCTTCCCTGCTCTAGCCTGAGGGCTGGGGCCAGGTCAGTCTTGCTCACCTCCTGTATCCCTGGAGTCTAGAACAGTAAATACTTGTTGAATGGAAGATGGAATAAATAAGGGAAGGCCTCAGAGATGAGGTAATATTTCAGCTGACCGCTGAAAAATGAGTAGGATTGAAATTACCCAGTGCGCAGAAGGAAAAAATATTCTAAGCTCAAAGGCAAATTCTTAAGAAGCAGGAAATAGCATGTGGCTGAGGATACCCATGTGGTTCTGGGGCAAAGTCGCCTGGCTCTGGTCCTCACACCACATTTACTAGCTGGGGGACCTTTGGCATGTTCCTTAACACCTCTGCCTCAGTTTCCCCAACAGTAGAATGAGGATAATAAAGGATTTTAATTCATAGGAATGGTATAGAACTGACGGAATAAATACATGTAAGAGCTTAGAACATGCCTAGTACACAGTAAGCACTTAATAAGTGTTAGTTGTTACTATTACCATTAACTAGGGAAGAAGAAAGAACCTGAGGTTGGAGCTTTAGGTCTGGAAGCAGACCAAATGCCTGGTAACTAAAACAACAGTGTGGATGAACAGGCAAAATCAAGAGGAGAATCCAGGGGTGCTCCCTACGCCCTAGGTGAGAACTGGGACATTAGGAAAGAGCAGAAGTGGAAATCAGAGGTGATGAAAAAAAGGAAAGCTCAGCAATGCAGGAACAGAACTAGGAGGGAAATAGCTCTGGGCACAGAATACAGGAGAGCAAAGAATTTCAAGGAGAATCGAGTGGTCAGCGTCAGTGCTGCAAAGAAATCCTTCCAGAGGACTAAGGAGGTAACCAACGGACAGAGCGACTGAGAAGTCCCTTGTCGCTTCCACCAGTATCTGTGGCGCAAAGACGAAGGGAGCAGGTGAAGTGAAGGAGAAGTTTGGAAGTAAAGCAAAGCCACCTCATTGGAGACGAACTGGGACCAGAGGGAGTGGGGATGGAATATATGCTAAGATAAATGTACCCCACTGCTTCAACTATCAGAACTGCTGTTATTTTAGACACTGGTGCAGTGCTTTGATTCCTTTGATGAAATGCTATGTATCTTTAGGCTTCAAACTCGATCCAAATCTGCAATTTACTCTGAACATCATAAAACACATTGTAACTTCTCATTGCTCTGCAAATTTTACAGCAGCCTTTGGTCAAATAACATAAAATCTGACCTGTATAAAATGTATAATAAATTAACCTATATAAAAAGTTTAAAGGTACATTTTCCTAGTGAAACTCAAAATGCACAACAGTAAGTTTGGATCTGTATTATTTAAGAAAGTAATCTCAAACATTCCTCTGATTTCAATAAGCGAACAGAGACAGTTAAGAGGATAGGATCGGAGGCTCACTGAAATATAAACCTAGGAAAAAAGATGTGAGAGAATGATAGAAACATGAGATAAAGACTCTGCATTCTTGGCAAAGTAATAAAACCCAGCAATGTGGTGAAGATACAGTATCTTTACTAAGTGACGGTACCTGTCCTCCCAGCCCACACTTGGAGCCATATTTCATACGAGAAGGTCAACACAGAGAAGCTGGTCAAGACTTTGGCGATCACACAAACTGTTCTAGGTTCCAACCACTCAGTGGGCTTCTCCACTGAACCCTGGTCTCCATAGCAGGAGCTGATGCAAATGTAAAAATGGTTCCAACGTCTCAGAGCCCAGAGAGGAAAAATGAATATGCAACATGTTGGGTGCTAGTCAAAGGAAACGCTAAGGCTAACATTTCAGCTGCTTGACTCTGAATGAGGGTTCACATTTTGATGTATTATAAACATCATGCAGTATTTAACTGCAGTTAGCCAAAAAATATTCAAATATGAAGCCTAAAAAGTAAAAAGAATGTTAATGCACCAGTCATTTTCAAAACAAAACAAGTGTAGACAGAAAATGTGCCGATTTAGCGGAAGGCAGTTTCTTTTAAATCCACTGGTTATGTGTTACAAGCAGGTACCATGACTATAATTGATTAAATTACTTTGAATCACAAAAAAATTAAAAAGCTAGATGTTATTTGCATGGATCTCCCTTTACTTAACTAGATTTTCATTTTTAAAAGCTCACAAAGCTGAATACTGCTGCCACGAGGGGCAAGAATCAAACAAGTCACTGATAGAAAAGATTATGGGGATCATTTGAGTTATGCTTCTGTTAAGTTACCGCCACCAATTGGTATTCTCCAGGGACAATAAAAGCTTACGTGGAACTCTACTGGAATTAACAGGTTCTGCTCTGCAACAGCTAGCTTGCAAATTTAGATACAGACATTTAATCCATAGACTCATCTTCAAAAAGGGAAAAACAAGCCACTGCATAAGCATTACATTAGCAGCCAAAAAAATTCTATCAGCAATGCCACTTAGTACAAGTTCAGAATTTTAAATAATGTAAGCAAACCTATATATCTATTAAGTTTTTCCCAAAAACATGCATTTAGGCAAGGAACACCAAGAATGTGATGTTTAAGAAGGAAAAAAAATGTCATTACCCTAGTTCCATGGATAAATGTAATAAATGAATAAAAGTGAAGGGTTATAGCTAGAAAGGAGAGAACTTTAGCAAAGCTTGAGCAGAAGCAAAACTCATTTGCCCTAACATGGCTATAAAACAATTTTTTCTTCAAGTAAAATGACATTATCAAGGATCAGGCCTATACTCCAAAATACTTCCCATTGCCCAAATAGCAGCTTTCAAAAGGACTTTGAGTAAGACAATGGATCAAATACTAGATTCTAATTTGCCTTCCCACCCCTCAACATCTTACAATTCTCGATCCTTAATATTGGGTTGAATCACACGAAATTGCCACTTTGGGAGATCAAAAGTAATCAAATATCAGCAATTTCACATGGTCCAACCTAAGTAAAATGGCCAACAGAATAGGGGAAAAAAAAGGGAGAGGGAAAAACTTGCATCCAGGTAGAATCAGGAGAAGGAGGCCATCCGCATGCCATAAAATTGTTGGCATTTCTGACAGCTACTGTGCAGGTGAAACTATAAGAATTCAACAAGTACGGAGCTGCAACGGCCTTGTCTGAAAATCAGCAAGGAGTCTCAAGTCGCAAATAGAGAAGATTCTGAGGACTCTAGCTACAGCCCTCAATTTGGAGGGCCAAGGGCTGAAGCAAAGCTGAGTCTTAGGACAGACACTAATGGCAGTCCCATCCTTCACCCAAAGGGCACCCATCCTACAGGAGCCTCTGCACTCCCAGACTCCAGCTGCTGCAGAGGGCGGCTCCCTACGCAGCCACACTGGGAGGGAGCCAAGCACGGCATCCTCACCTTGCCAAAAGCGGCAGGCAGCCAGCCTAGTTTCCTTCTGAGGTGGCTGGGCTCTTTCCTACACTCCGGGAAACAGCACCTTCAGACAGGCCACAGCTCTCACTAGTTTACAGGCCACAAAGGAAAGCTAGATGCAGAAAGCCAGCCCCAGCTGAGCAGACTCACCCAATAAAGAGCAGACACTCATGGATCTCAACCTTCCCACAGCCCCAGCTCCTCTCTCCCCCTTGGCCAGTCCCATTCATAACCTGAGCAACTTCCCCAGCTCCTGGTTCTCTGGTGCTCATGCAAATTTCAGAATCAGGCTCTCCAACAAAGCATCTGAGAAGAAATATATCAGACAGCTTTCTTGTTTGCAGGTAACACTCTTGACTCTGGAGAGGAAATGTACTGGAAGACTCTCCAAGGCACGCAGAATTGGGGACAGGCTAAAACTCCAGACTTAATAAGGGCTGTAAGAAAATGAGGACCATGCTATGGGAACCACAGGGACCACGTCACAGGACAGGAAAAGTCTTGTGAATGCACCAGTGCTGTGAGCGATGACCTGCAACCTTCCCTCCACATCTGTTTCCCTTCCTTCCATCTGTCCACCATTGCTTCACTCTAAAGATTCCAAACCCTAGGAAATAATATATTGATTAGCTGACTCAGGTCGTAGCTGGCCTGTCTGACCCAGGCCAGGAAGATGGAGGATCTGACTTGTGTGACACAACATTTCCCACAAAGAAAGCAGGTTGGAATGGATGCTGGCCAGCCAGTATCCCATAGCAGGGAAACAAAGTATTCAGTTAGAAAAGGAATGGATTCGAGGCAAGTTATACTCTCTGTTTTGGGACAAATTCCAGGTGTAGATACATCTGTTATTGCTCAAAGATGAAGAAAGGGGGAACATACTTGGACTTATGGACAACAATATAAAAAACACAAAACTAAAGGGTAATTAAAAAAACACAGTTAAAACCAATCATTGAAAGCCAGAAAAGAACAAGTTCCATACCACAGAGAACTAAGTCTGAGGAGGAAAAAACCCTTGAGAAAAACCTCCCCAAATGCAGTAAATATAACCAAGATGTTAAAAGAAAAATGCAGAGGCAAAAGAGAGACTAGAGACTCAATAACTAGATAATTAAATTCTAAAACAAATGAAATAAAGATAGCAATTAATTAGTAAGAGCAGAAAACATAAGCTGAAGAAATGCTTGAATTGATAGATGGAAACTTAAGTAATATATACCTAAATACACGGTGAAAATCTAGAATTTTACGGATAAAATTTTTTAAAATCCTAAAAACATCTGAGCAGAGGGGGGAAAAGGTTATCTTCACTGAGGCATTATATAAGGAAGCTTTTTTAAGATAGAAAATATAAACTTTATAGTTAAATTCTCCTATTAAAAGATGAAGACTCTACTCTCAGGATGACTTTAGAACTAAAAACTATATTCAGTGTCCAAGAGAAATATTCAAAGTGGCAAATAAAAGTTAAAATAATAAGAGTTGCTAATATTTATTAAGGACTTAAAGTATGCCAGGCATTGTGCTAAGTATGTTATTTGTATTTACCCAATCTGCATAAAAACCAAATAAGGTAGGTTCTCATATTATCCCCACTTGACAAATGAAGCAAATAAAGCACAGAGAGGTTAAGTAACTTGCCCAGTCACGCAGCAGACAGAGTTGCCAGGATTTCAACCCATGCAGCCTGGATACAGTGCCCAGCCAGTTGAACTATCACTCTAAATTAACTGTCCTTAAAGTAGAAAAGGCAGCACAGTTAGGCAAATCCAAACAAATGAACAACAACAATAGAGTGTCCGTGATAGTACTTTTAGTCATTAAAAGGAGAAAAGACGGTAATTTGTCAATGATGAAAGATACAATTTACAATCAAGAAAAAGAAATACCCAGCCCAGGGGTACCCAAACTTTGCAGTCCCTCCTCCATAGAAGATGTTCAGGAAGCAGCTGTAGAAGGAATGAATAAATGAATGAATGAGCTAATAAGGAAGCAGACAAAGATCAGGCATGAATCCTTATGTACTGAATTTAAAAAATGATAAAACACCTAAAAATAAAAGGAAGCAGACAGGGGGACAGTAGCAAAAAATAGGTACAATTAGTTCTGCTATAAAGGCTTGTTTCAAAAACAAAAATTTGTCCCAAAGTGACTAATTATATTAGGGAGAAAATTTTGCACTGCTCATGTGAAATTTCACCCCTGAGAAACAGCAGATGAAGGCAGAAAACTGCACCCAGGTGAACTGAGCCAGTTAGGAACACACAAGACACAGGCACACACCTCGAAGATCTACCAGCTACCTCGGTTCACTGCCTGTGCGCACAGCAGGTCTCATGAGCCACTCCCATCCACACACGCTGGAAGACTTTTTGTCAGATTTCCCATAACCCGCCTTCCACCATTTTGCAACAACTCGCGATCTGCAGCCTTTCTGACGCCTGCTTCCAAAAGCAAACTTCAGGTCTTTTTCAAGGTAAACTGACATATGTATTGTAGCATTTATGTCTTTATTAACCATTTAACGTGTGTCAAACGGTACTAGGATCTTTACAAGGTTCCCATCTTTTTCACATGCGTCACTAATGAAGTTATTAAATGCTGTGCCCTAATCTCATTTTTTCCATAAACTTTTTTTTATTGAACAATTTTGCATAATACAGTGGTTTTTAGGAAGATGTATGCAGCATTACAGCAGAATTGACTATACACATAGGAAAACAGAAATTGTAAAATACTGAATTAGCAGACACCCATCAAACTCTGTGTGCTACAAATACCTTCTTTTTAAGGTCCAGCAGAAGGTTCATTCAGTGATCACATATTAAGTTACAAAGAAAACCTGAAAAAATTCTGAAGAATAAAAATTGCACAGTCCATACTCTCTGACTATAAAACATTAAAACTAGCTTTTAACATCTAAAGTATAACTGGGAAAAAACAGCACTTGGATACTGGAAATTTTCCTAACATACTCAAGTCAAAGAGTAAACAATAAGTACATTTACAGAATGTTTAGGAAAAAATCCAATAATGAAAAAATAACATAAAAATGTGAAAGCTAGTTAGAGCAGTGCTAAAAGGCAGATACATCGATGGAGACATGCTCCTTATTAAAATAAATGCACTGGCCCATTTAGCATCACTAAGAGTAAGTAGAAGGAATTAGTCAAGATAAAAGCAGAAAGGTCGAGAGTAAAAACCAGTAAAATATAAACAGTTTTTTGGGGGTGAGGGGGGTGCAAAAACCAACAAAAATAATAAAAGCTTCAGAAGATCTAATCAAGATGAAGAAAATAATCAGATTCCCAAAAGGAATAAGAAAGCAAAAAAACCCCACAATTGTGACAAAATCTGAACAATTTAAGTTAAATCTCTATAAAATTATAATTTAAGAAAATGTGGGAGCCGGCCCTGTGGCTGAGTGGTTAAGTTCACACGCTCCGCTTTGGCCACCCAGGGTTTCACAGGTTCGGATCCTGGGCGCAGACATGGCACCGCCCATCAGGCCATGTTGAGGTGGCATCCCACATGCCACAACTAGAAGGACCCACAGCTAAAAAAAATACTCAACTATGTACCGGGGGAATTTGGGAAGAAAAAGTAGGAAAAAGAAAAAAAAGATTGGCAACAGTTGTCAGCTCAGGTGCCAATCTTTAAAAAAAGAAAATGTGAAACATTATTTGTACTTAAGGAGTAACGTCAGATCTAGACAGATAAAAAATATTTTTTTAATCTTTAAACTTTGTTAAAGAATTAATATAAGACAAACACCAGTTCCACAGGGTTTTACAGGACAGTTCTTAATTTTTAAAAGGTTGCAAACTAGGAGGCAGCTCGATCTAAACCAAGGATTCTGTTTGGCTCTATGTGTGTGTCAATCTAAATTAGATGCTAAGAC
This sequence comes from Equus quagga, assembly GCF_021613505.1. NCBI lineage: Eukaryota > Metazoa > Chordata > Mammalia > Perissodactyla > Equidae > Equus > Equus quagga. The sequence continues at coordinate 103,373,975 of NC_060273.1, forward strand.
TTCCATTTAAAAAGTCAAGATATTTTACATAACATTTTAGAATTCCAGCTTGTCTTGAATAATTGGAGGAATACTCTGACAACTCAGGTTCCTATGGCCACACCTGGCTGGAGTGGAAGGGTGGTACCCCTTTGGGTGTGGCAGTTACTCTTGGTTCATCCCACTACCCCCAGAGCCGGCAGCTATGGCAGGTTCCTGGCCAGTCTTGTAAGCATGCTATCCAGAAGTGTGCTGGCAGGAAAGAAAAAGGTCTGATGGATAATGATGGAAAACCAATTCTGCCCAAATTACCTTTAAATGTTTGTGTCAGTTTCCATCAAAATTCTGTTTTCTTGATAGGATAGGAAGAAATTTAACAAATTAATTCTAAAGCTTTTTGGGAAAATTAAGCGGTCATTCATTAAAAGGATTTTTCGATAAAGGAAGAGAAGGAGAGATTTAAACTGTCAGTTAATGAAGCATATCATTAAGCTGCAACAATTATAGTCAAACAGAAAAGTCCATGAAAAAGGTCAGAAAGCTCAGAAATCAATGCATATTTAAATACAATAAAGATGACACTTCAAATCAGTAGAAAAAGACAGACTACTTTAATCTTAGGGATGCAGCACAGCACAGCGTGTGAGGGAACAGCCTGTGGGGCTGGACAGGCTGTACTGGATGGCTGACCAGCATGGCACATCCCAGCTGGGTGACCCTGGATGACTTAGTGTCCTTATCTGTAAAATGAGGATAGTCACTGTACCTACTTCACAGGATTGTTGCAAGGATTATCAGTTACCACTGTAAAGTGCTTAGAACAGTTAAGTACTGAATATGTGACATTAAATAAATAAAAGAAAGTGATTCATGCTAAGATAATCCCTGAACTTCTGGGAGCAGGGGGGAGGGAGACATGGGGAACAAAATCTCCCACCATGCCACATTAAAAAAATACATTTCAGGATTTAAAAAAGTGAACAGGGGCCGGCCCCATGGCAGAGGGGTTAAAGTTCTGGGCACTCTGCTTTGGAAGCCGGGTTTGCAGGTTCAGATCCTGGGTGCAGACCTACTCCACTCATCAGCCATTCCGTGGAGGCACCGCAAATACAAAGTGGAGGAAGAGTGACACAGATGTTAGCTCAGGGCAAATCTTCCACGCCGAAAAAAAAGTGAACAATAAAAAATGAAACTAAGGGGGGCCAGCCCCATGACCAAGTGGTTAAGTTTGTGCACTCTGCTTCGGCAGCCCAGGGTTTTGCCAGTTCGGATCCTGGGCACGGACATGGCACTGCTCATCAAGCCCTGCTGAGGAGGCATACCACATGCCACAACTAGAAGGCCCCACAACTAAAAAAATATATACAACCATGTACTGGGGGCCTTTGGGGAGAAAAAAGAAAAATAAAAAAAAAATGAAATGGGGAAAAAGGACTATTTATCTGATCTCTAGATTAGGGAAAACCTTTTAAAATATGACTGTAAGGTCAATATCAAGAAAACAGATTAATACATTTGACTACATAAAAATGTTAAAAGTCTGGGGGCCAGACCCATGGCATAGTGGTTAAGTTCAGCATGTTTCACTTCATTGGCTCAGTTCATGGGTTTGGATTTCGGGTGCATGTTAAAAGTCTATATAGCAAGCACCAACAATTAAGCAGAAAATAAAAATTTGAGAAAAATAAGGGTTGATGTGTATAAATCTTCTTACAAATCAGTAAGAAAAAGTACACAGTCAAGCAATTCACAAAAACCTTTGTATACATGAGAAAACATGCAACATTATCACTAATCAAAAATGTAAGTTAAAATATTTTTCAACCATCAAATTGGTCAAAGTTTTAGAAAAAATTATATTGTTGGCCAATAGGCAGAAAAATTGGTACATTTCTACATGGAAGACTGAAGAATACACTGAAAAAACCTTTCCAGGGGTCACTTTGACTATATACTTCAAAAAACCTTTAAAATATTAAGCCCTTTTGACTTAGTAATTCCGTTTCTAGGACAAAGTTAGAACATAAGAATTTCAATGGGAAAGTTTAAAGTCACTTTTTCAGAGATCAACCACAATCAAGTAAGTAAAAAAGAATGTGAAGAAGCATCTTAAGTTTCAGACATAAAGCTAAGAATTTTCACTTTGTAAAAATTCAACATTTCTTTCACTGTGAAATTAATGTTTAATTTTACCAAATTTCAAAAAAATAATTTAAAAACAAACCTTTTAACAGCATCCTTCTTCTGACTATCTATAGTATCCCACCACCTTGAAAAGTAAGAGATCTCGGGCCATATAAATGTCCTCCGTGAGTCTTCACTCAGCTTGACGACCATGTTATTAAGAATAAACCGAGTCTTCTCTCTAAAGTAGTCCTCAAAAGTCTTCAACCAACCTGAATCAAGACACAAGCACACCACAAAGGTCTGATTCATATGTCTGATTTCCACTTAGTCACATTCTATTGTATTACCTTTGGAAACCCTTAGATGTTTCATTCATATAAAGACATATTTAAAAATTTAACAAACGTTTTCAATTAATGAAATTCCATTTGAATGGACAAAAGACTCAAAAATCACTAACATTGAAATGAGAAAAATAAGAAAGATGACCTAAGGTCAAATAGCATTTATTTAATATTTAGCAATGACAGTATCTAATTCAATTATTTATAATTTATCTCTAATTTAAGGAATTTTTTTTCATTTTAAAAATCTGAACATTGTTAACACTTTGGCAGTACTATTCTCACAGTATGAGATCAAATTCTCATCCTCTCATGCCACATCTAAAGGTCCACCCCCTTGGCCATTAAGCAAGTTAAACTAAGAAAAAGAAAACCACAAGTATAAACCATATCTAAAAGCCAGCAGCAGAGCAAGAAGGTAATTACAGCACAATTATGAACATTGAAAAGTAGAATTCCACCAAAAATAGGCATTAGTTTCCAAAGCCTGTTGATTATTCCAGTCTTTGGAAGCACAAATTGACAATAATCAAATAACAAACGTGTCTACACCTATGTAAAGTTTTTTCAAAAGAGAATTGTAGATGCTGACAACTTCGTTCTCTAACTTTTTCTACTACTTCCCAAACATCCTGGAAATTTTATCTAAAGACACTTGTAATTTGGTTATAAGAAACATTTTTAACGAGACTCGTAGGTCCAAACATCGCCCCATCTGGCAGAGTACTAAAGCAACATGATGACTGGCTGAGGCAAAAACGTGCACAGCCGCCAGTTCCACCTACTGGTTGGAGGCAAAGTAGACCCTCTGGAGAATAACCTCTCATCTATGCAATCTTACAGAGAGGGGAGTTTCTATACATCCAGGCTGAACTACTGCTCTATTGTTTCCATATATGAAACATATGAGAGGACTAAAATATAAGAGGTCCAACTGGCTATTTCTTCTGTTCATCTATGATTAAGTATAATGTAATGTATACTAGATCTGCTGACAAAAATCTGGTAGGGCACAGAAGACAATATAACTACTGTGACAATGCAAATATGAGCTTCTGAAAAGGGAACTGCCATGGTGACTGTATTTCTCCCTTTTGCTTTAACTGAAATCTCTCATTCGTTCTATGCTTATTCACTAAGCACCTACAAAGTGATAGGTATGAATCTATGAGCCAGACAGGAATACAGTGTAAAATATTCTTTATGGGACTTTCTTGATCTGGGGCACATTTAAGCTGGTGTGTCACCAAGGAATGCTATCTGGATAAGGCAAGTTTCCATGTTAAATAAAAAGCCTGCACCTATAGAAAACTCAAAGATATCTCATGAAATAGTGCTTTGCAAAGACTCCCACCTTGCTTTACAAAGGTACAAACCTGGATCCCTGCCTCAGAGCAGAGCCAGGACACACATTTGGATTCCCAGGGACAAGCAAAGAAAATCCAACCTACCCTTTAATGAGGATGCCCTATCTCGCTGCTGACCATGCCAATACCCCTGAGATTAAGAAAGCATCAAGTAGAGTACAGTCACCATCAGGGGGAATGAACTTGCCCAGGACTCTCTCCCCTCCAACATACCATGAAAAGGGGCATCCATACTCCCACAGAGGACATCCTAACACAACATAAAAACATTGAAGACACAGGCAGCCATAAGATGGAGAGCAAAGGGGCTGGAGTCCCCCTCGGAGGAGCTGGAACAGGGTAAGAGAGAACTTCGCTCCCTCCCATAAAGACTGTGATCCCAGATGGTGGGAGGCTCCATGAGGGAAGGAACAGGGGAGGGGAAGTTCGTTCATGGGAAAATCAAGGACCCCCAAGGGCCAGCAGAGGCTAGAGGGAAGACCTCTACTGGGGTGAGAGCGTTCACGGGGGATGACCTCATCAAGCCAACACCCCAGGAGACTAGATAGGGAGAGTAGAGCAAGAAAGCCCGGACAGCACACAGGAGAAAGCGTCCCTCCCCCAACCCACCTCACACCTGCTCCACTGCCTAGAATCTCGGCTGAAGGCAGGGGGCTCAGAATATGCAGCTCTTGACCCCCACCCAGCGGCGAAAGGCAGTAACTGCAACCAAATAACATAAGGATGCATAAGATCCAACCCACCTCCTCTAGCAATATTAAACACTGTATCAAATCTCCAGATCAGAGAGAAAACAACAAGTTCCCAGAATTCAGTCCTGAGGACACAGAAATATGTAATCTAAATGACAATGAATTCAAGATAGCTATCACCAAAAAACTGAATGAGGTAAAAGAGAATGTAGAGAAACAATTCAACGAGTTCAGGAGCTACTTCACAAAAGAGATTGAAACTATAAAGAAGAACCAATCAGAAATATTAGAGATGAAAGACACAATGGAAGAGATAAAATAAAATATGGATTCCCTGAACACTCGAGAGGACATAACAGAGGAGCATATCAACATAATCGAAGATAGACACGTTGAAATGCTCCAGACAGAGGAAAGAGAACTAAGACTAAAAAGAAACGAAGAAAGTCTCCGAGAGATATCCAACTCAATTAGGAAATGCAACATAAGAATTATAGGTATTCAAGAAGGAGAAGAGAAGGAAAATGGAGCAGAAAGTGTGTTCAAAGAAATAACAGCAGAGAACTTCCCAAACCTAAGGAAAGAGAGGGAAATCTGTATGGAAGATGCTTCCAGATCTCCTAGATATGTCAATGTAAAAAGACCTACTGCAAGGTATATAGTAGTAAAACTCGCAAAAATGAATGACAAAGAAAGAATACTAAGGGCAGCAAGGCTTAAGAAAATAACCTACAAAGGAACCTCTATCAGGCTTTCAGTGGATTTCTCTGCAGAAACCTTACAAGCTAGGAGAGAATGTAATGACAAATTCAAATATTTAAAAGACAAAAATTTTCAGCCAAGAATATTCTATCCAGCAAAAATATCCTTCAGATATGAGGGAAAAATAAAAACTTTCCCAGACAAACAAAAGCTAAGGGAGTTTGTAGCCACGAGACACTCCCTACAAGAAATCCTCAAGAAGTCCCTCATATCTGAAAAAAAAATAAGAGAGAAAGGGATCACAAAACACAGAGTAAAGAGATAAACAGGTAGACAGAATCAGAATAAGAAGCAAATACTGAAGTATAGCGTTAAGCTAAAGGGAAGGAAAACACCAAAAACAAAGATAATCCCATTATTTAACCACAAACTCACAACACAAGTTGGATTAAGAGATGGGAAAAACAACTTAGGAGGGGAGGAGGAAAGAGACTGAATCAGTTTAGATTAAGGCAGTAAGAGGCCATCAATAAATGGACTATCTTATACATGAGATTCTGAATACAAACCTCAGGGTAGCCACTAAACAAATAAGCAGAACAGAGACACAAAGAATAAATAAGGAGAAAACAAAGGAACACATCATAAAAAACTACATAATTCAATGGGCAGACTAAAACATACAGGATGAGAAACAAAGGAAATGCAGGAAAATAGGAAAACAAGTGATGAAATGACAGCCTTAAGCCCTGATACACCAATAATCACCCTAAACGTAAATGGATTGAAGTTTCCAATAAAAAGACACAGAGTGGCAAGATGGATTAAAGAACAAGACCCAAAACTATGCTGCCTCCAGGAAACATATCTCAGCTCCAATGACAAACACAGGCTCAGAGTGAAGGGATGGAAGATGATGCTCCAAGCTAATGGCAAACAAAAGAAAGCAGGTGTCACACTACTTCTATCAGACAAAGTAGACTTCAAGATAAAACAAAGAGAGACAAAGAGGGGCAGTATATAATGAAAAAGGGACACTCCATCAAGCAGAAATAACACTTATAAATATCTATGCACCCAAAAGAGGAGCACAAAAATTCATAAAGCAACTATTAATAATCCTAAAAGAAGACATTAATAATAACATAATAATAGTAGGGGACCTCAACATTCCACTCACATCAATGGATAGATCATCCAGACAGAAAATCAACAAGGAAACAGTGGAATTAAGTGAAAAGCTAAACCAGCTGGACTTAGGAGACATATACAGAACACTCCATCCAAAAACAGCAGAATACACATTCTTCTCAAGCGCACATGGAACATTCTCAAGGATAGACCATATGTTGGGAAACAAGGCAAGTCTCACTAAATTTAAGAAAATTGAAATAATAACAAGCATCTTTTCTGATCATAATGCTTTAAAGCTAGAAATTAATTACAAGAAAAAAGCTGAGAAAGGAACAAAGATGTGGAGACTAAACAACATGCTACTGAACAAGCAATGGATCATTGAAGAAATTAAAGGAGAAATCAAAAAATATCTGGAGACAAGTGAAAATGGTAGCATACCATACCAACTCATATGGGATGCAGCAAAAGCTGTATTAAGAGGGAAATTCATTGCAATACAGGCACATGTTAATGAACAAGAAAAATCCCAAATAAGCAATCTCAAATTACACCTAACTGAATTAGAAAAGGAAGAACAAAGCCCAAAGTCAGCAGAAGGAGAGAAATAATAAAAATCAGAGCAGAAATAAAAGCTATCGAAACAAAAAAGGAAGTAGAAAGAATCAATAAAACAAAGAGCTGATTCTTTGAGGAGATCAGTAAAATTGACAAACCCCTAGACAGACTGACAAAGAAAAAAAGAGAGAAAGCTCAGATAAACAAAATTAGAAATGAAAGAGGAGAAATAACATGAGACACCACAAAAATACAACAGATTACAAGAGAATACTACGAAACACGAAATGCCAAGAAAAGGGATAATCTAGAGGAAATGGATAAATTCTTAGACTCTAACAACCTCCCAAATCTCAATCAAGAAAAAACAGATAGGGGGCTGGCCCCGTGGCCGAGTGGTTAAGTTCGCGCGCTCCGCTGCAGGCGGCCCAGTGTTTCGTTGGTTCAAATCCTGGGCGCGGACATGGCACTGCTCATCAAACCACGCTGAGGCAGCGTCCCATATGCCACAACTAGAAGGACCCACAACAAAGAATATACAACTATGTACTAGGGGGCTTTGGGGAGAAAAAGGAAAAAATAAAAAATCTTTAAAAAAAAAAATTTTTTAAAAAAGAAAAAACAGATAATCTGAATAGACCAATCACAAGGAAAGATATTGAAACTAATCAAAAGTATCCTAAAGAATAAAACCCCAGGACCAGATGGCTTCCCTGGGGAATTCTACTAAACTTTTAGAGAGAATTTAATATCTATCCTTCTCAAGCTATTCCAAAAACTAGGGAAGATGGAACACTTCCTAAGACATTCTACAAGGTCAACATCACTCTGATACCAAAGCCTGACAGGGACAACACAAAAAAGGAAAACTACAGGCCAACACTGCTGATGAACATAGATGCAAAGATCCTCAACAAAATTTTGGCAACCCAAATTCAGCAATTCGTCAAAAGGATCATACATCACGATCAAGTGGGATTTATACCAGGGACTCAGGGATGGTTCAACATCTGCAAATCAATCAACATGATACACTGCATCAACAAATTGAGAAATAAAAACCACATGATCATCTCAATAGATGCAGAGAAAGCATCTGACAAGATCCAACAGCCATTTATAATAAAAACTCTTAACAAAATGGGGATAGAAGGAAATTACCTCAACATAATAAAGGCCATATATGACAAACTCACAGCCAACATCATACTCAATGGCCAAAAACTGAAAGCCATCCCCCTGAGAACAGGAATAAGACAAAGATGCCACTATCATCACTCTTATTCAACATAGTACTGGAGGTTTTTGCCAGAGCAATTAGGCAAGAAAAAGGAATAAAAAGAATCCAAACAGGGAGTGAAAAGTGAAACTCTCATTCTTTGCAGACAACACGATCTTATTTAAAGAAAACCCCAAAGAATCCATCAGAAAACTAACAAATAATTAACAACTACAGTAAAGTTGCAGGGTACAAAATCAACTTTCAAAAATCAGTCGCTTTTCTATACTCCAATAACGAACTTACAGAAAGAGAACTCAAGAATACAATTCCATTTACAATTGCAACTAAAAGAATAAGCTTCCTAAGAATAAATTTAACCAAGGAGGTGAAGGACTTATACAATGTAAACTATAAGACATTACTGTAAGAAACTGATAATGACATAAAGTGATGTAAAGAGATTCCATGCACATGGATTGGAAGAATAAACATAGTTAAAATGTCCATACTACGCAATCTACAGATTCAATGCAATCCCAATGAGATTCTTCATGGAAATAGAACAAAGAATCCTAAAACTCATATGGGGCAAGCAAAGACCCCAAACTGCTAAGGCAATCCTAAGGAAAAAGAACAAAGCTGGAGGCATCACAATCCCTGACTTCAAAATGTACTACAAAGCCATAGTGATCAAATTGGCATGGTACTGGTACAAAAACAGACACACAGATCAATGGAACAGAACTGAACGCCCAGAAATAAAACCGCACATCTATGGACAGCTAATCTTCGACAAAGGTGCCGAGAACATACAATGGAGAAAAGATACTCTCTTCAATAAATGGTGTTGGAAGAACTAGACAGCCACATGCCAAAGAATGAACGTAGACCATTATCTCAGGCCATACACAAAAAAACTCAAAATGGATCAAAGACTTGAAAATAAATCCTGAAATCATAAAACTCCTGGGAGATAATACAGGTAGTACAATCTTTGATATGGAACTAAAAAGGATCCTTTCGAATACGATGTCTTCTCAGACAAGGGAAACAAAAGAAAAAATAAGCAAGTGGGAGTTCATCAGACTAAACAGCTTCTGCAAGGCAAAAGAAACTAGAATCAATACAAGGAGACAACCCACCGAACTGGGAAAAATATTTGCAACTCACATATCTGACAAGGGGTTAATCTCCATATAATATATAAGGAACTCACAAAACTGAACAATAAAAAACAAACAACCTGATCAAAAAATGGGCAGAGGGGGCTGGTCCCGTGGCCGAGTGGTTAAGTTCGCGCGCTCCGCTGCAGGTGGCCCGGTCTTTCGTTAGTTCGAATCCTGGGCGCGGACATGGCACTGCTCATCTAAGCCATGCTGAGGCAGCATCCCACATGCCACAACTAGAAGGACCCACAACGAAGAATATACAACTATGTACCGGGGGGGCTTTGGGGAAAAAAGGAAAAAAATAAAATCTTTAAAAAAAAAAAAAATGGGCAGAGGATATGAACAGACTTTTTCCAAAGAAGATATACAGATGGCCAATAAACACAGGAAAAGATGTTCAACATCACTAATCATCAGAGAAATGCAAATCAAAACTACAGTAAGATACTACCTTACGCCTGTTAAAATGGCTATAATCACTAAGACTAAAAATAACAAATTTTAGAGAGGATATGGAGAGAAGGGAACCCTCATACACTGCTGGTGGGAATGCAAACTGGTGCAGCCACTATGGAAAATAGTATGGAGATTCCTCAAAAAACTAAAAATAGAACTGCCACATGACCCAGCTATCCCACAATTGGGTATCTACCCAAACAACTTGAAATCAACAATCCAAAGTAACATATGCACCCCTATGTACATTGCAGCACTATTCACAACAGCCAAGACATGGAAACAATCCAAGAGCCCAGTGACTGATGATTGGATAAATAAGATGTGGTATATATATACAATGGAACACTACTCAGCCATAAAAAAAGGCAAATTCATCACATTTACAACAGCATGGAAGGACCTGGAGGGAATTATGCTAAATGAAATAAGCCAGACTGAGAAAGACAAACACCACGTGATTTCACAAATATGTGGAATATGAACAAACACATGGACAACGAAAACAGTTCAGTGGTTACCAGGGGAAGGGGGTTGGGGGGTGGGCACAGGGGGTGAAGGGAAGCACTTGTGTGGTGACAGTCAAGAAATAATGTACAAGGGCTGGCCCTGTGGCCGAGTGGTTAAGTTCGTGTGCTCTGCTGTAGGCGGCCCAGTGTTTCGTTGGTTCGAATCCTGGGCGCAGACATGGCACTGCTCATCAAACCACGCTAAGGCAGCATCCCACATGCCACAACTAGAAGGACCCACAAGGAAGAATATACAACTATGTACCCAGGGGGCTTTGGGGAGAAAAAGGAAAAAAATAAATTCCTTAAAAAAAAAAAACAAGAAATAATGTACAACTGAAATCTCACATTGATGTAAACTATTATGAACTCAATAAAATAATTAAAAAACAAACAAACAAAAAAAACATCAAGCGCTCCGACCAGAGCCCAGGATTTAACATAGCAGTTGACAAGTATCAGCTGCTATTATCAACATCATCATCATATTCAGTCTTTATTTGCCCCGTCCTCATCTCTACAATCAAACCAGATAAAAGGGGAAATAAAAGATATTTCTAACATCTGATTTTGAAAAGTATACAATTTATTTAAAATATTTAAATAAACTGATCCACATCTTAAACATATTGGTTACCCAAAATTTCAGTTTGCATTGAATTCATTCTATGTCCCAGTTATGGGCTGAATTCTGTCCCCTCAAAATTCATATGTTGAAGTCCTAACTCCCAGTACCTCAGAATGTGACTGTACTTGGAGATAGGGACTTCCAAGAGGTAATTACCAATAAAATGAGGTCATGAGGGTGGGCTCTAATACAATGTGTGTCCTTATAAGAAGAGGCACTTAGGGCACAGGCACACACAGAGGGAAGACCACGTGAAGACACTCGGAGAAGATGGCCATCAACAAGTCAAGAGGCCTTCAGAGGAAACCAACCGTGCTGACATCTTCTTTTTTTAAAGATTGGCACCTGAGCTAATAACTGCTGCCCATCTTTTTTTTTTCCTTTTCTGCATTTTCTCCCCAAATCCCCCTGGTACACAGTCGTATATTTTTGTTGTAGCATGTGGGACACGGCCTCAGCGTGGTCTGATGAGTGGTGCCATGTCCGCGCCCAGGATCCAAACCAGCGAAACCCTGGGCCGCCGAAGTAGAGCGCGTGAACTTAACCACTCGGCCACAGGGCTGGCCCCGCTGCTGACATCTTGATTTCAGATTACTAGCCTCCAGAATTGGGAGGAAATAAATTTTTGTTGTTTAAGCTATCTAGTCTGTGATACTTTGTTATGGCAGCCCTAGCAAAAATTAGTCTTATTACCATTCAAAAAGTAAAGATTGTACTATGGGGAGAATTTATTTTACCAAGTAGCATCATAATATTTAATTTAATATACATCTACCTCCATATTGCAAGATTGAGCTGAAATCAAATATGTAAGTAACATTTATTTCTGTACCATGCTATTATTACATATGTGCCATAAGGATAATGTAAATTATTTAAACGGCTCTGTCAGAATTATTGTCTTTAAGACATCACATATACCTTTTACCTAAATTTTAACAGAGGTCAAAATGAATCTAATTATTTGGCTATTAACTCAATTAAAGAAAAGAACTATGATCAGTGGAATGTCTCCAAAATTAATTTATTATTAAAACTCTAGTAATCTAGCATAAAAAGCAAATTTAGAAGAAACAGTCTTTATGAAGATTAATTAGTAAAAGGTTTTCTTCAAGTACAATTGCTTTTTTCATCAATTATACTTTGTTATGAACTAAGACCACTTCAAAGAATAGTTTATCACAGGAGTTTTCATAGAGGAATCACAGTGACGGATTAATCTACTTTGCCTTCAACACTACATTCGCCCTTCAACAATCATGCAGAAAATATGTCAAAGATATTTACATGAGCCAAAATACAAGCTCAGAGATGTCAACTTAAAAGCCTTCCATAAAACTCATCTATAATAGGTACTCATATCACCGCAATATAGCACAATTAATGAAGAATGAACTGAAAGATAGCCTCTTTCAGCTTTCAACATTGAGTAATATAACAGCAAATTAGCTTTTATTGCTCTTATACAATAGAGTAATCAAGTATTCCCTTTACAATGAATGGGCTTTTTCTTTCTCTAAATTACTGTAAAACTACAACTGTCTATTAACATGAGACCAATCGGAAAGATAGTATTTTACAAAAAGTTGTATGAGATGAATTTTTGTGACATAAAATTATATTCCTACTTCTAGATTTAATAATCTTAGGACACTGAGTTGCAAACTGATTTACTTAAGTGGTCAATTCCCAGCCTTTTTCTTTCCTTTGAATACACTTGGAAATTAACCAGGACTAGATTAGCATTAAGAATACCTTTCAATTTATTCTTTCTCTCTCTAACTCTCACCCATAAAACAGCTAACTGCTATTTTAAATAAGTGGGGAAATATTTAAAACAAAGAGTACATAAGTAGAAGTCCTATAAAGCAGGCATTATTCCAAATTTGATATCACTATTTTATCACAGAAAAAATTTTAAGTCCTAAAATATAAAACTAATAAAGTTGAAAACTCTACTGCTTATTTTTAACATGCATGAACAATTAAGCACCTAGTAACTGTTCACTGACGAAATAATTTATTTTTTTGAATTTGGACTCAATCTAGCTTTGAAGTCTAAAGACTTTGTGGAGAGCTCATCTTCCTAAGGAACACTTAGTTTTATTTGATTCAGGGGCATACACAGCACCAACTTAGACCTGGGCAATCGTCACCCACCCTGAGCTCTGGACTCTCAAGGGATCTCCCTATTCTTCCTCTGACCACATCCCTTCCACACGATAAATCCACAGGGCAAAGAACTTGGCCCCCCAGAGCCTGTCCTGCCCTGCCCTTCTGAGTTCCAGGGCCCAGAAATCTGTGTCCAAACAGCCTAGAGCCAGCTTCCAGAGCCTACCGTGCCTTCTCCAGGTCCTTCCCTGTCAGGGCAGTTGCCCTTGCAGCCCTAGCCTGAGCAGTGGCCAGGGAGTTGCAGTTTGTAGGCGTGTGGGCAGAGTGCGAAGGTGTCTGCAAGCAAGGCCCCTCCTGGTTTAGGACAGGGCCAGGTCTGGGAGAAGAGGGGACTGCACTGCCCCATCGCCTGGCTCTCCCCACATATATCACCACACTCCAGTGGGGCAATGGAGCTGGGGCAATCTAAACCCACACTTGGCCTTCCAGATCACTAAGCTATTTCTCAAGGCAGGAGGAAACGTATTACTTTGATTTGTAACTTTTAAATGTTTAGAAATAGGCTCTGAGAGCCTCAATGTACTTTTGCCCCAGGTCCTGCAAATTTTAGAAGCCAGCCTGGATACCTACAACCGAACTTCAAATCAGTCAATTCTCATGAACCAACTCGGTTGAGTTCACTAAGTACTCAACAGATAAATGAAACGTATGGCCAAAAGGACTGAAAAAAAGGTATGTGGAGTATAAATGCAAATTTATTACTTCAACTAGAAATGAAACCAAACGTGAAAGTTACCACACACTATTAGCTCTAATATGTTCACTGTCTGTTCTGATGCTAATCTAATAAGTTTTGACCAATATCTTTAAGTCTCTGTTTTATATTTTAAAAGGTTCTGCAAGTCCTAAGATGATTTAAAACACATCCCGAAGAAGGCATGCCCCTCAAATCATTGTTACACCATTATGGTTTAACTGGTATAATAATGATTTTTTAATGAGTACATTAATTCTACTCAAAAGTTAAATAGGTACCAACTGTTAAGAAAACATAAAAAGATTGAGTCAAAAATAATTATATCCAGATAATAAACATTTAAAAAACGCAAGCTAAGCTTCAAGTTATTTCCATGTTAACATAATATTCTCAAATTTAAAATACAAATAGGGCTCATAAAAAAAGAAAGCTTTACTTTAATAATTAAGTTGTTCTCTACCAACAAATGATCAACAGGTTTCCTCTAGCACTTATCAAATCCTTCAATACCCAACAGCAACATCCAGTCTCACACTTAAGGGGTCACACACAATCTTAACTGGTATTGTCACAGCTCAAATATCCTGATGATTAATTTTAATTCCAACATTTCCATTATAAATTAAGCTTGTTTTTCCTTCCTGATAAACTGTTAAAGAGTTTTAATTAACGTTCTGTTCTGGTTTATCCATTTAAACACAAACCAAGCATCTAATGAAAGTAAAGCAATAAAGCTAAGCTAAATGAAAATAGATTCTACAGTGAAAATATAAACAAAATGCTGTGAGAATAAAGAAAGGGTAAATTCCTACCAGAAGGACAGAAGAGAGATTCTGAGATTATTCATCATCTGCATAGAGAGAAAAGTTCCAAATAGACAGAAGAGCATATGGAAAAGACACTAAGCCATGAAGGTATGCCTCAATTTCAAGAAACAGAAGGCAGCTGGGTATGGCTGCACTGCAGCTTCCATGGTGCGAGAACGGTGAGAAATAAAAATAGAAGTGGGGATCAGATCACTGAAAAGCTTCTAAACAATCCTTGTTTCTTACTCCAAACTTCGGAGGAAGGAAGTTAAAGGTTTCTGATCTGTGCTTTCAAAAATAACTGTACTGTGAGTGTAAAGGATAGACTAACAAGCTAAAGTAGAAGAGAAACAGGAAATGAGGTTGCTGCAATAATTCTGCTAAAAAATGGTTACAGACTGCAGTGGGAACAGAGGAAAGAAGAGGCCAAGGAAGCAAAATGAAGAGAACTCAGTAACTAACTAAAGTTTCCAGGACAGAGTAGAGGGAGAGTCAAAGATGAAGCCGAGGATTTCCAAAGACCTATGAGTTTTTGGAAACCTACAGACCTGCTGATTCCTCTAAATGCTTCTGAACTCAGGTTTCCAAAATAACCTGATCTTTTCTCCAGGTGCTTCAGTGTCATCTAATAGTTTTCAAAGCATATCAGCTTCACTTCCATTAAGCTGTTTGAGATATAGCACTTTTTGAACCCTTGTAAGATGCTGTCACCAGAAATTCTATCCCACACCACTAGAATCCATCTGCATTACTGTTAGGACAGTGGGGTTTTGTTCATCCTGCAGCTATTTAATGTCCAACTGTGACCCCTTACTCTACTGCTTTTCTAAGTGCCCTTTAAAAGACCTGCATACCTTGATACCTGATACCTGCAAATGTGAGATCAACCTCCAAAACAATTTCTAAATCTATCCTAGAGTTATTTCCCTCCCTTGTTAAGATTCCATCCATGAGCATCTACTCACACCAAATGAGGACACTTCAGGCCTACGAGGTCTCCCCCAAACAGAGCTTGGTTGTTTGCAATAATGAAGAGTGTCCCTACTATGAGAGACATCGTTATAAATAAAAGAAAGACCGACTTCATTTCAGGAGTTACCCTGAGGATATGAGAGAAGGCTACTTAGCTTTATGATCAGGCAAATATTGGGCAAATCATCAACGTTTCTGGAAGAAACCGTTTTAAAAGCTGGAAAATACTGCTTCTAAATCACTTTCTAATTGTAAAATATGTAGCAATGAGGAAAACCACTCACCATCTCATGTACTAATGTAGTATTTAAGAACACAGACATCCATTTCAATAAGGATAGACCAGAAGAAAAAAGGGATAGGAAACAACGCAGCAAGGTGTCTACTTTTGCAAGATCGTTAAAAAAAAATGTTTTATATGATTAATAATACTAAAGTAGACGACATTTGGCTTGGAAACACCTAAAAGACTTTCCTCCTAGATGCTCTGCCTGCGATTTCAGGAGCATTACCTGCAAGAGGGAATTAATGGTCACAAGTCCTAATTCCAGAGCCAGAGGACTTGGGTTCAAATTCAGCCCCATCATGGACACACTACTTATCCTCTCTTCTGTTTCCTCATTTGTGAAATAAGGGTAATATCAGGCCTTTGTCATAAAGTTGCCAAGAGCAGTAATGGATATTTGAGACCCATATATACTAAAAAAAATTATTCATTGTTTATCAGAAATTTCTATTTAACTGAGTTTATTTTGATTTTTTTTATTCAGCTAAATGCAGCAACCCTATTAACCCAAAGCTCAGATAAATTTGTTGAATTAGCTAAAGCCCATAAAGCAAGAAAAGAAATAGAAATCTTTAGAACTAAATATAAATAAAGTATCTCAAGAGGCAATATGGTAAATGGAAAGAACATGGATCTTAAAACCAGGCAATCTGAGCTTCAATTCATCATCCTCTGCCAACTTATAACTGACTGACCTTGAACAAATTACTCTACCTCGCCTGGTAAATGGGCTTAATTTACCACTTTTCAGGGTTGGCAGAGTGCATTACATGAAGTAACCCATACTTGACACTCCCCTGATGCAGGACAGGAACGAACGCCAGTTCTCTGTTCTTCCTCACACTATCAGCTTCAGAAACTCAAATTTCCCATCAGAGTAGCCAAAACAAAAGAACTCACTTTAACCCACAATAACTAAACACAACAAAGTGCTCCCCAAACTATGCCCACACACAGACCTCTCCCGCTCCTGACCATCTCATCCCACTTGGCAGGTGCCTCTGGCAGCCAGCATTCTAATTCCCCACCGCCCATCACCTGCATGGGCATTCCCCAAGTATGGCTGACCAGAGCTGTTCTCGTCTGATTGTGCTTAATAGTATTTGAACAGAAAAGTTTAAAAACAACATAACACTGTGATTTCCTCACAAGTTTTTGCTCCTTTTCACAAACGTTTTAAGAATAAGGATACATAAACTCATTTCAAATTATCATATAACATTAAATGCATAAATCTGTTCTTTTAATTTTCAAAAAAAAAATCTTAATCACTCATTTGAGTCAATAAAAATTCTTAAAAAGAATTGCAAATACACAACAGAAAATTATTTTCCACTGTGACTCTTGGGCCTAGATCTTCCTTCTATTTTGGAGTCATACCACATGGGGATTATTTTCTAATGTTCATTTCACAAATTGCTTAACTAACACTATGCTGTCCAACTTTCCATTTAGTATACCTTATCTTCTCTGTACACACTGTGATTTCTTTGAAGGAAAATTAACTAAATATTTCAGTAGGTTAACTAGCGGGAAGCAAAGAATTAAGATTGTAGATACAAAGGTGCTGTAATTGTATTTTAATCAGCTTATTAAATACAACATGAACATGTATCAATCAACTAACATTTAATTTCATGGTCTATGATTCAAAACTTTTCAAAAGCATAACAGTACAAAATTATCAGCATTTACTTAACAATTCCTTTCCAATTTTGTTTTAACTCATGAAAACCATTTAAAATATTGTATGACAATTGTTACATGTCATTAGGGACTGGAAGAAGACATAATTAGGAATTTTATTAAAATACAAACATAATTTGAAATTTATCTTTCTTGTGAGATATTACCAACTTGGTCCAGAAGGAAACACAGCTCCTATACAGAAACACAGCAACATAATTCTTTAAGTTAGGGGACTTAAATACAGGAAGATGGGAATCAAGTATTTAAATACTTAAATATAGGAATCTTTTAAAAATCTATTTCAAATATCTCTGTCCCTAACAGACAAAATTCCACTGCTGAAACAAACTACTGAGCTAAAGCTTAAGTTGGTGCTGCAGAAAATGCAAACAAATCTCTTATCAATCTCATTTAGAAAGTAAATTGCCTAATTGTGCATTCATTTAGGAGTCTTACACAAAGACTTCCCATTACAGAGTCACATTTTGACTTGCAATGTATGTGCACATACGTATCTCTTTTCCTCCTTTGAAAGAGTGGTTTTTCATGATCTGAATGATTCAGTTTTTCACAGAATAATTTAGTTTATCTAAATTCTACTTTTGTTAAGCAGCAGTGAAAATTATTAAAAGTCAGCGGGTTCTTTTCTCTAGCACTTTGCTTGACAGCAAAAATCGCTTTAGTTTTAAAAGGTCTGTTTCTGACCATTATTTTTTCCTCACGTGGAGAAGGACCTGAGGGTAAGGGTCATTAACATCTTTTACTAAGACAAAAAGATTCTACTGTGGTTGCTAGGATACCAACAGACAGATTCATTTATTGTGGTCTGAACAGTTATCAGGGATGTCTTCTCTCAAAACAACATACTAACCGCAGCAGGAACCATAAGGCAAACAAACAAAATCTAAAAGGCAGAGGCAATTCCTGCCCTTGAAGAGCTTAATGTCTGCTATTGTTGGTATTTAAAATGATAAAGTGCATTTCTAAATAATATATTTTTTAAAGGACTAGAAATAAGGAGACAACAGGAAGGAGGAAGTGTAGGCCAAGGTCAAATATTTCATCTGAGTCTGCAGAGTTAGATTCATTCCTTCATTAACTTATTTAACTGAACCACGAGTCTGTACTATGTGCTGGGTACTGTTCTAGGCATTAGCAACCCGGTGGTTAATAAGACAAAGTTGAGCCTTCATTGAGCTTACATTCTAGTGAGGAGACCAAGCAAAAGTGTTGTAAATATTTACGTCTGTGCGTATGTGCAAGCATGGAGGTGTGTTTGTACTGTATAAGAAAGCTGTGGAGGGGCATGATGACAGGTCAGAGAAGGCCTTACATATATTTATCAATTACTATATGCGAAGAGTTGGGCTAGGCAATGAGGATTGAGTTTAACAGGAGAGACATGTTCTCTGCTACTCGCATTTACTCTGGTGGGAGATCCAGGTAAACTAACAGGGAAGTGATCTGGTGCCACTTACTACCTGTGTAACCTTGGCAAGTTGGTAACACCTTCATCATGAATAGTGGCACTAACCTTCAAGGGTTATTGTGAGCATTAGATGTTTATAAAACATTTGGCACACTGCCTGGTAAACCACAAATGTTATTATTACAGTTAAGTGCCTGTGTTACAGAATAACAAGAAACAAGACTAGTAGAAATTGAGGATGGCAGAAAAGGGTTGAAAGGATAATAAAGGTCTTCAAAAAATCAAAAAGGGGGGAGAGAAGGGTTCACATGAGGAAGACTTGTAAAATACACTGCAATGTGTATTTATAAAACTACAAGGAATAGTATAAAATGGAACCACATCACACACCCAATTAAGTGACCAGAATTAAACTACACATGATTGGCACAGAAAAGAGAAGGAGAGAACAGTTTAAATACTGCAAGTGGCTCTGCCACTATTTCACTCAGTGAGGGAATATTTCAGAATGAATGAGATTTGTAGAAAAAGATAGCTGCGGTCCTACAGGCAGATTCAGATCCCACCTGTGAAGTGTGAGCACCTCACCTCACTGAGTGTGAGTCAACACATAAACAAGATATGTGTTTTTCCTATGAATTCCCTAAAATGCAAATGTACTATTTAATCTGGTGCTCAAGTGAATAAATAGCAAAAGCACTTGTGATTAGATGTGATTTTCATCACCTTTTGTACTTATTTTATAACTAACTCCTGCTTAAGATGCTACTCCACCTCTATGATCTCCCTTTTACAGATACACAAATAAACATGCCCAAGGACCCCTGGGCAGCACACAGCAGAGCCAGGATACCTGCCTCATTCAGCCTGGCTCCCAATCACTGCAGTCTTTCCACAATGCCCAGCCATCCTCGAGTCTGGGTTTGAAGGGACAGGCTAAGATTAAGAAGGAAGATGACGCAAAATATCTAAGAGGAAAAGTTAATAAGACAAATAAGTACTTGCAGGAAAAGATAAACACATTAAGACTAAAGAGAGAGAAACCAAGTCAGAAGCTGATGTGTGCAAACTGTTCACCAATTTCCAGAGCAATATTGATTTCATATATTTTATACCTCTGTGCATTCTAAATATTTAAGTATTTTGGAAATTCAAACATTTCAACATGCAGGCTATCTCCCCAAATACCTCTCACACCCAAAAGCAGCACATATACACACAACTTTCACCAAATCAGGTGTCCAGACAAAGTAACAAATTCTGCTGCTTTAGAAACAGAAAGAAAGGAATACATGCCAATAAACTAGTGGGAAAGAATATAAGTAGGAGATAGCAATGTAGGGACTAAAGAAAAAGCCTTCAAAGCACTAGGTGAGTAGTGGTGCCTCTGACAGAAATGATGAAATTGAGAATCTTAGAAAACAAATAGAAGGGTAAGTAAGTGCTTCAAAAGAAGTCTTTGGAAGAACATTCCAAAAAACATCCTGCAATCAAATTCATTGGGCATTTACTCTGTGCCCAATATACTAACAAGTATACACATTGAAATCATATTTCCCATTATAATTTTAGCAATTTCCCCTTACCTTGGGGGGAAGATCTCTGGCCCCAGTAAATAACAGAAATCATAATATGAAATAACAACAACAATAACGATAGCAGGTACTGTCGGGCCATGCACCATGCCTTTCCATTTCACCCTATGAAGTGGATACATGATCCTGATGCCACCAGGCAAAAACCTTAGTCTTGGATCAAGTAACTTGCCTAAAGTTGTCTAACACTGCTGGGGTTGGGACTCACACCCCTGTCTGCCGGACACCAAGGCTCTTAACCACTTTATACTGCTTCTCCATTTTAAAGATTCAAACTTTCCCATGAGCACTCTGCCTTTTTAAATGTAGAGTTTACGGACACAAAATAATTCTTCCATACAATATTTTACAAGAAGCAATTAAAATGCAGTCAGTACCTTAAATGCAGACAACTTTTTGTCCCCGAAAGCTAAGACCTTCTCGTGTCTATTACTCTTTCATACTGCACAAGTACTATTCTTGAATGGCACATAAATTGATAAAATGAGAACTCAAAATATAATGACATATAAAAGAAATATGTTATTGTTAAAAGTCAGAGAATAATGTCTCAAAAATTTGAGAAGTGGGCTCTACCACATTCTCATGAAAATACTCTGTGCATACAAGGGCTTAATAACCTCTAGTTTTTTTGAAATGCAAACTTTACCTGGGTCATTATGGGAATGAGGCACCACAAAGACTTGAAGAGGCTTGGTATCCCATTCATTATTTTGATAGGTAATGTCAAATCCTTGCTTCCAAACTCCACCATCTGGATTGTCAAAAGGTATTAGACTGTAAACATCCAACATCTAAAAATATAAAAGAAAAAAAAAAGAGAGTAAGTTTAACTATGTATAACCATTATTAATTTAAACTAATGTTTGAAAATATTGCCTCAAAACTACTCATTGCTGTACTCTGCATATATATTCACAAGATAAAATTATTTTTGTAGGCATTAACTGAAGAGTTTAAAGCAGAAATCATTTAATCACCATTCAAAGGCTTAAAATGCTACTTGTGTTATATAACTATACTGATAATCCCCTCCCCAATCTGCTTCTCATAAAAAACAATCTCATTCAATTCCTTCTTCCCCTGCTTTACTTCCAATACAATGTAATAGAAATTGGTAGGAACTGTACGGCAAACAAAAAATTTCCTGATAGAATTTGATTATGACCAAATATGCAGTATTTTCAAACACAGTACTGTAAATTATTTTTTACTTTATTTGTGAGATGCCTTTATTTTGTAATCAATCTCATACATTTTAAAATCTGTATCTGAATGGAAATGCACCTATAGCTATTCTTTCATTCAGCATATGCTACGTTTACCTTTTTTATTTTAAGAATAACACTATACCAGGGTCAACTAGGCGTAATCATTGAAAAATGGAAGATTTTTTTTTAAACTGAGATTTAGCTTTTAAGTGTTCAAATGTTTTCTAAGTTTCCATTGGAGTACTCCTTCTAGGTAATAATTTATTTGGACACAAAGGAAAAAATATTGCCAAAAAAAGAACAGTTTTATTCCTCTTTCTCTCTATAATACTAAATATAAAAAAGAACACAACTCCCGTTCAGTAAAATTTAAATTATGTAAAAATCACATCCTAATGTATACATGGGTTATAACAAATTTTTTAAAGATATCAAGCAAATTATATACAAGTGAATCCAAAGAACTTTATGTATCTCTCACTTAGGAATTTATGACTTTAAACATAAAATAAAATACTGAGTCAACAAATCCTTGGGAACCAGCTGGACAGAAGGATGTGTTCGCAGTTTCTGCTATTCCTTCCAATTCTTTCTTTGGCCCTGCAGCTCTCCCAGCGCCCTGCTGCCTCACTCTACCTGCCCTCCATGGCTGCTGGGCAGCTTCTCTCTATCCAGCCCAGATTTAGACAAAAAAAAAATTCTGTTGTTCCCCTTTAAAAGATACCTAATTAAAACCTAAACATAGCCAAGCTTCACAGAAACAGCTATCCCTTCAAAGCCCAGGATTCTGATCCTACGTGAACCTGGCCACACACTAGCTGATAAGGTCACAGGCACAAGGCCAGACCAGCCCCACTGTCCCCAGCTTCCGACTTGGCCTGTGAGCCATGCTTCAAGATCATATCATGTTCTCTGTCCCTAGGAGTCAGTGAAAACTTCTACTCTGAAGCAAAGCCAGAGCCAACTCATTTTACTCTACTTTAAAATATTCACCCATTGGGGTTCTCTCACCAAGTTGCAGTTTCTCGTCTCAAGTACAAGGTTAAACACAGCTCTCTGCTAATTTGCAGAACAGAGCAAATATGAGTGACACACCTCAAGTTTAAGAAACACAGAAGTCCTTTCTGCCCTGGTTTCCAACTCCATAACCCCCTAAGATAGTGCTATCAGAGAGAAACATAATGCAAGCCAAATACACAATCTTAAATTTTCTAGTAAAATGAAATAGGTGAAATTAATCTTAATGACATATTTTGTTTAACCCAATATATTCAAAATATTACCATCTCAAGATGTAATCAATATAAAAATGAATATTTCGCACTGTTTTTTGATACTAAGTTTTCAACACTCTGTGTGTATATTATACTTAGAGCACATCTCAATTCAAACCAGCCACATTTCAAGTGCTTAGGAGCGACATGTGGACAGTGGCTTCCATACTGGACAGCAAAGCTCTAGAATATTTCCCCTCCCTCTCACAAAGAGATATTCAGCAAAAAATAATAAAACTCTGCATTGTGTGAAACCTATTATTTTTATAAATATACAATAAGAGTAGGGCTTTTCTTGTAATCTCCAAAGAAAGGTAAGAAAATCTCTTTGGCCAAATTTAAAGCTTGAAAGGTCTTCAGCTACTATAGAAAATAAGACCTAAGAAGCATACAAAAAAGGCCATATTCATAAAGTATGAAATAACAAGAAAAATGGGAGAAACACAGAATTGTGGAATTTTATCACTGAAAAGAACATTAATGATCAAGTGACTAATCAAATCACTTTACAAAACAGAAACTAGGATCCAGAGAGTTTAAGTGATTTACTAAGAACAGATACCAGATCAAAAACAACAAAGCCCAGTAATTATTAACGAATGTATACATTACCTGCACATCTGATTTCTGACTTCCACTTTGTGAAGCAAACAGACAATCTTCAGGGTTGACTTCAAGTGACAGTTTTGATGGCAGAAGAGGTGAGCCAGCACCTTGGCCGAAACCACCTCGTGAACTTTTCGGACCATCCTCCACAGACTCACTCAAATTGATAACCGAGTCTCTAATATTTGAGATGATCTCATTATTCTCAGCTAGCAAGCGCTCCAAATGGTCTATTTTTTCTTGCAACATTGAGAGTTGGCCCTACAATAAAAAAGAAAAAGGCAGCCATATGAAACTCTAATATAGCTCTGCTGAGGCACACACATTTTTTTTTAAATTATGTGCCTGCCCAAGAGGGCAGCCACTCACCCTTCACTTTCCACTTTTATAAGTGGGATCACAGAAAGCATGAATAGCTGGCAGGGTTGAAACACCAATTTATAGCAGAAAATCTCCATGGCTGAAATCTTTGTTTAATCATATTTTAGAATGCGCAACAAAAAGACCAAAAATATTTGTATTTTGGGATATATTTCCTATTACACCAAACCCAGCCCTAAAAGTCCTTTGAGTCTCCAAAATCACTAAATACACAGCATATTATATCCAGGTTTGAAATTTTTAATTTAGGTATAATTGATTCTAGTTACTCATAAGGGTCAAAAGGTATGAACCTGGGAGCTGACCCATGGTGCAGCGGTTACGTTCGCATGTTCCGCTTTGGCAGCCCAGGGTTCGCTGGTTCGGATCCCGGTTGCCGACATGGCACCGCTTGGCAAGCCATGATGTGGCAGGCGTCCCACATACAAAGTAGAGAAAGATGGGTACAGATGTTAGCTCAGGACCAGTCTTCCTCAGCAAAAAGAGGAGGATTGGTGGCAGATGTTAGCTCAGGGCTAATCTTCCTCAAAAAAATAATAAAATTAAAAATTAAAAAATTAAAAAAAGGTATGAACCTGAAAAAGATCATTCCATCTTAATTGGTAGTACTAGTGGACAATCGTAAATAAGAACTCTCATCTATAGAAAAATCAATTAATCAACTCTTAATTAGCCATATGCATGAAAAAGACTGGCGGAACATCTCCTAAGTAACCACACTGTTAAGTCAGTTAGACTGCTTCTACTATACTGTGTGACTTAGGTTTCTGAATTGACCCTCACGTTAAGAGGCCTGCCATCTCTCTAAAATAAACCTTGTTTTACAGAATAATACCTCAGCTTATGAAAGCAAGAACAATCTTTGTCTTGTTCACTCCTATACCCCGCGTTCCAAATACACAGTAAATACTTATATATTTGTCAAATGGTCCTCTTATTTCTGGAAATCAACAATAATTCTCTAGTCAACACCCACTGTGCCAGGTATAATGCTACATGCTGGGAAGGCAGATACGCATAAGATATAAGTTCCTGTCTGAACACACAAGGTGACATTGTAACTAGCAATAGCCTACCCCCGTGCCCCAAAAAGTCCACATTAAGGTTTAATAAAATAATTATATGCATAGTGAACAAATAACTCTGAACGACCAGAAACAAAAATTCTATCACCAGTAAATAATAGGAACACAAAAGTGAAAAGAGAAAACACCTAAATGTCCAAAAGTAAAGGACTGGTCCTATGGTATATCTAATACCATGGAATCGTTTTCAGTCACTGAAATTTTAGAATTATAAATTTTTAAAAAATAGAGATATATGGGAGCCGGCCCAGCAGTGTAGTGGTTAAGTTCCCAGGCTCCACTTTGGTGGCCTGGGGTTCATGGGTTCAGATCCCAGGTACAGACCTGAACATCACTCATCAAGTCATGCTGTGGCAGCATCCCACATACAAAATAGAGGAAGACTGGCACAGATGTTAGCTCAAGGCCAATCTTCCTCAAGCAAAAAGAGGAAGACTGACAACAGATGTTAGCTCAGGGCCAATCTTCCTCACCAAAAAAAAGAAGAAAAGAAAAGAAAAATATATGAGAAAGTACTTTCAGGAGATACAGTGGAGAAAAAGCAGTACAAAAATAGTATGTATGAGAAAAAATAGTATGTTTGACATGATCTCCTTTTGAAAAAATACATATGGAAAGCCATAATTGAGATGGTAAAGACCAATTATGGGTATTTATATTCCTCTTTAGTTTGTTATGAATAGTTGTTGGTTTTGTAATGGGGAGGTCAACAGAAACAAGGAATCTACTCCTACTGGCCAGGTCAAGGGGAGAGAAGTCAACAGACTGCTATCTACCAAGAGATGGCCATTTCAACAAACTGTGTGAAAACTGACAGTAGTCTGAAGGGACTAGGGAAGATATTCTGGAATAAGAAAAAAAGTAGCCAAAATTAGAAGCAAATCAGCAGCAAATTATCTTGGGAAGTGTTGGGGAGAGACAACACTGAGGATGAATACCCAAAGCCCTGTTGGAGAGACGAGGAGCACAAGACGGCCATGTAGCTCCTCAGACCTGAAAGATGCACTCACAGGCCTCTCTTCTTGGACACACGTGACAGAAATTGCCCCCTGCATGTCAAAACTATAGTCCTTTAAGGCAACTGTCACCTCTAGAATGACCAGGTATGTTCTCCACAGGGCAGAACTCTGAAGCCTGTTTATCAATGTATACAGAAACAGGAAGTGCAAGGTTTTAGCACAGAACTTATCCTGCAAGACAAGCCCCATTTCCCCTAATGAAAAGCAAGAAAGAGAACATGGATCTGTTCACAACTAGAAATGGCAAAGCAAAAGAAACTGATGGATCAGTGCAACACTAGTTCAGGGCTCAAAGAAAAGCTAGTTGAACCATGCAGATTCCAGGTCAGCAAAGCTGTTGAGCAGGATTACACTATAAATCCTTCTTGATGAGCTCACATCGATGTTGGCTGAGTGGTTCTCAGTGGAAAGACCAAAGTGGATCCCCTGGCATAACCCAAAGTTCACACAAAGAAGCTAAAACGATTTGAGCGTCAGGTGCACAGCTGACTAACCTGTATTTATTTTCCTAAACAGACATGCCATCAAAGGCTGTCTGAAATAAGGGAAAAACTTTTCTTCACTCATTATCACAACACCACAGACTGCAGCTCTTTGAAATCACTTCTGATGAGTTCTGTTGAACATTTTCAATACTGAAGATACAAGTATACTTCAGAGATGCTTGCAATTTCTACCGCAGCAGGTAACAGTAAATCAAGTTCCTCGGATCTCAAGCAGAATTAGAACATGTTGACTCATCTTGCCTGTAGTAAAGCTGCACACTTTCATAAAAGAAAACCTTAGCTTAGTCTAAAATACCACCATCCTAGAGCTTTTAAAGATGCTACATGTTTTATCGGACACTTACAGTGTATAAATCAATTACATGGGCGCCTGCATTTCTCCAGATCTTTCTATACTTTCAGGAAAAGATAATTTTGAAGCCATGCACACAGCAAAGCTGCCTATAGCTCAACAAACACACAGTGAGAAAGCGGCTTCCTTATGGGAATATTCTTACTATGGCCCTGGTTCCATAACCCATGGATGAGAGTATTATTCAAAGTAAACATTACAAGAGACGGATGTTTCATAAAAAAGGATCCTGCAGGCACTAAAGTGACTTTCAATCTCATTGAAGCTTTAAAGATACAATTAATGATCAGTACCTGGAATTCTGTACTGAATTAAGTCCATGGAGAAAATTGCGGCCTAGAGATACGTCAGCATAATGGTATAATGAAAATCATTTTTTAAACTATATTATGCAGTGGAATAAAGTCTCCCTCCAAACAGCTGAAGTTTTTGAAATACACACACCTCATAAGAAAATTCTAGACACACGACAGAGGAGAGTGGTATAACCTTAAAAGGATGTACTCGTGGTCTGCATTAAAGTAACAGAAATCATAGATAATGTTTCAATTATGCTGACAAGTCAAAGAATACTGATGGTAATATTGAAAAAGACAATTTTCTGTAGGGCAAGAAAATCACTTGTGAGAAAACCACTTTATTCTTTGATTTGCTAATCAGTGCTATAGGGAGGCCACGGTGCTGCACTGCTGAATGGGGAAGGAGGCCATGATATTTGATTTACTCTGCTTTTGATGAAAGAGAAAAAGTGAGCAAAAAAAATCATTGGTATCAAAGACTTTTGAGAGAGAAAATTTAGAGCCTACCAGAAGGGAAAATAGGATCAGTACCACTCAGCCTTATGAACAAAATCAATCAATGTACATCTACAGATAAATGCTAGAACTTACTATGTAATTATTTGCCCAGGTAAAACACTAGCCACTGGGATTGGTATCACTATGATCACTGACGCATAGCTGAAACTGCACATCTTCTTCTTCCTTCCTGTTACAATTGAAAAAACGTGTGCCTTCCCCTCTCCCCACTTCAAAGGCAAACACTCTGCTGGTGAGCTCCAATCCCATTCTCTCTCAACTGCTCAAAGGCTGTACTCTTGTGGTTAAACCCTCTCAACACTGCTTCATCAAACTCTCCTAAAAGTAACTCATTCTCAATAGTATAACATACCATGTTCTATTAGGTCAAACTATACGAAACTGCCATTCTCGGAAGTCAAAAATAGTCAAATGTCACCAATTTGCTACAGTTCAACTTAACATTATATCCTATCTAAAAAAATAAATCAAACGTCAGTGCGTCCCTCAGCCCCACGTTGCCTTCCAGGGCCCCGTCCCCCTCACAGACATACAGGGATTATCAACAGTCTATATTCATTATCCCCTTTCCTTACAAATTCCCATTTGCTCCTCTGCCCAACACTGCACCAAAACTGCCCTTGGAAGGTCCCCAGAGGCTCCCATGTTGTCAAGCCCAATGGGCAAACACTACCCTCATCCTTAAATTTATCACCTCAAGGAGCATTTGGCACAGAGGACCACTCCTTCCTCCCGGAAATATTTTCTTCATTCATTCCCAGCACAATATACTCTTGGTTTTCCGCCTGCCAACTATTTATGAATTTCCTTCTCTCCCCAATATCTAAATGATGGAGGGCCTCAAGGTTAGCTCCTAAGCCCTCTACCTTCTCTATACTGTCTTAAATTCTCTTATCCACTCTATGGTTTAAGTTCCATTTTTTGTACTGTTATCTCCCATATTTATATCTCCAACTGAAATCTCTTCTCTGAAAAACAGACCCATATATCCAAATGACTACCTGACTTTTCAACTTGGGTTTCAAACTTAAGTCCAAAAAACACCTTTCCAAAAAAGCCTTCTGAAGTCTTTAGGTCTTCAGTAAGTAGCTTTAGTCTCCAGATAGTTGGTCACTCTCAAAATCTTGGTGGCATAACTGATTCTTCCTCCTTCCTCACTCTACTTACACATCCAACCTATGTCTGAGCGCTTTTTATCCTACCTCCAAAATACAAGTATCGCTGATTAAGTATTTTGGAGGTACTCTCTCCCTTTCAACTGCTACCATACTGGTCCAACCCACCAACAACCTCTCCTAGGCTAGTACAGGAGCCTCTTAACCGACTTCCCATATCCACATCTTTCAACCATGCCCTACTCAGATGCTGCACCTTTCTTACAATCCAGTGCTGGTTTACTGCACTTAAAATAAAAACACCTTACACTACAATCAGTAAGGACCTGCATATCTATCTCCCCTCCCCTTTCTCTCTCTCTCTCCTCAACTTAGGTTCACCCTGATCTTATCTCAGTTCTAAGCCAGCTCCTCCCCACCCCATCTCAAGACCTTGGTAGATGTTCTCTCTTTACACAATGCTTCAACTCTCACCTCAAATGTCCCCTCTGCATAGCTTTCCCCAGCTATCCTATCTAAAAATAGGTCTCCTCATGCTATACTCCATGTCAACCTATTTTTTGTTTCTTCCACAGCATTTTTATCTATTTTATTCAGGTACTGCTTCCCCATCTTCATCATAAATGAATCTCTTAACTGAGAACAGGCACTATAGCTGTTTTACTCACCACTGTACCCCAATGCCTAGCACAATGCCTGGCACACAATAAGATTGCATATATTTACTGGCGGGAAAGAAAGGACATAAACAAAAACCGTGTGTAACAGTTTTTCTAAAACAAGGAAGTATTAAATGTGTTTTTGGTACATAAATCTACACCAAAATAAAATAAACAATTTTTAAGAAAGAAAATCCAGAAAATATCTTTACTATAACCCAAAAAGTAGGTAAGAAAAGAATGAGAAGGAAAGTCCTAAATAAAAGGTGATCTTCATGGATTGTTTGGGAAATCATGTAGAAACTGACCCTTGTTTGGCCACAGGGTGATAATAATGACCTCATGAGTAGAGTAAAATATGTGGCTCCTTTTCTAGGGCAAAGACTATGGATTCTGTACCGTCCAATCAAAGGTTTTCAACTTTCACTACCATCAGTAACGATGGCTCAATGGGCTATGATTCTCAACTGGTGTGGAGGATGGAGGGAGTTTGGAAAAAGAACCCTGAATCGATGCCAGACTCCTTCCTATCATGGCCATGATATAAGATCTTTAGTCAACCAAATCAAATTTCCAGTTAAGAGAATTGTACAGGAAATACTATTACATGTTTGTAATGTAACCACCAATGGCAGCATTCAAGAGAAACAAAACTTCACCCCAATGTGTGTGTGTACGTATTTGAAACTCCAGATCTACAGCACCTTTCATACATACTTTTTTTCTACTCTGCAAATCTAGTTTTGTTAAATTAAGCATATCCATCACATCCATATTTTTGATCCAACTGCATCACATCAAGATTTTTCTGAACTTGGATTCCGTCATTGAACCTGCCCACCATATACCAAGTACGCTTGGGTGAACAGGCTCTAACAGTGACCATCAGAATTATCCAAAAGGCTGCTCAAAATTACAAATCCTAGGGATCCGTCCTGGAATCTCAGGAAGGGCCCCAGAAACTGCAATGTTTATGCTCCACAGGTGATTCCAGTGATGAGCCAGGTTTGGGATCTATGTCTCTAACTTCATGCAGCCAATGAAATATCTAAGAGGAAACAGCTGAGAATAAGCCATTTGGCAATCACACCTGTATTCTTCTATAGGGTGACATGAATTCACAAATCTGTACCCTTTGAAAATCTGTTTAACTAGATAATAATTCTCCTAATTATCTTTGTACCAGATTTCTCCATCTCTTGTTCTAGGATATTATACCTCACCACATTTTTATTTATTTTATTTTTTTGAGGAAGATTAGCCCTGAGCTAACATCTGCCGCCAATCCTCCTCTTTTTGCTGGGGAAGACTGGCCCTGAGCTAACATCCATGCCCATCTTCCTCTACTTTATATGTGGGACGCCTGCCACAGTGTGGCTTTACAAGCGGTACAAAGGTCCACACCCAGGATCTGAACTGGAGAACCCCGGGCTGCCGAAGCAGAATGTGCGAACCTAACTGCTGCGCCACCAGGCCAGCCCCCTCACTACATTTTTATTTTTAATAACAGCAAATAATGATTACCTATCTTTTTTAACAATTCCCTTTACCAGATAAAAGTAAAGGCAATTTAGCTGAATGGTTAAGCACATGGGCTTTGGGTCAAACAACTTGGGTTCTAAACCTTGCTCTGGCACTTATTAGCACTGTGATCTTGAGGAAGTAACAACTTCTCTGGGCTTCAGTTTCCTTCTGGGCAAAATGCAGTACTAATACCCATTGCTTAGAATGGTTGTAAAAGAACTTAGCACAGAACCTGCCACCAAGTAAGCACTCAAGAAGACAGTACTGCCGCTGCTGCTGCTGCTGCTATAATAAAAGTATGGCTTTCTAAAACCACTTTGAAGGGTACAATAATCATGATTAACAGCAGACTCTAAAGTCAAGAGAAGAGAGTGACATCAAGCAAAATGGCAGCATGGGAGACCCCCCAGCCTCCATCCTCCCACAAACATCAACAATTAGACAGCTTTCCATGAACGAAACAGCTCTAGGAGAGTTCTGGAGTCTACTTATGAGACTTTCAGCAACACAGTGGAACAAAAAAACTCAGAGTAACTGCACAAAAAAGGAAGGAAGACAGCTTCATTTTGCCTGTGTCATCCCATCTCCTAAACAGAAATTGCTCAAAGCCAAGAGGAAATTCCCCAGCTAGAAAAGAGTTCCTTTTCTGAGAAAGAAGAGCGGGGTAAGCAACGCTTCCCTAGCCTTCTGGAGCACTGTACAAAGAGATGTACAGAGCTTGGAACAAGAAAGAAAAGCAGAGGCTACCAATAGCAGTCATGCAGAGAAAGTGAGCATGGTTTACAGTGCCCTGCTCTACAGATAAACTCAGCAGCTTTTACCACTGCAGAAGGAACCAACGGCCACCACAGCTGCCACAGGACCCCTGCAGATTTCTTTAGTTTTCACCCTACATATATTCACATTCGCTGATGCCAGCCACCTGTGTCTCTCCCAACCTCCTCCCTCCCCAGCCCCTCTGGAGCCCAGAAATCACATTAGCAGTCAGTTCAGGCCTCTATGGATGCAGGAGTGCAAGACTCCAGCCTATACCTCCATTACCATGGGGCTAGCCTCTCCAGTTATGCACTTGCATGCTGCCCACCTGACGCCTGTCACCAGCCTCCACTGCCTATGCACATCCAGGAAGAAACAGTGTAGCCGTGGGAGAGCACACCTACAGCCAGGGCCCCTGCAGCTGCTTGTTGGCCTGAAGGCCCAGTCTCTGTCACTGGCTTGCACCATCACATGCACCTGCAGCGAGACCCTCCAGCTTTGCACCTGCAATCCCCCAGCCCAATCACAGTCACCAGCCTCCACTACTATGTACTTACGGTGAGACTGAGCACTCGTGGTAGTACACATCAACAACCAGAGCCCCTGCAACTATCATTGCACCTGCAGTTAGCCCCAGCCCTTGCTGCCTGCCTTAGCTCCCACCACTATATGTATGTGGCAACCAGCTCCTTCCACAACACAGGCACCTGAAGCTGACCCCCAGAGCCAAATGTAGGCACATCATAGGCTCTGGCCACCACCACTGTCTGCCCTGTCCACTGGAACTAGAGGCACCACTGAGAACTCAAATAGTTCTTGCAACCACTGCAGACACCCTACATCACTCACAAAGAAGCACACAGTTGTCTTGTGGATCCCAGAAGCCTGAGCTGAAGAGACATCACACTGCCCCCAGACCTGATGCAGTCTCATGCCCCTGCAATTGGGGCCATGCACCACTAGACCTGGGGTCACAGCATGCTCCAGCATGCCCCCACCAACAGATGAAAGGCTTCCCTTACCAAAGTCAGTCCATAAAGTCTGGAAGAAGTGACTGCTTCTTCAAATGTACAAACACTATGCAAGGCTGTGGGGATCACAACGAATCAGGAAAACATGACTCTACCACAGGAATACAATAAACCTCCAGTAACTGGCCTCAGAGAAATGGAGATAGAGGAATTTCCAGACAAATTCTTGAAAATAATTGTTCTAAAGATGCTCAGAGAGTTACAATAGGACATAGATAAACAATTTAACAATATCAGGAAAATAACAGAAGAACAAAACAATATGTTCAAAAAAGAAATGGAAACATAAATAAGAACCAAATAGAAATCTTAGAACCAAAGAATAAAATGACAAAACTGAAGCAGTCAATAGAGAGCTTTAATGAAAGATTTGACTAAGCAGAAGAATGAATAAGTGAGCTCAAAGACAGATCAATTGAAATAATCCAACCAGAAGAGAAAAAAGAAAAGGAATGAAAAAGAGTGAAGAAAGCCTACATGATCTATGGGATACCAACAAGAGAGCCAATTTGCAAATTTTAGAGTTCTAGAAGGAGAAGAGAAGGAGAAGAGGACAGAAAGCTTATTTAAAGAAATAATGGCTGGAGCCAGCCCTCATGGCCTAGCTGTTAAAGTTGAGTCACTCTGCTTCGGTGGCCTGGGTTCGGTTCTCGGGCACAGAACTACACCACTCATCTGTCAGTAGCCCTGTTGTGGCAGCGGCTCACATAGAGGAACAAGAAGAACTTACACCTATACAGAACTATGTACTGGGGCTTTGGGGGTGCTGGGAGGAGGTAGTTAGCTTAGAGTGAATCTTCCCTTGCCCCCACCAAAAACATACCCCGGAAATAATGGCTGAGAACTTCTCCAATCTGAGGAGAGATTTGGATATGCAAGTTTATGAAGCCCACAGATCACCAAACCAAATCAACTTACAGAGATCCTCTCCAAGACACTTTATAATAAAAATATCAAAAATCAAAGACAAAAAAAGAATCTTAAAAGCTGTAAAAGAAAAAAAAGCGTGTAACATACAAGGGAATCTCATTATGCTATGGCAGATTTCTCAGCAGAAACCTCATAGGGCAGGAAAGAATGGGGTGACATATTCAAAGCACTGATAGAATAAAACTGCCAACCAAGAATACTTTACCTGGCAAAGCTGTCCTTCAAAAACAAAGGAGAGAGAAAAACTGTCCCAGACAAACAAAAACTAAGGGAAGTCATTACAAGACCTATCTTACAAGAAATGCTGACAGAAGTTCTTCAAGCTGAAATGAAAACATGCTAATTAGAAACATGAAAATATACAAAACATTCATAAAGGTAAGTATATAGTCAAATTCAGAATACTCTAATACCATAATATGGTATTACCACCCAACTCTAGTAAAAATATTAAAGGACAAGAGTATTAAAAATAACTACAGCTATAATAATTTGTTAATGGATATATAACATAAAAAGAGGTAAATTGTGACATCAAAAACATAAAAGAGAGGAGGAGTAAAAGAGTAAAGTTTTCATATGCAATCAAAGTTAAGTTGTTAACATTATAAAATAGACTGTTATATCTATAAAATGTTTTATGTAAGTCTCATGGTAACTGCAAAGCAAAAAGCTACAGAAAATTCACAAAACATAAAGAGAAGAGATTCAAAGCATATCACTACAAAAAGCCATCAAGTCACAAAGGAAAGCAGCAAGAGAGGAAGGAAGGAACAAAGGAATTGTAAAATTGCTAGACAACAATTAATTAGATGGCATTAGTAACTCCTTATCTATCAATAATTATGCTAAATGTAAATGGACTAAATTCTCCAATCAAACAACACAGAGTGCTAGACCTAATTATATGCTGCCTACAAGAGACTCACTTTGCTTTAAGGATATAGACTCAAAGTGAAGGGATGGAAAAAGATATTCCATGCAAATGGAAATCAGACCAGAATCGGGGTAAATATATTTATATCACACAAAATAAACTTTAAGCCAAAAAAGGTAAAAAGATATAGAAGCCATTATATACTGATAAAGGGGTCAATTCATCAATAAGATGTAACAATCATAAATATATATGTGCCCAACATTGGAGCACCTAAATATATTAAGCAAATATTAACAAAACTGAAGGGAGAATTAGACAATACAATAATAGTAGGGGACTTCAGTATCCCACTTTCAACAATAGATAGATCATCCAGACAGAAAACCAACAAGGAAACATTGGATTTGAGCCATACTTTAGAACAAATGGAGTTAAAAGACATATAGAGAACATTTCATCCAACAGTAGCAGAATATACACTCTTCCCAAGCATACAAAGAACATTTTCCAGGATAGATTATGTGATAGGTCACAAAACAAGTCTTAGCGAATTTATAAGACTGAAATCATATAAAGTATCTTTTCCCACCACAATGGAATGAAACTAGAAATCAATTAACAGGAGAAACGCTGGAAAATTCACAAATATGTAGAAATTAACACACTCCTGTATAACCAATGGATCAAAAAAGAAATCAAAAATATCTTTACACAAATGAAAATGGAAAAACAGCATACTAGAAACTACAGGATGCTGCAAAAGTAGTTCTAAGATGAAAGTTTACACCAATAAATGCCTACAGTAAGGAAAAAGAAAGGTCTCAAATAAACAACCTAATTTTACACCTCAAGAAACCAGAAAAAGAACAACTAAGCCCAAAGTCAGGAGAAGTTAGGAATTAATAAAGATTAGAGTAGAAATAAAAGGAAATGAATACAGATATCCTGTATTCATGGATCAGGAGAGTTAACGCTGTCCATAAAATTAATATTAAACATAAAAATGTCCATATTACCCAAAGATATCTATAGATTTAATGCAATCTTTATCAAAATCCCAATGGCATTTTTTAACAGAAATAGAAAAAACAATCCTAAAATTTGTATAGAATCCCCAAAGACCCTAAATAGCCAAAGCAATCCTGAAAAAGAACAACAAAGCTGGAGGCATCACACTTCTCGATTTTAAACTGTACTACAAAGCTACAGTAATCAACATAGTACGATACTGACATAAAAAGACACACACACCAATGGAACGGAATCAAGAGCCCAGAAATAAATCTTTGCATATATGGTCAACTAATATTTGACAAGGGAGTCAAAAATACTCAATGGAGAAAGGATATTCTCTTCAATAAATGCTATTAATAAAACTGAATAACCACATGCAGAAGAATGAATTAGACACCTACTTTATACCACTCACAAAAATTAGTTTGAAATGGATTAAAGACTTAAATATAAGAACTGAAACCATGCAACTCCTAGAAGAAAACATTAGGAAAAAGTTCCTTGACACTGGTCTGGGCAATGATTTTTTGAATATGATACCAAGAGCACAAGCAACAAAAGCAAAAATTAGTAAGTGGGACTACATCAAACTAAAAGGCTTCTGCACAGCAGAAGAATCAACAAAAAGCAAATAGAACCTATGGAATGAGAGAAAATATTTGCAAATCATGTATCTGATAAGGGGTTAATACCCAAAATATATAAAGAACTCATACAACTCAATAGTAAAAAAACAAACAATCCAATTAAAAAATGAGCATGGGAACTGAACAGACATTTTACCAAAGAAGATATACAAATGGCCAACAGGTACATGAAAAGATATTCAACATCCCTAATCATCAGAGAAATGCAAAACAAAACCACAAGGAGATCTCACTTCACACCTGTTAGAATGGCTGTCATCAAAAAGACAAGAGACAACAAGTGTTGGGGAGGATGTGGAGAAAAGGGAATCCTGTGCCCTCTTGGTGGAAATGTAAGTTGGTGTAGCCACTATAAAAAATAGTTGGAGTCTCCTCAAAAAATTAAAAATAGCACTACCATATGATCCAGCAAGCCCACTTCTGGGTATATTTCCAAAGGAAATAAAAACAGGATCTCAAAAGAGATATGTGTATTCCCATGTTCGTGGCAGAATTATTCACAACAGCCAAAACGTTGAAACAACCTAAGTGTCTCGGGCTGGCTCTATGGCCAAGTGGTTAAGTTTGCGCGCTCCGCTGCCACGGCCCAGGGTTTGGATCGTGGGCGCGGACATGGCACCGCTCGTCAGGCCATGTTGAGGTGGCGTCCCACATCCCACAACTAGAAGGACCTGCAACTAAGATATACAACTATGTACAGGGGGGTTTGGGGAGATAAAACAGAAAAAAAAAAAAAGATTGGCAACAGTCGACGCCCAGGTGCCAATCTTTAAAAAAAAAAAAAAGAAAGAAAGAAAGAAAAAGAAACAACCTAAGTGTCTAAACAAATGAATGGATAAGGAAAATATATAGGGCCAGCCCTGGTGGCTTAGTGGTTAAGTTTGGCGTGCTCCACTTTGGTGGCCCAGGTTTGGATCCTGGGCGCAGACCTACACCACTCGTCTGTTAGCAGCCATGCTGCGGCAGTAGCTCACATAAAGAAGAAAAAAAGAGCAAGATTGGCAAGAGATGTTAGCTCAGGGCAAATCTTCCTCATAAAAAAAAAGGAAATCTTCCATTTGTAACAACATAGATGGATGTTGAGGGCATTATGCTAAGTGAAATCAATCAGAAAAAGACATATACTGCATCCTATCACTTATATGTGGAATTTTAAAAAGATGAACTCATAGAAACATAGAGCAGAATGGTAGTTACCAGGGGCTGGGTTGGGGGGGAAGGGGAGATGTTAATCAAAGGGTAGAAACTTCCAATTAAAAGATGAGTAAGCTCTGGGGATCTAACATACAGTATGGTGATTACAGTTTATAATACTGTTATTATATACTTGAAAGTTGCTAAGAGAGTAAATCTGAAATGTCCTCACCATAAAAAAGAAATGGTAATTATGTGGCATGGTGGAGGTGTTAGCTAATAAGATGGTGGTAATCATTTTGTAATATCTAAGTGTATCAAATCAACACGTTATATACCTTAAATTTCCACAATGTTATATGTGAATTATAGCTCAATAACGCTGGAAAATAAAGAAATAAAGCCAAGCCAAATCTGAATTATGGATGCACTATTAATGGCTATGTAACCCTGGTAAAGTTACATAATTTCTCTGTGTCTCAGTTTCCTCATATGTAAAATGGGGATAATTAATATAGGTGGTTATGAGTGTTAAATTAGCATATGCAAATCAGTTTAAACAGCACTTGGTGTGGTAGGCAGAATAATGGCTCCCCAATGATGTCCACGTCCTAACCTCTGAAACCTATAAATCTCTTACCTCACACAGCAAGAGACTTTGCCAATGTGAATAACTTAAGGATTTTGAGATGGCGAGCTTGTCCTAGAATATTCAGGGAGGCCCAATGTAATCACATGGGTCCTTATAAGGGAGAGAAGGATACAGGAGAGTCAGAGCCAGAGGAGCTATGAAGACGAAAGAGGAGGTCAGAGCGATGCCATGCTGGAAGGGAGCCTTTCGAAAGCAGCAGCCTCTAGAAGCTGGATAAAGGCAAGGAAACAAATTCTTCCCTAAAGCCTCCAGAAGGAAGGCGGCCCTGCCAACATCGTAGTTTTAGTCCAAAAAGACCTGTTTCAGACTTCTAACCTGCAAAACTGTAAGACAATATATTTTTCTTGTCTAAAGTCACTAAGTTTGTTGTGATTTGTTACAGCAGCAACAGGAAATTAATATACCTGGCAAAGCGTTGACCCTATATAAATGAAGCTTAGAAAGTATCCTTACACTCTGCAGTCCCTGGTAGAGGAAATCTGCCCAAATTCCCAGCAGAAGAGCTGCAGAGCTGCTATGAACCTAAAGAGCCCAGGCAACGGAGCAATGGAGGGTGAGATCACATGACTTTATAAGCTGTTTTCCCACAGGCATATTTTAGTCTAAAAAGGCTACACACCTATCTATGAATAAAGGAAGTTGGAAAAGACTTTATGGTTAAAAATACCGTTCAGGGAAAAAAAATCAGCATCTTCATCTTCGACAGTTTTTGGATAAAAAGTGTTTTAAAGCTATTCTGGAGCTACGGTGAGGCAAGTGGAATAAGAGACTGCCACAGTTTACCAGGTAAACGCCGTGGTGACTTGGACCAGGGCAGCAGTGGTGGAAGAATGTGAAAGCATTTGACAGGACAGATGAAGTAGGAAAGGGACAGACAGGCAAAAAAGAAAAATGGCTTCTCTTTTTGCTTAGGCAACTGGAAGGATGATGTCTTTTGCTGGGGCAACTGGCGGGTGATACTTGAGGGAAACAAGGAATGCTGGGGAAAGAGCAGAGTGAGGGCCAAAGGTTCTGTTCTGGAACTATTAGCACAACAGTGGTGTCAGGTAGACATGTGGGTCTGAAAGTCAAGAGAATATATAAATTTGAGTGGTCAGTATAAAAATGAATTAAAGCAGTGGGAACGAATGGATTACCTAGAGAGAGAGCACAGATCCGCCTTTTATAATTGTAAAAGGCTCACCAGGTGATTCTCACACATCCTCAGTTAAGAACCACTGCATTAAAGATAAATATAGGAACAGTGATTTGCTAAAAGAGAGTCTGTATTTCCAGCCAGAATGTCACCGTTACTGCAGTAGTTCCGAGTCAGCCGCTATTCAACTCCATAGAAAATCCTATTTAGTCAGATCTCAGGCACTTAACAGGAAAGCATCTTGGTTTGATAAAATGACAAGCAACCTCTCAAGGAACCACTCCACCCCTTAAGAGGCGTAGTGCTTAGGCCAAAAAGAGCGTGATCTGGGGCTGTGGCCACATTTATGTATGTAACTCTACTTCACCATCAACAAGCCACAAACCACAGTTACAAATGACCTTTTAATGGTATTTCCCAGACCTGGAGCTTATGCCTGAATCTCTTCCAAGGCATTGTCTTTGTGCTTCCACTTGTCCATTCAAAGAAATAAATGCCCTCACCATGTGAGCATAAAGAATATCTAATTACATAATACCTTGCCAAAACACAGGAGCAATGCAGTCTTTGCCCTGGCAAATCACTATTCATAAATCTCACACCTGCCTAGGTGTGACGGTAACAGAGGCTACTCAGATGCAGGTATATGACAAAGAGAACCAAGTGACTGCAAAAGAAGAGCTGAGGCTCCAAGCTCATCCCTTGCCCCAGTAGGGTACCCACAGGACCGGTGGCCCCACCTGGGTAACTGCAGCTGCCAGAATCACTGTAGAGAATCCCAGCCCTGACCTGGAATAACAACAGGCCACACCAGTTTTCCCTACCTTTGAACCCCCTACCTCCTACCACTTCCAAAAGTGTGGTCAGGACTCCAGTTGCTGGCACTTTCTCCAGGCTCCAGGACACAGCTCCATATCCACCCTATGAGTTTCCAGATGTAAATTTAGATTAGAACCATATGGCCCCCACCTGCACCAGCCGAGTGCTGCTGCACAGAAACCACGTCCTGTTGAGGTAACATTTTAGGCACCAAGCTAGTTCACAAAGCAAGATTCTGCAAACCAAGTATCTTTTTAAAAATGATTATTAGAAGAAGGGCTTGTAAGCAGGGCAAAATGTGTGGATTATAAAAAATAATTTTCATACAATGCAGCTTTATTATTTTCAGATACATTTAACAACTGCAAGTAAGTGGCACTAAGCAAATTAAGTGTTGACTAACAGAATTCCTTAAGTCAGTGTTTCCCAAACTATTCTATGGAATACCACTTTTCTTTATAGTTTCTGCAAAAAAATTTCTTTTAAAAACACACTGTTCTGCTAAAACATGTTTTTAATGCATTTCTATTTTTATACATAGCACTCTGAGATAATATGTCAAAAGTGTATCCCACTCAAGAACATGCATGAAAGTTCATGGGATACATTTGAGGCTGTAGCATAGCACTTCCCAGGGAACCAGGGTTATGATGTCATGTCATCGGCTCAATGATTGCTGGTCTATGTTAGTAATCTGTCTTACATGTGTTGACATATGCTTACCTTTGTACACAAGGATTATTATGTACTATCCATTTATACTACCTAAACTCATTCCCCATGGATGAATGGGATATACTGTATCTGCTGATAATAGTTCTATCAAC
Source organism: Equus quagga (assembly GCF_021613505.1). Lineage (NCBI taxonomy): Eukaryota > Metazoa > Chordata > Mammalia > Perissodactyla > Equidae > Equus > Equus quagga. The sequence goes on from NC_060273.1 coordinate 103,414,883, forward strand.
ATATTATAATTTTACACAAGTAATTTTGAGAAACACAATTTTAATGCAAAAAAGAGAATAATTGAGAATAATGGAAAAAGCAAATCAATCTAAATAGTATTAGCTCTTAAAATAAATGCAACTGACATGTCTAAGCTGGTTTTTCATGCAGAAATAGTTTGGGGGAGCCTCTGAAGGCAGGGTTGTATTAAGCAGACAATCAGCCTGCCTTCAATCTTATTTATACTAGTCACTTCCTGAATAAGCCCCTTCTGTTCTTTACTGACAGAAGACAGGTATTCAGCAAACCCTGTCTGAATGATTATAAATTCTGAATTTCCTAGCTATTTTTTTTTTGCAAGGCCCGAAGATTCTAAAGTTTCACAAATCCTTTCCTACAGAATTTCTTTATAAAAATCCATCTGAACCAGTAGATCTACAAGGGGAAGGTGGGGCATGGTGAATACCACAGAAACAACAAACATAAGAGTAAGGCACAACGTAATACACAAGAATATAAGAAAAGCAAATTTCTAAATACCATACCATCAGTTTTCAAAGATGAGTTAAGGATACAAATTTCTTGGGTTCTTCTCAAGTCTTTTTTTTTCCTTTTAAACAATTATCGGTTAAATCTTCTCCCTAAAAGTCACAAGAAATATCTTGCATCTCAAGTTTTGCCCTCAATTGGTCCTACAATTTTCAAGAGGTGGCCCTGGGACAAAGACAGTTCTTACTTCTTCAGTTTGTTGGGGGTCAGCCAATAATCAAATGGGAAGGGCTGTTCTTTAAGATAAGAGGCTGTTTGGAGGTATTCTCAGAAATCTCTCTGATCTTCAGAACAACATGGAGCTATGAGGCCCTAATTGAGGTGTTGCTTTTTTATCTTTAATCAACATCTCTCCTTCTCCACCACCTCTCCCCAACACTAATACACAGTTATCTATTTTCTGTTCTAACAATCTAGAAAAACTAATTTAGCCCCATAATTTGAGCGAACAATGAGAAAGATCTTTTTTAGTTTCCTACTGAAATGTTTCTTTGAAATCCTTCCTTATGATAGTCTTATCTTTTCTTAGGTATGCTGATCAATGAGCTGGTTTCTGATAATTTGAATACAGGCTGCTTCATTTTATTAACATCTGCTACACAATCATCTTAATATAAAAAGCGTAGCTTTTGGCTATAAGAAATGTTCTTGGCTCTCTGCTGTCTTCTCACAAAGCACAGTCCCCAGCGAGCTCACTCATTCTCGACTAAGCTGATGACAACCAGATCAGCATCTCCCTTCTCTGATCTCCCACTCTGGCACTCCAGCCCACCTGGCTATTTCCACTAACCTCCACCTCATCATAAATGACACCACACTTGACTTCCCAAACCAGCTTATTTTTCAAACGATCCCCTTCTGCAAACAGTACAAGCAGTCTCCAAACGCCCCAAAGAAAAAAGGTGGGAGAAATTTTTTCACTCAAGCCACCCATCATTACCCTTTATCAAATCTGTTAGAAAGCCCTGATGCTGCTTTTTACAGAATGTCTCAACATTTTTCCTCCTCCTCTTGATTCAAGCCAATTCAATACTGGTTCAGGGATTTACTGCCTTATGTCTGTATTACCTCAAACAGATTCTCAGCTCCTTCCTGCTTCTGAGTCTTCCTACACACTGCTACCAGAATAATCTAGATTGAATATTCTCTTAGCTCCCTTCCAGGTCTAAAATTTTCTATGAAATTAATTCTCCAACACTGCTTTTCTCAAGCAGCTTTCTGGTAGCCTCCGTAACATCGAATAGTTCACTATCATCGAACTCATAACTCCTCAGACTGGCTCTCAGGGCAATTCACAATCTGATTCCAGACTACCCACCCTGTCTTCCCAACTACTCTTTACAAGCACCAAAGATTCTAAATGCAATCTCCTTACCTCTTCTCATGAGGCCAAGCTCCTTCATGACTCCAGTCAGGGCTTCAGAAGCATTGTACTTCACACTAGGAATGTCCTTTCTCCCTTCAAAGTCCCACCAAATCAGAAAAGCCTAGCTTCTTTCCCATGTCCTATGGTCAGCTTGACCTAGGCCATTACCAGAATTTAGTTCTGTTTCTGAATTCCCTTTAAGGCGTTTGCCCTTATATCAAAAATATAAATTAAGATCACGGACTCGTGTTTAATTCTTAGCTTCCGTATCCCCCAGAACCTACAACAGTGCCCGGTATATAGTAGGTACCCCTTAAATCTCTGGTCGTTGGCAATAATTAGTATTTATTGAGCATTTACCATGTACTAGGCACTGTTCTAACTTCTTTAACTCTTTTAATGAATAATTAAATAACACTCAACTGTCTCTAATTGTCTCACAAATGGCAGTTGTGTCCCCTCAAATAACTAAGAGCAAGTAACATATCTAACATGTCTATCATAATTGCCATAGTACCTAACAGTAAGTTCTCAAGTATATGCTGGGTATAGTACAACAGAAAGGCCACTGAATTATAGACCAGGATGCATGTCCCAGGTATGCTATGACTGGTGACGGGATCTGGGGCAAACGGCTAAAGTCCAGTTTATGTGGCTCAGTGTCCTTATCTGGAAAATCAAAGACTAAATTACCTGACCTGGAAGAACCCTCCCTATTATTACTAAAATTCTATATTTGACTTTTTCATATTAATGACTTTTCTGGGGTACTCACTGGATTCTAAAAACACAGATTGAGGACTTTTTTAATTAGAAAATAATTCTGAGAATGATATCCTCTAATGCTCCAGAGCTAAAAATACTACCACAAAGGCCAGGACCCATACATTCCACATTCTTCCACACCTGTGGTATGAAGAAACAGAAGGGAACTGCTGCAAAGTACATCTTCAGCCCCAAAGTACAGCCTCATCCTGAAGGGGAAGAGCTTCCCATCACAAAACTAAACACTGTCAGTGGAGGAAACATGTATTTAAAAGAAAAAAATCATTGGCAAATTCTCCGGCTCTCCAGACTCCTGATTCAGAACAAGGTTCACTGGTGGGATAGGGTCACATCTGGGGCCTGCTCTGCCCTTGGAAAAAGCATTTAATTTCTCTGGACTTCCAAAGCCGTCTACCAGCAAAGGAAAACAGTGGGAAATCCATTTTACATGTGAAAAATACACAAATGAATACATTTAAAAATGGAAAAAAACTTCTTAAAAACTGCAATACAACTCAATGAGAATTACACCCATTTTATTCAGACTAGGTATATGGCAATTTAACAATGATAGCAAAATCTCTGAGGACACAAATGGGACGGTGGCCTGTGAAATAAGGAATGACGAAAGTCACAAATAATCTTTAATAAGCATGAAGAAGAAACAAAATTGGCAGGAATTAACTATTCTTTGCTAAGCAGAGAAGCAGTCCAGTGCCCCTAAGGACATCCTGGTAGTTCTCCGCCTCCAAGCTGAGTAGTCTTCAAGGTCCCAGAGAGGACTGCCAAGTTCTGGCCCAGATCTACAGTTTATGAACAAGATACTTGGACCCAGTCTCTCCCTCTACAGTACTTACTAACCCAAGCAGTCAGATTAGGTTCAGAATTCAGCCCATCTGTGAATTACAGCAAATCCAAAATACAATAAAGTCAAGATTTTCAACCTTGAGACTATGGATCAATTTTGCATAGCTCATGCCCCAGAACCCTGGGTCCCAGAGCAGTTCTGTAGTGAGAAAACTTCAAGTGATAGAAAGGAAACAAATTAAACATGTCAAGCATGACCACGCTCTAGCATAGAAGTTCCCCAAGGATACTTGGAAATCTATGAAACATGTAGATATCATTAGTTTTAAACCACACTCTCAAAACACAAACTAAGTTTGACTAATACTTATCTAATAACCAGTTTATGAGAATTTTGTTTGTTCTTAATGATCCCACCTCTGCCTCATCAGATCTAACCACACTATTTGCCTCCAATGCTAATACAGAAATAGAGATTAAACTAGGAATTGGCAAACTTTTTCTGTAGAGGGCCAAACAGTAAATATTTTAGGCTTTTTGGACCAGTTCCTGTTGCAACTACTCAATTGTGCCCTTGTAGTACAAAAGCAGCCAGAGTGACTATGTCATGAGATATTTAACCACTTAACAACATAAGAACCATTCTTAGTTTGTGGCCCTACAAAAACAGGTGGCTGGCTGGATTTGGCCCACAGTGAGCTGACAGGCAGAGTCCAAGACCAGAGGCCTTGGGGACAAAAAGCGAAGGAAGGAGGCTATTTGAAACGAACTTTATTCTTTTCCATCCCTACATCCATCCCCCATCTTAAAAAAGGTTATTTAGAGCAAAATGAAATGAACAGGAGGGAGTCCCCATCCACTTTATTTTCCAGTTTCTTTCCCTGCTTTTTCTCATCTCAAGAAGCAACACAAAATGCAGTAACTGGAATCATCAGAATTAACAGAAATAAATATACTGAAGAAAGTAAATAGCTTGCCTGAGAAAATTTCAGACATCTCAAATTATTTTTGCATATGACTTTTATACCACCTTATTACTAATCAATGCATCTTATCTTCCTGTGCTAAAAGGCACCTGGAATAAATCTAGGCTACTGCCAACTTCTAACTGAGCTTGCAGAAAGTAAAAGATGATCTACTTACTATCACCTGACCATAATTATTTTCTCAGAATACTAAGTATATCCAATTTTTTAAAATTAATTTTCATCATCATAATCTGTTTTTTCTTTGACTTGCATATGAACATAATCTATCTTTGTATTTTTTGTAACATACTGCAATTGAGAATCCTAAAAACATAAGTGAATTTTAGGCATCCAGAGAAAGGATTCATTTCTATGATCAAAAAATGCTACTTATCCTTTTGAATATTAGAATTAAGCCTTTTGATCACTCCTTACCAAAATGCAAAATGCTAACAAACTGCAATGGGTATAACGGATAGGCCTTTGGCTAGAATGCAGCCAAAGTGGTTTTCAACAGGGTCGACTTTTCCCCCAGAGGACATTTAGCAATCTCTGGAGACATTTTTGGTTGCTACAATGGGGGGAAAAGGAGGGAGAAAGGTGTTTCTGGCATGTACTGGGTAGAGACCAGGGATGCTGCTAAACATCCTACAACGCAGAGGACAGCCCCCACACCAAAGAATTATCCAGGCCGAAATGTCAATAGCAACAAGGTAGCGAAACCCGGGGCTAGAGGCAGCCAAAGACAGAGCATGTACAGTTTTAAACTAAAGTGCTTCTAGGTTGATCTTTTCTTTAGAAAACGATAGATTTACAAATTTAGCATAAAATATTTACTGGATACCTACTATGCGCCTGTCTGCACAGAAGTACAAACAACATAACCCTAAATATACTATCTCACAGAAAAGCTACATTATGACTTCAAGAGACTGCATTCATTTAAATCAAACGATCACTTCACCCCATCACAAGGCAAGTTTAGCATTACTCAAGCACGAGGTCTGAACTCCAATTCAGTACAATCAACTCTCAAAGTTGTTTGAACCTAAACATGGTTTCAACCTTAAAATTAGCAATTTGGCTTGAAATCTATAAATGAAACAGAAACCTGTTTTAGCTAAAATGCTTGACTTCCTCTCCTGATGAACCTACTATCACAACTATGAAAAGAAGCAAAACTCCCTCTTTTAGACTAGTTCCTCCTCTCCTTCGTTCTATGAGTAATATAGATGCCCATGTTACCAGGAACTTGACCACCAAGATAGAAGGGGCCAAAAGCCCACTGAGGCCTTTACAACCCAACAACCAGAGATCATACCCCAAGTGTTGAACATCCTCCCTTTTTCTTAAAGACGGAAGATGTTGTTCCCTCTGTATGGAAGTCAGGGAACAACAAGGGAAAATTAAGACTGCTGGGCTCAAGAAGCTGAGAATAAAGCAGGGAAAAACAGCAGCTACTCAACCACTCCTTCTAGGAAAATCGCAACACTTCTTCCCATCTGTCAAAAAAGGCCAAAGTTTTAACAGCTATCACAAAAACAATAGCTGACTCAAAGTAAAAACAACAAATAAAAGTGGTAATTTTAGTCAATGTTTTGCTCACAGCCCAGACATCCCTTAACGCTAATTAATGAGTCACCAAAAAAAATCTCCTTCAGATAAAGAGGATTGCAACATCTCCCCAACAAAAGTATTTGTTTAGGCCCTAATAATAGTGTTGATCTGGGAACAACACACTCAATTCAACTAAAAAAATAACAAACGTAAGCTTTCAGACCAGGTGAAGTCCTGAGTGTCTGTGCCAATCGATGTATAGGAAATAAGCCTGGGTCTTAGTGAAATAAGCTGGGCAGGAGTCCTGTAGGACTGCTGGACTCAGGAGGGAGTGGAGGAGACCAGAGGCTTTCACGTCCTTGCAATCCTCCTAAATGCCTGATTGCCACCTCTGTCAAAGTTCCATCATTTCCCAAAAGCCACAGATCTCAAACATTATACTCCAAGAAATGAAACAAACTCCCTTATACACACCTGTGGAAACCCCAGCAACAAGTGCTATAGTTTATAAATAGAGTACACTGGAGTGTGAAGAAGCAGGCAAGATCTTATTTTTCTATCATTCTTAACATGCACAGATTTCAGAAAGCAAGAGAAAAAACAATTTGGGGATTGAGGTCAATTTTCATTAAAGATCAACTATGTTGGACTCCTTAAAAAGTAACAGAGATGTAAAGCATTTCACCATATTTTTCTACGTGTATTAACCTTTCACAATAAAAGTTAAAAAAAAACAGAAGGCATAAAAGTCCCCCACCTCCCAATGTCTTTCAATCAAATACTTATTTAAAGACATTCTCACTTACTCACTTGATAAGTGTTATCTGGGCATAAAGTTAAAGTCTGAACTTCACTGTCATATTTTCCATCAGTTTCAATCTCTGAAGAGACCTTCAAGAGTTAACAGTAATCCCTATGGTCATATGCTATACTAGCTATTTAAAGACGGATCATTCATCATACAAAACCTGACTCATTAATTTAATTCTCCAGATGCAAACATAAGACATTAATAAGACATCCTATTGTATACAATGTAGATAGTAAGCAACTTGTGAAATCAGCTTGAAGAAGTGATAGAGAATTTCAGGAAGACTTTAATAATGTTTCTCCTTTCCATCTGTTGAAATTCTTACAAGCTACCTCAAAGCATCTTCAGGGCTTTAGGCCCTGGCCAGCCTCTCATTTAGAGTGGAACTGTTATTAACTTTTCTAGCTGAGATTTATTAACCCTAAAATATACACACAAGCTAAAACAGACAAGGCCACCTGTTGCCTCCAGGCTCAAAGGAATTCCTCCCAGAAGCACAGGGGAAAGCCTTCTAAAGGCGATCTCAGAGGCAGGCAGCTGCTCCAGGGTGGGAGAAACTGGAGCCCCCGAGTTGGACCCACTTCCACCCTAAAGTCTGGCCAAGTGGTGGAAAACCGAGTTGTGGGAGAAGAGATAAAGAACGAAAGCCAGAATAACTTCTAGCAAATAGACTGCTCTCCATCTTGGAATGTTTTAAAACTTATCTTGCTTACAAGATAGACCATATCCCTTTCTGAAGGTTCCATATTAACTGAAAGAAACTAAAATGGACAATTCAGAGGAAATCAATCCCTTTCTAGATAAATTATTCTACTAGACACCAAAAAATGATATACAGTGACTGACTAGCTTGGTTCTATTAAAACTAAGGAATTCAGTACCCAAACACACCAAAGAAATACAGTATAATGCAACTAGTTTTGCTATATTTGGTGTTCTCCTCAAAATAAGGTTTTCATGGGAGTTAGAAGTAGTGAGAAAAATAAAATTCAACTCAAATGCTGGATGCTGTGCTGCATAATGGTTTTCACTACAATGTTTAGCTCTAAAGTGAGCTAGAAGACATTCTGGGACAGGTATAAATCTCAAGCATTAAATGTTTCAGAAAAAGGAACACATTCATTAGAGGTTGATAATAAAAGTTCCTTAAAAAAAAGAAAAGTCATAAGCTAAGGAGCCAGAGAGCAATATGCTCTATCTTCTACAACAGATCTTTCTACAAAGACGACTCAGGCCTAAACAGTAGGCAAAAAATTACTAAGAGGCAGTACAGCATAGTGGCTCACAGCCTAGACTCCAAAGGCCACCTGCTCAAATCTTAGCTGTTAACTGTGTAACTTCAGGCAAATTAATCTCTCTGTGCCTCAGTTTCCTCACCTACTGGGTGGTGGTTTCAGAAACTGACTTTATTTGTGTAATACATAGGCTGACATAGAAAAGTTAGGCTTACAGAACGTTTAATCCCGTCCACCTGCTTGGGGATTCAGTGGCTTCCCAAAACTAAATTAGCAAAGGATGCCTTCATCTTCCTGACGGCAAATCCAGTACTGACAATCTGAGAAAAGCAACCTTAGGTAAAAGAGCTCCGCCTTCCAAACCCTCTCCCCTTGCACAAAAACAGAATACACACAGGGCCTTCTCTTCCAGCAGCCACTGTCAATTTCCATCAAATGCTTACACTCTAAGCAGAACTTCAGCCCCTTGACAAGGACTAGGGCTGGATATTAAAATACTGAAATTAACTCTGCCTAAAATTTACCAGTAACTGAATGAATCACTTCTTTAGAAATAGTAAAATGTCAAGGTTGCCAGAGAACTCCAGCCCCAGATGTTTGCATAAATCATGTCCAAGTGATCACCAAGCCATAGTCAAAGGACATTATTCAAGATAACACTTTAAGTAAAATATATCAGCTTTTATGATTTTTCCTGTAATGGAGAAAATTCTGACAATGGAGTTACTGGCAAAAAGAAATCACAGCAAGTTTAGGCCTCAAATTATACAACAGATGAAACCAGGCTTAGACCTTAGAACTCGTTTTGCTCTGGCTTCACAGAGTTTATTTTTTTCAACTGTTTTATCCAATCTCATCAACGAGCACTGAACAAACTCTAAACTCAACATTTAAAGATATCCCATACAGCTTATATCACCGTATTTCTCTCTATCATACTACTCAGGAGAAGCGAAGGCTTTTAAAATTTGATGCATCTGTTTGCAACAAGATTTTTAATACCTCCACCGGCAAAATATTTTGAGTGCTCTATATTAATGAAAGCTACCAAGGGGTCTTTTTTTCACTTCCATAATAATTCAAGTAAAGTCTGTAGTTTAATTTGAATTAAACTCAAGCCATTTGCTGTAGCATATCACAAGAACAAATGGCGAGGATATTCTGTTTATTTAAACTGTCACAAAAGAAAACACATTAAAACGTCAGCTTGTTCAAGTCCTACATTTCTTTATCCCTAAGTCAAGTAATCGTTAGATCGGCCTGTGAGGATTCTGAGTTCTTCGGGTTCATTCCTTACAGAGGATACTACACAACACCCAGTTTTACTAAAATTTCTGAAGTGTACCGGTCGCTGGAAAATAACTTGAAACTGAAATTGCACACAGGGCGCGGTATCCTTCCAAACAAAACCGATCGTGTCCTTTTGCTTATTTTTAGTAACTTTAAATAAAAGACTTAAGACGGGTCGTTTTCCCAACTCGTTTGACAATTTGGCCACTAGGCGCAAGACTGAGCGCCCCACAGCTTCCGGCCAGAGTATAACACGCGCTTCCCCGTTAGGCTCCCACGTCTGCTCCAAGCAAACCCGATGTAAAAGCTGACGAATGACGACACCAAAATCAACCCAACAGATTCACATCTAAGTGGACTGCAACACAAAATAAACTTTTGTTTATCTCTCAAGAAACAGTGAGAGGGAAAAAACCGCTCAGATGGAGTCTGTTTGATCCATTTCCGCGACTGGGTGCGCGCAGTCGGTCTGTGCAGCTTAACCCTGTGCGGGCCGAGGGGCTACCCACGCTGGCCAAGGAGCGCCTCACGCTGCGCCCGGTCCCCGGCCAGCAGGTGCCCAAGGCCACCCAGACAGGCCCGGGGGCGAGTGTGGGGACATGGCCACTTCCCCTGAGCACGACCCAGCCACCGCAAGCCGCCCGGCACTTTGTTAACTCGGCGCGCCCAGGAGGAGGAGGCTCCGGGGTCGCGGTCACCGCCGTTGGAGCGCCGCAGAGCCCGGGCTGGAGGCGGCTCAGACGCTCCTCCAGTTCGGCCTCGCCCTCCCCCGGCGCGGGGCCGCGGCGGGAGGGAGAGGTCGCGGAGCGGCGGGTAACGACGGGCCCTCAAGCCTACCCTCTCGGAGCCCCGCGCCCGGCTCTCCCCGTCCTTACCTGGGGAAAGGAGCCCTCGCGGCGCGGGCTCTTGGGATAGTCTAAGTGACCCCGGTCCAGCATCAGGTAGAGCGAGAAGATCACCACACAGAAGATCGCGCTGCCGAACACAGTGAACTGACGGCTTAACTTCATTTTTCCTCGAGAGACTGGGGGCCAGGACACTGTCCTCACCCGGAGGACGAGGCGGGCTGTGGACTCCTGGAAGCGGCCGCCGAAGGCTCCCTGCTCCCGGGCTCCTGTTTTCCGCGTTCTCGGCGGCGGGTGAGGATCCGGGCCGCACTCTGCACCTTGTCTCCGGCGCCACTAGGCGACCTCGGCCTTCGCCCGGGCCGCCGCCCTCCCTGGGGCCGGGCGTCCCTCCTGAGGCGGGACCCGCCTGCAGCCCGGAAGGGGCCCCGCAAACTTGATCTCGAGCTCTGCGCCGCTACCAGGCAGGGTGCGCGGGGCAGGCAGAGGAGAGGTCGCTGCCTGGACTTCCTGCCACCGCCGCCCGACCGAGTCGGCAGGAAAAGTTTTCTCGACGAGGGCAGGCGTGCCCTCCTCACCGAGGAGGCGCGGGCTCGGCGGCTCCGGGGCTGGCGGCGCCAAGCTCCGTCCGAGGAGCCGAGGGGAGAGGAATCAGGTCGGGAGGAGCCGAGCCCCACAACTTAGGGCCGGGACTGCCGGGCCCGCCCCCGCAGCGCTGCCCCCGCCTCCCTCGACTGAGCCCCTTCCTGCCGCCGCTGAGGCCGGGTCGGGGTGCACCCTGGGCGCGAGGATGCACTGATCGGGCTGGAGTTTCCTCCGAGCGCGCGTCCACCCGCCGGCCTCTCCAGCCCCCGGCCGCCTCTTTCTCTCCCTTTCGGACCCGGGCTACGCGGGCAGGGCGCAGGGGGCGGGCGACGACGGCGCGAGGAGGAGGAAAAGGAGAGCAAGGGGAGGACCGTCCCCGGAGAGAAGCCCGCTCCAGCTGCAGCCGCGAGTCCCCCTCCCTCGTTCCCGCCCCGCAAACGTGGAGATGGCAGCGGCGGCGGCGGCTGCGAAAGGAAGCGCCGGTTCTCCAGCGCTACTCGGCGCTCGTGCACCGCCTGCCACGAGCAGGAGGAGACAGCGGCAACACGGCAGCCGCTGGGTCAATAAGCGCCCGCAGCCTCGGAGCCGAGCAGGCGGCTGGCCCCGCCCCCTCCCGACGCACCGGGATGAAGGGGCGGGCTCCCCGGCGGCCAATCACAGCGCGTCGCCCGCCGGGCCCGCCCCGTGCCCGCCTCCTTGCGCCCCAGGCGGTGGGAAGACCTCAGGAGGTTTTGTGACCTGGAAGGCAGCGTTGCTGGAATTGAGGCCCTCAAAGGCCAGGCGCCAGCAGCCCACGTTCCACAGGGGCTGAGCTTTCTCCCCACTTCTTTTTCACTGCCTAAGTTTCTGTTCTTGAGGACTGGGGCGTATAGTGCCTTGGTGGGAAACTTGGTGAGGAGCCTTAGGAAAGGAATGAGGAGAAGGGGGCTGCGAATTCTCTTCGGACTCATCTTTTCCTCCGTTGCTTTTGGTGACTTCCAGGTGAAACCTCGGGGAAGGGAGCCCACCAAAGGACCCTCCAGGCAGGTGTAGACATTTGGCTGCAAAATCTGTGAGAGGAACCTGAGAAGTGATGCTTGTGCCAGTTGATTTATTGTACTCAACTCCAAATTCACCCTTTTTGACTGCACTATGAAAATGGATCTGGGCCTTTTTAAGTAAGTTTTTCTTTGCGAGCTGGGGCTGAAGCTTTGTCAGTAGAGGGCACTGAAGAGACATTACAGGAAGAAAAGGGGTTCGCTTTCTGGTTTTCGTGTATTGGTAGGTAGGCTCTTTCAGTATACCTGGCTTTCTCCAGTGCCAAGCTCCTATGGGGGGCCAGCAGTTTCCTCCCACGTCCCCAACTCTAGTGGCTTTGTAGTGGAAGGCCCTTATGGTAAGACACTACCCCATGAATAGCTTTCCAGGCACCCTACAGACAAGATTGGTAGCAAGTTCCAGAGGGCAGATTTTCAATAAGTTCTGCAGATGTGGTATCACAGTGACTTCTCTGCCATTCAGTGAGGTGGGCTGTGCCTTCGCCAATAAGGTCTGGATCTTAGTCGCTCTAGAGTGGGTGGGGGAGCTCTTCATTAGCTCTTTATAGCTCCTATATCTATATTCTCCAAGATTTTCTTCTCACTGATGAGTCCTTCATTACTCTAATCCCTTGTTATAATTAATAATAATTTTTTTAAGCTTTACCTGTTCCAGGAGTAGTCCCAAAAGATAGACCTGCGAAGATGGGATTAGGAGTTTGGTTCGCTTGGGCCTTTGGGCTTGGACTCAGTGCTGAGCTCCTTGCCAAAGGGAAATACGATGCTAGTAATTCATGGCTCACAGGGCATCCCAGTTCATCAGTCAGTCACCTGTGGCTGATTGTGAGGAAGTACCAGCTGACGCACGTACCTTGGGGGCCCAAGTGGCAACTGCATTTGACTGTATGGCTGTAAGGTGACTCTAAGGACTATGGTGTGAGATGGATTCTTTTGAGTTCCTTTGATTGCTTACAAAGAGAAATGACAAGTACAGTTCAGTCTTATGGGATGAGAACCAGAGAGCTTCCATAATAATTCTAAAAGAAGGTCTTATTTATTGTAGTATCAAAAGTGATATTTCTGAAAATCAAACAAAAAATTTTAATTTTCAGTTTATTGAATTATACCTACTGTTGAATTCACAGATTTGCCACGTTTCTCATGTAAAAGTTAGAGTGTTGATTGTTAAATAATAGGATATCAAAACTTCGAATGGGTTGGACCCAGAAACACAATCTAGAACCTGCAAGTCACTCTGAGCCTCTCTTACCAGTGGAAGTAGGTTGCCCTCCTGTGTCTGAGGAGGTAGGCTTCCTCTCCTTGAAAACCTGTGACAACCTCACCTGGGGCAGATGCCTTGAGAGGGAATTCACATTCTCCTCAAAACCCACCACAATTACCCTCTATGGCCACTATACCTGTAACTAAGGTCTAATCTCAGCATGCTCTTGGGGGGGTAGGTGCACACTATCATGGAGGAAGGAATAACTTACACACCAAAATAATTATAAGACTTTGCTAATATATAGTCAGAAGCCTGGAGAACATGTGTGGGAGTGGATTCTATGGGTGTTAGACCATGGAACATGGAATGTAACACTATATTGAGCCAAATTTATTACTATAGTGTTAGTTATATGTGTTAGCTCATGCAGCTTGAGGTGGTTCTAACAGCTTACTTGGTTGATTGATGGAAACTTGGACTCAGTGGTGGCCTACAGTTTGTGAGATTGAAATGATGGAGCTTCCCTGACATGATGTGGAAGAGGGAATCTAAAGGTTTAAGGAAATGTTATACTGAACTTATATGCAACCTTCATACCATTCCCCAACTGTGTTCCATGCAAAGGCCCAGAAGATACTCTCTTAACTGAAGAATTGAGGAATACATTAGTGAGAAGAAGAAAAGCATCTTTGAAAATCTCTGTGGATGTTCCCCTCTGTAGGCCATGTGTGACTATAAAGGGTGCTGCTATTGAGATGGGCTCCCTGATTTCAGTAGGGTCACAGGATCCTAGAATAGCAGAGTCCAAGCAGCACTTAACCACCAAAGATAATGTGGATACATCTACCTTAAAGGACAGCAAGTGTGTACATGCAATCAGACTGCCTTAGCCCACAGAGATGCCTTAGGAACAAAATTTATATGTAGCCTAATAGACTATCACTTGATATTTATAACAGGAAAAGCTCTAGGTTAGGTAGCCAAGATCTGACAGTGAACAGTCACAGCCTCTTACTCAGTTTTTGGACATAAATCAATTCACAGACCCAGAATCCCTTGACTGAAGGAGAGTCTCTGTCCCCTTTAGGAAGGACCTTGCACCATTGCCACAGTGCACATTGCAGATGTTTCTCCAAGCCTTCACCAAAGAGATGTGTGGCCATTTACTAGAGTGACAGTGCACTGGAGAAAAGGAAATATACAGATCTTTTGAAGTGTTCTAGACATGGACTCTGAATTGATGTTGATTCCTGGGGACACAAAACACCACTGTGACCCTCCAGCTAAAGCTGAAGCTAATCTTGGTCAGTAGATAGATGAAGTTTTAACTCATGTCCAACTCACAGTTGATCCTGTTAGTTCATTTGGTCCACACACCAACTGTACGATTATTTTCTCAGTTCTAGAACTGGATTAGACATACTTAGCAGCTGACAGTATCCCCACATTGCCTTTCTTACCCAAGGGGTAAGGCCCATTAAAGTAGGAACAGCTAAATGGAAGCTCCTAGAACTTTCACTCTCTTCCAAGATAATAAACCAGAAGCAATTATGCCACCATAAAAGACTTGAAAGAAACAAGGGTGGTGATATCTATCACATTTCCATTTAACTCACCAGTTTGGCCAGTGCAGAAGTCATATGGATCTTAGAGAATGAATGTGGACAATTATAAACTTAATCTTGAGGTAATTCCAATTGCAGCTACTGTCCCCGATGCAGTATTTTTATTGGAACAAATCAGCACAGCACCTGACAGTTGGTATTCAGCTATTGACTTGGCTAATACCATATTCTCTATACTTATTTATAAAAACCACTGGAAGCAGTTTGCTTTTACCTACAGGGCCAACAGTATGCCGTCACAGTATTGCCTCAGGGGTACATCAGTTCTCCTTAAATATAGTCTACAGAGATGTTGATCGTCTTCACATTCCACAAAACATCACACGGGTTCATATTTGTGGTTCATAATGACATTCTGCTGATTGGTTCTGATGAGCGGGTAGTAGTAAGTATTTTAGATGCCTTGGTAAGATACGTTTGGACTAGAGGGCAGGAGATGATAATCACGAATATGCAGTGACCACTCTAGAGTGGTCCCGGCAAGACCCACACCTCAGGGGTAGGAGAAGTCCTAGGATGGTACAAGCTATATAAGGGAGAAGCCACTGAGAGATGAATCCAAGTAAATGGTGTGGGTTAGAAATAATGGGGATTGGAAAAAAGTGAAGTGAGAGCTGCAGAGACTGTCCAGACAAATCATGTGGCATGAAAGGAAAGCAACAACCCAGCCGGTAGGAAAGGAATACCATAAACCCTGGAAAGTCAGGAGTTGGGGGAAGAATCATTAGCCTTTCTTGGCACTTACCTGTAGGACACCTGGCCTGGTTGCTTATCTCAGAATGCTTCGGTAACCATGAATATCCATTCTTAACTTAGATCCTAGATCCTTAGGTCTTTGGACTTAGATCCTTGTTCCTTGGATCTTAAACTAGGGACTATTGACCTTCTGGGTGGATGACCTCCACCTGAGATGACAGAACAAGCTTAATTTTCTAGATATTAATATAGATCCCCTAGCCTGATACTATTGTCAGTCCTTTGTGGTCTCTCTATACCATCTAAGAAGAAAACAAATTCTCTTATGTGCTTTCCATAGACCTTAGCCACTGCTCTGCATTTCTCTGCTGTGTCTATCACTCTCTCCTGACCTTACTGACAAAAACTTAAGCTGTTCCTTTGAACACTGAAGAATCAAACCTTGACCCCCATGTCAGCAAAATGGTTTTGCTGAAGTCACTACAAACCTATCAGCAGACTTTAGTTCACCAGGAGTGGTCCATACAGTAAGGGCTAGGCTGGTTGGCTACGATGGCCAGATCGTCCTCTGCAGAAGCACATCAGCCTGCTTTGCAGGAATTATTTAGTTCTAATAAAGGAGTTTGTCCGTCACAAAGGACACAAAATTGACTCACCCTTTTTGTAATAAATGATGTTTACACGCCTAATATAGTTTATGCCCCAAGTAGGGTACTACTTCTTATGTGGACATTAGACCTCTACTTGCCTAACAAACACAAACCAGTCTAAACTCTCTAATGTGAGAGGTTATAGACAAGCATATTGTCCTGGACCTCCTGCTTCCAGTAAAGGTAGAATATAATCAAATACCAACAAGTGCTGCACTTGGATTGATGAATCAGAGAAGGTGGAGCAATCTATCTCTTACCTTAGAGAGAAAGCAGTATGGCTTTCTAAGGTCAATCTCAACAGCACCCGAGACATACTTGGCTGGCTTGGCTCTGGATGGGGAGCCTGTTTACAATTTATCCTTCAAGTTGGCCTGATCATCCTGCTAGAAGTCACTCTCATCTGATGTGGCCTAAGACAAAAAAGAAAAGATTTGGTCCAGGCTTCTACAATTAATCAGTACAGTTGGTTACATCATCTAACGGATGACCTAAACTCCTGAAAATAATTGTTACTTGGACACATCAA
Source organism: Equus quagga (assembly GCF_021613505.1). Lineage (NCBI taxonomy): Eukaryota > Metazoa > Chordata > Mammalia > Perissodactyla > Equidae > Equus > Equus quagga. The sequence continues at coordinate 103,431,382 of NC_060273.1, forward strand.
AGGTCAGGGGTAGTGTTATTGGGAGACAGCTCTACCACTACATGACCTTACATGTCTTCACATAAGCCAGACAGGAAAGTCTGACCAGAGTCTTGGTGGAGTGCCCTGCAATTCCTCCTGGAGCAAGGGGAGATGAGCTGCTTATGAGGAACTGCCAAGAAGAAGCTTGCAGGACTGCCATAAAACCATTTCTCAACCATCTCCCTGGTTTCACTTGAGCACAGGACTTTCCATTTCATTCAACCCCCCTTCAAATACAGCTTCAAGCTTCTGTCCCAGTCTAGAAACTGCCTGGCTATAGTTTACAGTGGCTTCTCGATAACAGATCAACCCATCATTCCTGTCTCTATCTTCAGGTCCCTCAAGTTCAGTGTTGACCTGTGGGACTAGGGATGTGGGGAAGTGACACCTTGTTTATATTGCTTTTGCTGTGTAAATAATAAATTGTCTGAATCCACTTGAGCCTGTTGTCTTCTTGCTGGCTGAATCTCTGGAGGTGTGGCAAGCCAGCCTAGTAGCTTCTGTAGTGATCCTTGTGGTTCCGTTAGCCACCACACTGCTTCTTAGGGGCTGCTTGACCCCTTGTTACTTAGAAGGGTATGGTCTTTATAACCTGAAGGGTGAATAAACCATCCTACTCAGGGGAAAACACTCATGCAGAAAAATAGGGGTGTGCAGAAACAAGACTTTGACATATTGGTGCAACCAAAGGCTGCAGGGATAGAGCAAGTGGAGAGAGAGTTGAAGACAGGAGAAAAGAAGAGTTAACTGAAAGATCAAGGTGGTAGAGAAGAAAATAGAGTCATGGGGATTGATAGCTCTTGTGGAGAGAATCACTCTGGAAAGGAAGAAGACCCCTCCCCCCCCACTGAGACCGAAGAAATCAGCCTTCTCCCTGTCCTTTCCTGTCACGGAGCCCCCATTATCTTGTCTATCTCTTACCAGGTCTCCTTACTAATCTTGCCCTACTGTCACCACTTTCTCAATACTCCATGTTTGTGACATTTTTAAAATGTCAATCACGTGTTCTTGCTTATAATCCCTGAGTAGTTTCTCAGCACCTTCAAGTTTGATTCTAGTCACATTAGTATGGACCCTAACTCCCTCCAAGTTTGACCTCTGCCTTTCTATCTAGACTTGTCTCCTACCACTCTTCACATATAATATTCTCTCTGGTTACACTGAACAACTTGCTTTCTCCCTGATGAGCCAAGCAGACAGGGCCACTATGTATGGTTGTACAGACCACATGTTGAACATCTCTAAGAGGTGCCATACACATTGCTGATATTGTCAATTTGTGTAGTCATTAGAACTATTTTGTGCAAGATGGCAGTGAAGTGTCTTGTTCTAATAAAATTAATATAATGTGACAATTTTGTGACATACAGAGGTAAAGTACCTTGAAGAAAGGGCCAGTTTTATAAAAAGTTGAATACAGGTGCATGTCACATCCTTGGTATAAGTCCTTATGTTTGGAATGTCCTTCACCTGCCTTGTCCACCACCAACAACTCCTACTCATTCCACACAACAAAGTTCAAACACCATATGACTTCAAATACTACGAGATATTTCTTATAACTACTTATCTCATGGCCTGGAAATATTTGTGTTCTTATCCCTCCTCTGAATGGTCTAGTGTTGGGTTTTTAATATTCATCTTTATTCATTTTATCCTGAATGAGCACATGAAGTGTTCTGGATCAGAGGCAGACTTCTTATTATCTCACAGCAAATAGGAACTGCATGCTCCCCTCTCCCAGCTTGCCCCAGGCCTTACCCATAGGGCGATGTAATGAAAGCCAATGGAAATTGTTTTGCAGGAGTGGCCAGACAAGTCTATAGGCAAGAATAAGGAAAGATGATTTTTCTCTGCTTGTAAATGTGCAGGTGGCAGATGTCCCCCAACTCTCCTGAAAGGATCTTCTCCTTAGTCTAGCTTGTCTCCAAGCTCCAGGGCCTCATTTCTAGATTAATTTAAGTAGCAAGAAAGATGACACTTCGGTCTCTCTAACACATCCAGAACTAAGCTAGGCGCCTATCCCAGGATATAATCTTTTGCTTTGCAGAGGATAAGAGAAGTTTCATTCACCCTTTGGATCAGAGTAATTAGCTCTGTAATTGGGGAAAGCAACAGCTACAGAGCTGATCTTTATGGTATGAGAAAATGTATTTAGGAAAAGTGAAAGGAAATGTTCTTTATAGTGCATGTATTTCTGTGGCTTAGGAGGCCAGAGCTTTTTATACAAACACTAAAAAATGCAGGGAAGTTTTATTTTCCCACATGTAGAAGGTGCATGAGGGCAAGGCCCGTATCATAAGAATTCAGTCTGGTTCCTTCTTCAGGACACACAGCCTTTGTGATTTGGAGAACATTATATAATTATCTCCAAAGCTCCATTTTCCAATATACCTCATTGGGATAGTAATAGCTATTTTTAAGCATTGCTGTAGGATTACAAGAGGTAACAACTGACATGTTAGGAGAGCATTTCCAAGATACCCTCCATTTTATCTGGGAAAGGGGAAGATGGGCTCCATGAAGGGCTGAATAGGGTAGAGAATGTTTGAAATAGCTGCTATGGGAAATGGATGAGACTCCACATGGATCATTGGACAGCACTGATTTGTCATAGAGCAAGTATACAATTTTCTCTCCATGACACTGAAGTATGGCCTGAGAGTCCAAGGAAAGTGGGCTGTGAGGATGAGCCAGGAAAGATCTCTTTCTACTAGGATGCAGGAACAATGGCCGTGCAAGGAGTGGTCAGGGCTAGGAGTATATCATACTCTGTCCTTTTCTCTACCCACATAAATATATTTTTGCAGTGGAGATTTATTAAAATGAGGGCTCAAGGTAATCTTGATCAGGAAAAGAGCCTAAGGTGAGGTTTCTGGAAGGCGTGAGGTATGGTGCCATGCTTCTAGTGATGAGCGGATCTGTACCTTTACAAGAGCCTCACGTTATACTTGGTAACAACTGGAAAATCTGTCTCTTCCTTTGTCAACTGCTCCACTAAGTCTGATCTTCAATTGCCTAAATACATAATATCTAAAGTGAAAGGTTGGAATGGGATAAGGGACCAAATTCTAAGAACTTTAGAAAATTTTACAATTATGATTGCATAAAACTATAAAGGATGGAGGGTTCAATCATTTTCTCCCTTTGCCTGTTGGGAAAAGCAATTGGCCAAGGACTCTGAGCATCTCTACACATTATTTCTGTGGATGCCAAGAATGCGAATGCTAGGCCTTGACTAGTCTTTTATTGGGTCATTTCTCAAGGTTGCATTTGCAGCGAGCAACCTTGAGCAAGCAAGTAATACCTTCTCCCAAACAAAGAGCAGTCTTGCTTACCAAACACTGTAAAAGCAGTAAATTCCCTAAGGTCAGTATTCCTTGGTTGTGACAGAAATTCAATGAGTATGTGGCACCCCCCAGACCCTCCTGTTAGAACCTGTGGGATTTGGGGGACATGGGAAACTAGCATCAACATCACACTCTTGCTGCTTTGACATGTTCCTTTGTTTCTAATCCAGGCATCTCATGTCTTCTGCTGGAAGATCCTGAAACTACTCACCTACGTAAGAGAATCTCCACATTGTTGGCATAATCTTCACCTCTCTGTGCCTTTCCTCCCATGAAAGGAAGTTGAGAGAAAGGATGAGTCAAGTAACATAAGAAACTACTGAGAAGGTAAGAGAAAGAGAGCTGAAGGGAGTGCCTTTTCCTCATAGTCCTTCTTACTATTTGAAATCATTTATTGACTTATTTTATGTCTGTCTCTCCAATAGAATGGAAGCTCCTGGAAGTCAGAGACCTTTTGATTCACCAGTGTATCTTAATAAGTAAAGTAGTGTCTAGCAATATCGAGGCTTAATAAATATTTGTTGAATGAATTAATGATTATCTGGGCCCTGAACGACCAGGTGGATTTAATTGGTAGTACTCATAATGGGTTTCCCTGGCTCATAATAGAAGTCTGTTTGCTCTTGAGCTGCATTTAAAACTATTCCTCTTGTCTTTTTGAATCAGCACTAAATCTTTGTATTCCTATAAGGTTTCTTTTTAAGTCCTTTAAAGAGAATTTCCCCAAAAAATTATTTTACTAATCATCTCAATCACTAAAGGAAGTCCGTTATGGGGACAGAAAGAAGTGAACACTGTATTACTGAGTGACCAGTCTATGCTAGGTGCTTTACTTGTATTGCTTCATTTAATTCTCAAAACTCTGCAAGATTAGTATATTAATGTCTATTTTATATATAAGAGAACTTAGATACAGAGAGCTTAGATCACTTGCTTTAGGACACATAGCCACTAAATGGTACAGCTTATTTTTTCTGGCTTCAAAACTCCTTCTCTCTCTGCTACAGCATTCTACATAGCTATGATACTTTATACCTTGTGTTACAGTGAATAGCTTTTCCAAATAACATTTAGGATATGTATCAGTCAGGATTAAGTGTAAAGAAATAGAAAAAATTCTAGGTATTTTAAGTAGGAAGGTATTTAATAGAGGCTTACAAGAATCCTTGTCAGGATTGGAGAAGTGAGTTATAGACTAAGCCTCCAAGAATGAATGATTCCAGTACCATACAGAGTTTACCTCTCAATGGAGCTATTATTGCTGAGGAATACTGGAATACTGGGCTCAATAACATAACCCTATGATAGAAGGTGGAGTCAAAAAGCTACTGCTGTCACAACTGCCACAACTGCTCATTGTCTTCCAGGAGGCTGGATTAATGGACCATGGAACACTGCTGCAGAAAAATGTTTCTATGACCTTAATTATAAGAGAAATACAGCCAAAAGTGGTCAGGAGGATGCCCCAACTTCTCTTATGTTTTCTAAATCTTGCATGAGTATATCTAATTGACAGACCTAGTTCATATCCATTGCTGTAAGTGCAAACAAGTCTAGAAAATGTTTTAAGCTTCTAGTCTCTGCCTTATGAAAGCTGCTGTAAGAGGAGGGTGGCATGGATATTGAGCGAGCCAACATGCAGTACTTACCATGGGCAGTGTTGGGAGAAACACAAATACTTATATAGAGAGAATGGGTTAAAACTCTGTCCAGGAAAACTTATACTACGTGATTACTTGTTTGAACTCCAAGCTCTTGACATTTAAAATCTTTATGGCTATGATTTATCCTGAGGAAAATATCCTCTATGCACGTGATAATTAAGGCCAATAATATATCTAAATGTGCACATATCAGACATGAGGAAATTATTTGTGATGTAGGATCATCACTTTCATTTTTCTATAGCCCTTTGTTTGCTGACATTGTTATTGGCATTATTTGGGGGAAGAGGAGGCTTATTTCCAGCAGGCCCCAGGCCTTTCTCTGGATTCTCTTTGGCTCTGATTCTCATATGCCAACACAATTCTCAAATAGGAAGGGCTTAACAATTTAGTGCTCTAAAGCTTCAGAGACACTTAGCGCATCCTAACATTTTACATGGAGGGCCCAGAGAAGTAAAAAGATTTGCCCAAGATCTCATGGAGACTGCACCAGAAGCCAAGTTCTCTGGCTCCCTGTCCAAAGCTTTTTTCATCACCACAAACCAAGCCTTAGATTGTGTGCTTCCTAAATACAGAGTTATATCGTGTGTGTGTGTATGTGATTCCATTTACATCAACTTCAATAACAGGGAAAACCAAGCTGTATTTTGGGGGACTCATACTTACATGTTAAGGGATGAAGCAAAGCAAGGAAGTGTTAACCATCAAAGTCTGGTTAGTGGTGGAGGCCAGGAGTTGTTACTGGGAAAATGCACATGGGGACTTCTGTGATGATGGCAATGGCTCAGGAAACTCACAGTTTTGTAGGACTTAAGCTTTCTTTTTAAAATACTTTTGAAACCCAACGTAATGTATTTGACTTTCTTGTCTTTAATAACATTTAGTTTTAGTACTTATTATATGATAGAACCAGGCTAAGTGCTTCCCACGTGTTATTTATCTTAACTCTTACAAGAACACTCTAATAGAGGCACTATTTTTATCCTCATTCTAGAGATAAGGAAACTGAGGCACTGTCTTTACTAACTTGCCCAAATCCACACAGTTAGGTAGCAGAGCTGGTATTTGATCCATCTGGCTCCAGTGTCAGGTGCTTAACCACTCTGCTGTGCTAGCCACCAGAAACTTAGTGGGTGAGTAAATTATGAACCTTTCTTTTTATTATTATTTTATAGTCATAAAAGTTATAGTTATGAAAGCCATAATAATAAGAGAAAAAAGCAGGATGCAAAATTACACACACATGCATATAATTATGATTACATCTGGTTAAAAAGATATATGCATAGGTATAAAAGACTAAAATATAAAACTCTGGTAAGTTAGGATGATGAAAATGTGGTGATTTTTTTCTCTCTTCTCTGTTTTCCAAATTTATCTTAAAGTGGCCATATTAAATTTACAATAGGAAAATGTGCTCTAAAATAAGCTTCCCATTTACCTGAAACATAAAGTTTCATTTCCACACTCTTCTCCCCTATAGCTTTGTATAATCTTTAGAAGCCTCTTCTGCTCAATGAGTGACTTCATTACTAAATTGATGGCACCGGATCATTCTAGCTATGCAAATCACAAACCCACAGCCAGCTGAGGAAAAGGCGGATAAAAGATTACATTAAAAATTAAAGGAACGTGTGGAGATAATGTGCTTACAATTATTTCTACGTATTTAATATTTATGCAATTGCAAAGCCAGTCATGGCAAATCTTAAACCTTACTCATATTCCTTTTGCCCTCTGATATTTTTGACCTTGAACTGAGACTGCCAAATAATATATAAAAAAAGGCTGTGGGAGAAGCATTTCCTTTGGCCTATAAATGATAAATGCTTTTTTCTTAGAAAGTGATCTCATTTCTTCCTAGCCTTTGTTTATTTTCAATGCCTTGTATTTTTTTGCTCTGTTATATTCTGATCACCCTTGAAAGCATTGGGCTTTCAGTCAGCCACAGTTTGGTTGTGTTGTTTTCTGGTGCTGCTGCTGTGATGTGTTTTCTGTCAGAGGAAATTTACAGGCACATTAGCCTACTTGACAGGCACAATGAGCCACAAGGCTCTCCTAAGGAGAAGCTTCCTCGCGCTGTAGTGAGGTTTTCTCTCTCTCCACCCCACCCTCCCTCTTACACCTTAATATGCCACCATGATTCAGATACAAATCCCAACGGCTTTCACTTATGAGTATTGCTTTGGATCCAGAATTTAACTCTCTGGTTCCTGGTAACAGCATTTTGTTGGTTCTGCAGTAATTAATTCATATTTCTGCAACAATCTGACTACAGCAGTTTGTGGATGAAGCCAATGACTTCACTTACAGCCATATAGATACCAAGTAAGGAATGGGTGGGAAACTTTTTTTTCCTATGGTGAGTCATTGACATGAAGAGGGGAAAACAGCTTCCAAGAATTATATAAATGAAAGCAATATAATTAAATTTTTTAGAGGGTGTTTAGAGATAAATTTACTTTTCTCAGTGTGTCATAGGAAAATGGTCAAGGAGAATCAATAAAACTTATTAAAAATTCAAAAATATAAAATGAGACATAACTGAAAGGGTAAACTGTTTTCTTGGCATATTCCAAATAAATTAGAGTATTTCCCTACAGCCATTGGGAAACTGAAGGCCTTGCATTTTCAGTTTCATGTATATTATGCTACCCCTCGGGGAGTAAATTTGCTAAGACATAGCAGTTCTGGTACATTCAGATTCTGACTTGATTCTAAGCTCTCTCTTCAATTTAAAATCTTCCAGGCCTTTTTAGTAATTTTTGAAGGGTGATTTTATTTTGAGAGCATTCCTTTTGTCCTTGGTATGTTTGAACCATAAGCATGTAACTGTGTAACCCACAGAAATTTAGAAGAACAATCCAAAATCACATATAAGTTTCTTGCTTGATTGTCTGGCAAGAAACAAAAATATTTACCAAGTCAATCCATAATATTACTCTGAGCTGCTCTATTTGTTGAATGAATAAATAAGTGAATGAACCTTGTATTATCTGGAAACTAGGAATAGGTGGTTTCCTGGTGGACTCACTCTTTAAAGAATTAGCTAGGAACATTCTTAGTTTGGCCCTGTCTTAGTTTAGGCTGCTATAACAAAAACTATAGAGTAAGTGGCTTATAAACAACAGAAATTTATTGCTCACACGTCTGGAGGCCAGAAATCTGGGTGCCAGATGATCAAGGTGCCAGCATGTTTGGGTGAGGGCCCTCTTCTGGGTCGCAAACTCTTTGTTGTGTCCTTACATGGCAGGTGGAGCTAAAGAGCTCTGTGAGGGTCTCTTTTATAAGGTCACTAATCCCATTCGTGAGGGCTCCATCCTGATTACCTAAGCACCTCCCAAAGGCCCCACCCCCTAATACTATCACCTTTGGGAATTAGGATTTCAGCGTATGAGTTTTGGGTAGACACAGACATTCAGACCATAGGAGGCCCCCTTCCCCTTTTGTTCTTTCTGCTTGGGGCCAAGCTCTCCAAAGAGTTTCAGAATGGCCAACTATGGCTGTGTTCTCACCTGTCACCTCTGTCCCTCCCCATCCTTAAGAGGACAAATAAGACTTTTCATTTCTGGCAGCCTAGTGGTCCTTGTAGAGTTTGACTCATTCCTCAGGCTCCCTAAGCGTGAAAGCAGATTCCTACCTTTAGAGTGGTCCTTCCTTAGTCTGGTTTTCTGCAATGACAGGGATTTTCCTCTCTGCCTTTTGCCCCTTGGTAATGACAGGAAGGATGTGGTGAGGGACTTAGTTTTCCATGTTGTCAGGATGACTAGACATCCCTGCAGCTAGTCCACAGCAAAGGCAAAGGCACCATTAATCCTCCCCATCATCTGGAAAATACAGAAAACCTGAAGAACAGGAATTATTTACCATCATACAAAGAAAACCGAGACACCGATCAGTGGACTTTTGTATACAGCCATTCTTTATCTAAAGGTCTTTAGAAACAGAATTCATTAATCTAGGGTGATTTGAATAAGATTCTTTCTGAAACAGGAGGCTAATTTAGATAACACCTCAAGGTGTCTTTAAACTCATGTTTTTGTTTGTTTTGTAATTCTCAGGGTCATAAAACAAGGGATAAATTTTCACTAACAATATAAATGTATGTCCACATCCCAAACCAGTGGGAGATTTTCTCTAATTTTAACACAGAATTATCTTAACAAATAATCATTAGACATCTACTATGTGCCAGGCAGGTCCTGCTGTAGATGCTGGAAATACAACATAATGTGGACATTAAACCTTCAATGTGCAGACTGCATACAGATGCTGAGAATTCTTTGGGTCCTCTGATGAATCCATTCACATTTTCTGTGCCCACTCATACTTTAAACTGTACTCAAATAAGCTCTTTAAATCATGGGTTTCACTTGCCTCCTTGATCCTAAGACTAAATCAAAGACACTGAATTCCAGCTCCTTCATCCCCAACCCCAGCCTAGTTAGAGGCATTTTTACTGGGATGAGTATATTCAGAAGTAGGATTTTATCATCTCCCCAAAGTCCTGAGGACTTTTTCTTTCAGTACTGAGAACTCTTTACTGAAAGTCAGTGCCCAAGTGGATGAACTGCCAAAAAGGAGCCTAAAACATGGAAACATTTGCCAGTCTGGATGTCTGCACTCATAGCTATCTGGGGAGCTGCTGCAAGATGGATGGAGAGGGAAAATTACCCACCTGGAAGCCTGGCTGTCTAGAGAAAATCCAAACCCAGAAGCTTTTCTCCTAAGAATCCCTATGACATTTTATTCTTTAAATAATCTTTTCTTCCTCTCCTTAGGTGAGAGATTGACATTTTAAGATCAATCATGCCTCTGCTTTGCAGGGTTGGTAGACGTAGAACAGGATAAATGGAAATTAAGTAAAATTTCCATATTTTTTTGAATAAAAATGCTCAAAATAGCTATATTCTAACTCAATATAAAAAAGCTCTTCCCCCAGTGGTCATTCTCATTACTATGGTTATCTCAAGACCTTTTGATGTCAAAATTTTACCCTATTTTCTCTAAAAGAACCATTCTGAATGTACACCTGCTGTTTGAATAGCAGCAGAAAGCAAAGGAATCTCATGCTATGTTTTTCTCCATCACAGCCAAGGATGTTTTAGTACTTCGGATATAGTCACAGATTACCAGCTTTTCCAGCTCTTCCCCATCTTGAGATAAACTTCAGCTTGTTACTGTAGGCTGTAGTTGAATTCTTTCTTCCTGTTTTTATATTATTCAGTAGCCCCTCTTCTTGTTCATAATGGTCTTGTTAGCAATTGGCTAGCCTCTCCAAAGACCAGATTTGTTCAGTGTTTTTAATTAATTTAAAGTGATTTCTTAAAAATATTAAGGTTCTCAGGCCATTCAGTTATTCAATACACATTTATTGTGGGCCTACTATGTGCCAGGCATTGGAGTAGGTGCTGGGTACCATAGAATTCCAGGGAGCATGCTGTGGTCGAAGGAGCACTAGATGAGGGTCAGGAGGTGCCATTATAGGACCAGCCTTACCCTGACTAGTGTGTAGGGTGGGCAGAGCCATCAGCCTCTGGGGTTCCAGTTTTCTCACATGCAAAATAAGAGGTGGAAAGAGCCACTCTTCCTTTAGACTGTAACATTCTGTGATTGCTGCTGGTTTGGTTAACTCACTGCAGTGGAAACCCAGTGGCCTCACAAAGGTGAATGCTTTTATGTCTTCCCAAAGGGTCCTAATTCGAATCCAAGGAGCAGTTGCAGTGCTAAGATGAATGCCTTTCAAAGACCCAAGAAGACATTTAAGGAATGGGTTTTTCACTTTACTATATATTTGAGCATGTTCTCCCCTAAAATGCCTGCCTACTTTTCAGTTCCTAGGTACTGTAGGGAGTAATCTTCAGGTGTGGAGGGTCATTTAGAATTCCAAGCACCATTGTCTGATCTCCTCAGGATAATAATAAATCAGTTACGAAAACAAATGATGAGTCTAGATAATTCTGGACATACAATAGTGACAGTTTATTAGGGCATGTTAAAATGCCTAATTCTATGGCATTTCAGTAGTTCCAACAGTTTTCAAAGCATCTGAGACTCCCTATTATTACTATTTATTTGTGAGTATTGACAATAAAACAAATGCCTGCTGTTTGTATAATACTGTATTGTTGCTTATTTGCAAGCCACTAGATGTTTGTCTAATATCATGTGAGAATTGCTTTTTCCTTCTTTCTCACTGTACAAAATGTATCTTATAAAATGTTTTTTAGAATGCATCTCAATTTGTGAAATATGCAACAGTTTGGTATTGGGACCAGGCAGATTATTTGAAATTCAGCATGATTCCCAATTTCTAACACTAAAAAAGGGGGAAAAAATAAAGGAAACCTCATATTGCTTTTTAGATGTCATCTTCTTCATTTGTGGTAAGACAAATTTCTTTTGTCAAAAAAATATAGTAACTTACCATACATCATTGATCAGAGGGAGAACAGTTTCTTGTTTCCATTTCTTAATAAAAGACCCCACATATATGTCATAAAAAACTTTTTTTAAATGAAGAACAGGTAGTAAGGTATGAGTTATATTGAGTAGCTCTATTTCTCTGACTTCCTAATAACATTTCATGGCTTTCTCTTTTTTCTTTCCTTCCTCTCACTATAAATATCAGAGCTGATGACTGACTTTTACTGCTTCCTTTCATGCAAACTCCTCAGGCTTGCAAATCAGCTACTGATTCTGGGAACAATCTCCTTGTCTCCCGCCCTTACTCACCACAGTTTCCTGATGGGGCTAAGGAGCCACAAAGAATACACAAGCATTATGCAGCACATTGATTTGAATAGCAAAACTCAAAGGTTGGATTTTAGACTCATTGCTTCAGCTTGCTTCATCCCCCTTGGTGGGTGGTACAAGGCACCTGCCCAATAAACATTTTCCTTATTGAAAGGATGGCAAAAGGGTGGCAAGGACAGGTGACACAAATGGGGAAGGAGAATAGAAACGTTTGCAGCGAAGCCTTCCTGCAAGCAAGAATTCTACTCCCTCCCTCAAACATTGCTTCTCTTTAAAATAACATCTAAAGATACTTCATCTTTCTAAAATAAGTCACCTTCCCTAATAATGGTCCAGTTTAACATTCTGTTTCACTTGTCCTCTAACCTTCTCCTAGCACCTCACACTCACATTCTTATCTGCCTGATCAAAACTTATGAAGCAGAGTTAGTGGATATATTGGGGGGAGAGGTGTATGTGTGTGTGTATATATCTAAATACCATGTTGACTTAGAAACGTGGAAGAATGGAATAATTAACCATAGCGATTAACATTTTTGAGACCATACTATGTACTAGACACTAAGCCCTTTTTTACACTCATGCTCTCTCTCTCATAAGCATACCCATTCTCCTTGAACAATCTGAGGTAGGAAACTATTATCAGCTCCATTATATAGATAAGAAAACTGAGACACACAGATGTTAAATGACTTGCCCAAGGTCACACAGCTAGAAGGTATTAGAGTAGGCGTGCTAACCCAGGCACTTCACTCCTCTGCCTAAAACTGAGATGCTCTACATCACCCAACAGGGGACACAATGTATGTGTTATTGGGGAACTTGGTTCCAAACATTGACTAAACTTGAGTGTTACTGCCAAACTTCTAGATTTTGTGATAACTGTATCCCTCCAAAAAGTGAAAGTTCCTAGAGTTGCAGTTCCTGGAAACAAATTTAAGCCTCGGGCTTTTGAACTGTGCTGGCCAATATGATAGCATATGTGGCTACTTAAATTAGATTCATGTAAGCCCCTCAGTTGCACCAGCCACATTTCAAATGCTCAAGAGCTGTAGGGGCTAGTGTTTGCTCTGGTAGCCAGCACAGCTATGGGACATGCCTACCATAATAGCAGTGCTGTTCCAGGAGACAGATAAATGAGGAGATATAGAAGAAGGGTAAATGATCCTTGAATCCCTTCCAGAAAAGGAACTGACGTGTTTCCAAGGAAGGACATTTATTGAATGCCTACTCTCAGCCAGGTCCTGTGCTAGGTGCTGAGGGTACAATGATCCGTACAGATCAATGAGCGAGATATGATCTCTGCCCTTCTCAGAACTCACAGTATCTGCCCAAGCCAGTCACCAGAGTGAGCACTGCTGTGATAAGGGAGGTTTAACATGCGAGGAGGCGTAGAAGACCTAGAAGACGCAACATCTAACCCCGGCTTCAGGGCAGGGGTCAGGCAGTTTCCTGGAGAAAGATGAATCTAAACTAAGGCTTCGATTGTGAGAAGATCTGTGAAATAAATATAAGAGGAAAAATACTCCTGACTGAAGGAAGAGCCTGTGTGAAGACGCACAAGGGGAGAGATCATGCCATGCTTTGAAGGACTTTAAAGAAGTCAGTAAAATTACTTCTCCATTCTGTTTCTTAGAATCAGAGCTTGGGTAATTTTTGTTTGTTTTATTGCATTTCGTCCAAGTACTCAGCACAGAGGGAAGGGAGTAGAGAAGGAAAAAGCAGAGGATAGTTCAGAGTAGATATGCAGGAGCCGGAAGTGTCTGGTAGCTACCCCTCACCTCCCCGCCAAATGCTCCAGTGTGAAGAATGTACATGGACAGCAGCTTTGGAATGATAACAACAATATGGAAGGCAGTTTAGATGAAGGGGATATGCCAGATACCATGCTTGGCAGTTTACTAGCATTATTTTACCCACTCTTCACCATAAGCCTAGCTATTTCCCTACATTTATATTTACATAATTAGACATAGTAGAGCAACCCATGAGACGAACAAGATGAACTCATGAGCTCTTTATCTATCTGCTGAAACAGCAGGTTACACAGTCTCCCCAGTGATTGCTTCTTCTCTGCCCCAGGCTAATACTACCTAAAATGACTAGCCAGAGGGATGGTTTAACTGACATAAAGGCATAAAGAGTGGAACTAAGAAAACTTGTGCTGCAGAGAAATTAGTTTTCACCCATCTAAAAGTAAAGTATAACCCCAAAAAGAAACAAGTAGCTAGGGAGTACCAAACTAGGAACACTTGAATTTGTCGTCTTAGCCAGCAGTGATCAGACTGATTCAAAACATTTACGACTTACAGTGAGATAGTTCAAGCCAACTTTCTTCACGAACTTTCCTCTAAGATTGCCTCAATCTGTCGGAAACTGTTTTATGACTCAACCCAGCTAAAATTTAAGCAGCGCATATCTTCTGATAAAACGCTTCATTCACATCAAGCAGTAATTAAATGTGCAGGGCATGAAATAAGCAGCAAGTTTGGCTTCAGAGCCATCTTGCAATCTGTAAGCAATCCAAGAAAGGCCATATGCCTTTAAATCTAGATGACTGCATACGTATCCAAGAGAAAGTTAACTGCCATTTCTGCAGAAGAGTCATCAAAAGATGAGAAAAGACAGATTTATGTAGCTTGTCTGATAAGTGTATATTGATGTATATATGTCCACTGAGACTTGGTAAACTGCCCTTAACTTTCACTTTGGGTTCTTGATTCAGTTCTACTGGAGAATACATTCAAACTGACAACTCAAAACACCGTTATTCTTAAGTATCTCATTGCAGGGGACTAGGGTAGCTATTTGGACAGACAGAGGTTTTGTCTGTCTAGCAAGGGTCACCACCTATCTCCTTTTGATGCCTTAAAGAAATTCTTCCCTGACTCCACGCTGGGGTTGTCCACCACTGTGCCACCCTGACTCCTGAACGGCTCGCTATGGTCTGGGTTGGGGAGTGGTTGGTTCAATCATGAACACATGCTATAGTAAGGCCAATCTGAATCTTCCTTGGGATTGCTCTACAGACATGGGAAGGAGAAATCTTCCACCCATGGTCTTGCTAAGCTAGGAGGATGTGAGAGTGGGGCTGCTGCCAGTCATCTTGCCACTGTATGAAGAGACTATGAGAACAATCAAGCAGGGAAAAGCAGAACTGGTGGATGGAGACAATCAGAGTCCTCATCACATTGTTTGGGCCCCTGGCTTCTGTCATGTCTGATGTCACTTCATGAGCATTGAATGAGCTAAGCAGTGTCCAGCAACACAGGAGGTGTTCAATAAATGTTATTTTCCACCTCTTTTCCTCCTTCTTCGACTGTGGCAGCTGCCAGACAAAGATTCAAACCGTCTTTGGCAGCCAGCACTTGTTTCTGGCTTTTAGAGGAAAGCTAGTAAGACAGAATGGAAAATGATGAGCACAAATTCAGTGCCCCAGAGCAGTGCAAGCTCCCTCTGCATCTTCCAGCCAACTCTTTGGAAGCAACCATTCTTTGCTCAGTGCACTCTCACAGCTCAGACAACCACCCAGCCATAATCAAGCTGGTACAAAAAATGACACTTTATTCTCTGGAGGAGGAAGGAGATGAGTTGGTTAAACCCTAAAGTGGAATCTACTACAGGAAGCAGGCTATGTAAGCACCTCAGTGGGCATGTAGTTTTCCAGTGGTCAATTGTATGAAGGTGTCAATCTGTTTGTTTGGCTGTTTGTGAGTGGCACCATTCTATATAGAAAGCAGGCAATCCAGAATGTTAAGAATATAGAACTTGTCAACTTAACTGTGTTTAACCTCATAAAAACCAGATAGCATGGTGGTAATTAGTGCTAAAAATTATTAGTGATTTTAAATTCAGTTACAATACGGCAAGTAAAACCATTGCTACTGAATAGTGTTTGTAAAATATGCATCCTCTCACCCCTGCACTGTTGTACAGATAAACCATTTGCTTGCACAATAAATGCTGGTGGTTGATAATCAAATTGAGTTGTTTATGTGATACAATCTGTGTAGTAGGAAAATCTTAAAGGTAATTTCTGAGACCTTATGTTTATGATATTTTCAGACTCAATAAGCAATATCATAAAAATCATAGATCTTACAGACAAAAGAAACCAAGGCTCAGAAAGGTTTAATGAGTTGTTAAATGGCAAGGCAGGGACCTAAAGCCACCTCTTCTGGTTTTATCTCTCTCTCATACCCTGCTCTCTCATAGACAATAGCACAGGACATTAGAGTTGGGAAGGATCCTTTAAATCATCTAGTCCACTCTGCTCATTTACAGGTAAGGAAATGGGGCCCAGAGAAATGAGCTTCTTACTGATGGTCAGAAAGGAATAGGCTAAAATTTGTTGACTTATGGACCAGTGCTCACTCCTTGTTGCTGTGGATAAACATGCTGTATCAAACTTAGTTGTAACCACAAGTCATTCCACCACTTAATTTCTGTCAAAGGCCAAACAAACTAATAAGCACCCAATCATTGTGAGGGAAATCTGGCCATGTATGATGTCTGGCAATGAAATTTTTGAGAGAAATGGAGTCTCTTAGTCAAGTACGTGCATGGTGAAGTATAAATAAACAACTGAACTGAAAGACTGTAATCTGCCAGGTGTGTTGTGGTATTTTATTTTTCTCACAGTCACTGAGATCTAGAGACTGCAGCTATTTCTGACACTGAAACCTCCACTGGCTTCAGCGAGAACACCCTTAAATGGCCTAAAGCATCAAGTCTCTTCTCAGTTCTTGGTTTCTAATTTATTCTGGTACAGTAGAGGGGGTCAAGCATAGAGTATTTGTGTTGTTGTAGTTTAAAGTTCCCTGCTTCCTGAATTCCTGTAGGATATATGTATACCAGGTGGAGTCTACATAGCTGTAAATAAGTCTCAGTCTCTCTCTTCCTCTCTCCCTGAAAATTAGAGGAGTTAAGTCATTCTATCTAAGGAAGAGGGGGAAGGTGAGAAGCAAGCTTCTGAGCTGCCTGTCCTCCTACAGAAGAACATTAACATTGTTAATCAGCATTACAGGCTTTGCTTTGCTTCCCAGGGAAATGGTTGGTAGAGATATAAAATGTTTTAATCCTTTCCAAGCAGTGTTGTCCTTGGTGATAGCCAGGAAGGAGGGATTTTTTGTTTTCATTTATACCTTTTCCCAACCTTGTACGGTTTACAGCTACTAACAATAAGAACTAAACTAACGTCAAATCAAGTTAATCAGGAGTTATCAACTGCTTGCTCTGCCCAACATTGTTCTAAGCCCTACAGGAGAGACAAAAAATATTTTCCTTGCCCTTGAAGAGTTCACCATCTTCTTAGAACAACAATATTTAATAACAAAAACAATAAAATGTTTCTGTCCCTTGGGTATAGTGAATTCTGGTAAGAGCTGACCTTCATGCAGTAGGGCATGACTCACGGAAGTAGTCAGAAGGCCAAGGAGGGAAAGAAGGTAGTTCTGAACACTGGAGGGCAGCCCAAGGATAAACACTAGGTCTGTCTCACATGAATGCATGAATGGAGTCATCTCCATTTTTTTTTTTCTTGCTTGCTTTGGCTTCCTGCAGCCCAAACTCTTAAGGCTGCAGTATAATGGGTCCCTCACCCAACTCTCTACTCCTTGGTCTGTATGTGATCTGTTTTGTGGCTCAGAAAGTGGTGCTCTCAAAGACTCAGAGAGATGGTGTGAAAGAGCCCCTTCGTTCCTTGCTTATAGCATCATTGGCCTCAGATCCAGGGACTGACTGTTATGGGTCTGGGCAGGTACCTTCCTCTGAGCCTGAGTCATTACCCTTAGATCAAACCTGGAGTCTTGACTATCTCATTACTAAGAAGAAGAATGTGGTTTTTGTTGTTGTCATTATCGTTGTTTTCCGTATTTTTTTTCTTTTTCCTAGCCCACACCTTTGTCTTAGAGGCAAATAATGCCCTCGATGGGTCCACCCTGTTTGTTCTTCAGTTATATTCTGATTTATCTGAGTCTTGGGTAAACAAAGCTGAGGCAGCAACCACAATCCTTGAACAAAGAATAATAGTCAATCAATCCATTAATCGCTGTTGGAGCAAAGTAGATATGCCTGCCAGCTGTCTGTTCTAAACTGCTTATTTCAGGCTCTGTTACTGTTACTAGCAAGGACTTTGGACACCAACCCAAAATGCTGAGAGTTCCCAAATAAGTTACTTAACTTCTCAGAGTCTCTGCGTCCTAATTTCTAAAGAAAGACAATAATAATCATACCTCCTAAGGCTCTCTGGAGGATTAAATGAGGTACTGCAAGCTAGGTGCTAAATACTGTGCTTGGCCCATGGGTGAATAAGCAATGTTGGCTTTTGTTTTTATTATTCCTAACACTGATCTGGATGCTCTTTTCAGTTCAAATTTACTGTGTCGAAAAATGTTGGGGGTGAGTCAGAGGAAGGCCACAATGTGCTCAGTAAAAGAAGAGGAAACGCTGAATTCAGGCACAGACCTGTAACAGATGAACTCTAATGGAAATTTTTATTGTTCAATCAGCAGCGTAATAATACCAAATGATAAAAATGGCAGCAAAGCACCTACTACTCCCACACCCTAACAAATCAATTCTTATTTTTCTATGTTCTTTTTTGATTTTGTCCATCATCAAATGTAATTTTGCAGTTATAGCAGTTTGGATACATTCAAAAAGTAAATAAATCCCCTTATGCACAATTATCGACTGCCTACTAAGTACCAGGCACTATTTGAAGGTACCGGGAGCACAAAGAAGAAAACACCTTGAAAATTTACAGTCAGTCTAAATAAAATATTGGGTTTTGTTTTGATAGGGTACTTTTTTTTCCACAGCATGAGGATTTTCACATGTTGCTGCAGAGGAATAGAGGAATAGTTAAGAAACAGAAGATAATGCATTTTTCAGAGCTCATGGTAAAATAGAGAAGTGACTGGAGAATACCTGACCAATCCATGTTTAATAGCTGGGCCCATTCCAAGAGGCATAGGAATATCCTGCATTAGGAATCATTTATTTTATAGAAAAGGTAAAGATGAGAATAATATAAAAGAAAAGAATGGGGGCCGGCCTGGTGGTCTAGTGGTTAAGTTTGTATACTGCACTTTGGCAGTGCATGGTTTGTGGGTTCTGATCCCAGGCACAGACCTACACACCACCAATCAGGCCATACTGTGGCAGCACCCCACGTACAAAGTAGAGGAAGATTGGCACAGATGTTAGCTCAAGGACAATCTTCCTCACCGAAAACAAGAAAAGAATGAAAGGAGTGCATGTAACACATGTATCATGGGATATGTGCCATAGTGATGACTTAGAAATAAATAGAAATAAAGAAACAATAAAAATATGAAAAAGGGACTGTTTATGAAATTGAAGCCATTAAGGAAATGAGAGAGAAGAAAAAAGAAAACTCAGAAACTTAAAAAATTGTTTGTTTTGACTATTAACTTAGTGCTGATAGATACCACAAAATGGGAGGTGTCAACTAAAAAAAAGAGAAATCTACCCATGAATAGAAAAGTAAGAAATCAATTGCAATCTTTTAAAAAAAATTGTTAAACACTCAAAAGCAACAACAACAAAAAACTCTACAAAAATATAGGAGATAATTGGGAAGCACTTGGCACATGTGTAGGAGAATTTTTGAATCCTCTTTTTCACTTTGAATTTTCTTGCTGCTATGATTGCATTTCCTATGAGAACCACACAAACGATTAAGCAATGTGCACAGGCTCAACCAAGATCTTACTGATCCACTATCTTTCTGGTAAGCATTGATTGTCTTCAAAAAGAAAATTATATATTTGACCATCAAAATAATCAACTTTCTTAAATCTTAGCAAACTCTCACCCAGAAATGAAAGTGTGAGTGAATTTTACTGACAAAAGTAATGCTTCTAGGAAGGTTATTGCTTTAGTTAACTGGTTTCCAGAATACTGCTAGAGTTGCAGAATATGAATCATTGTTGGGACAGGGGCTGGCATAGGTTGGATATTGGTGAATTTCAAGTCTGTCCTCTGGTCAGTTGATGTCCATTACTCAATAATAGAATGGACAATTTAATTGATGTCGCTCATTTTATTAAAAGTAATCTAGCAAAAAACACACCTCAAAATGTCTTAAATGTTCATGAATTGAAGACTAAAAATTAGGTACATCCAATGCAATGGAATACTAGTCAGTGATTAAAATAACATATACACACAAAAATGTATTTAAATATTTTACAGAAATCCCATGAACAATAAGAAATATATATAAAGATACTCAAGATATGGAAAGATATTCAAGATAGCTATTAAGTAAAAAATTCTAGTTACATAATGGCGTCATAGGCATATCTTTTTTAAGAGAAGTTACATGTGTATATAATTAGTCCTGGAAGGATACACAAGAGATTCTGAACAGTGACTGCCTCTAGGGGTAAGACTATGGTGAGAGGAGTATTTGTGCTTTTCAGTTTATATACCTTCGTATTCTTTGAATTTTTAGCCTTGAGCATGAATTACCATAATAGTAAACCAGTTTAAAACTGAAAAAGTATTTAATAAAAAACTGTAAGTACAGTTAATGGCAAATATCAAATATATCAAAGAAAAAATTGATAGCTTAATAAAGGGAAATGATTATTTAGTCAAAAAAACTGAGATAAATAATTTTCAATGGAAATAAATTTATCTCATGATTCTAAAATAAAATAACCAGAAAATAAATACTAAACAATACATTAAACACATTAGTTGCCACGTGTTAAGAGCACTAAATTACAAACAAAACTGTGAAGCTAAGGGTTACCTTTCAGTCCATTGCTTTAATTTTCAAAAATAAAATATATAAATGAAACTTTTCTCAAAGAACTTTATAAGTTTCCTCATGAATATGCATCTTAAAGACAGAAGGCCTCTTCCCTTCTTCCTAACCACACTCACTCACGCACACAGCTCTGCCATGCACTGTCAACATATGTTCACTACTGAAGGGAAATTTAATTCATGACCCACCTAAAATATCAACATCTAAATGTAGAGATTCTTTTCATTGCAATAGCTGTTGCAACCATATCTTTTTGTGATAAAGAAAAACTCAAAGAGATATATACATTTTTGGAGTGTGTCAAATGGTAATTTAACATGTGGAACTTGCAAAGGATAGACTTTGGGGTAAGAAGAGTTGCTTCCTTGCTTTACCAATTCTGGGCCAAATCATGCCTTTTATTATCAGATGTGTCTACTGCCTCACTCCTTTCAGTATTCATGTTAATATCACAGGGGATTCTTGTAATGCCAAACTTTGTAATGACAATGGAAAGGGCAAAATAAGAGTGTCTGAATCCACACTGGGAATTGAATATACAGGATTATAAATAGATATGCAAATACTACATGGTGTGGTTCTACAGTAAACCCAAATCCTTCTCATTAAAGGGTTGATGAAGCCTTGACCCTGGTCCCGTTTGGATCCTCACTTTCTTTCATGCATTCCACTGATCCTCATACATGTCCTTTAATGGTTAAGGAGCTATTATTATTGATGATGATTCTTGTTACCATTTATTTGGAACCTAGTATATGTCAAGCATGTACTAACTACATTGCATGTATTTTCCAAATTCTTATAACTACACAAGGCGCATGATTAATAGTTGTCAAAGCTAAGATGAAAACTCTGGTATACCATTTAGGGTTCTGGGTTGCAAACTATAGATTCTGGTTAACATAAAGCAGAACGGTATTTTATTGGAAGGATATCAGAGAGATCAGAACCTCCATGTGTATCCTTCCAGAAATTATATATATGTATTTTTTCCCTTTAAAAAGGGTATTATCAGGAGCTCAGCCCAAGTCATGCCACTTGTTCATAATAGAAAAAAAAAGGAGACAGTGAATGGCTATCAAGGAGAATGGCTGAATAAATTACGAGGGAATTAATGAAATATAATGCAGCTGTTAATTAAGATGAATAGAGCTCTCCCTGGTACCTTGGATAGATTTCCACAAGGGAATTGCTGAGTAGGAAAAGCAAGATATGCAGAAAAGTTTTTGTAATAAAATCCCATTTTTGTAAAATGTAACAAAACCTACATATTTGTATATACATATATGAATATGTGTGTGTTCACATATGAATATATGATATGGAGAAAATCATAGAAGAATATATTCTAGGCTGTCACCAGAAGTGATTGGCTCGGGTGAGAGTAGGAGGCAGGATGAGGATTGATGGAATAAAATAAAAAGGGAAAAAGAAAAAAACTGAAAAAACACACCATGTGCATATGATTACATTGCTGCATTTATCTGAAGTTGTGTCTATGTGTGGTACCTGTAGTAAATCACAATTTTTTAAATGCCAGAGGAAGAGTCTGGTTAGGGTTCTGTCACTGCTTCTGCTGCCACAATCAACATGAGCTCTGTGCCTCTGTGCCTTCTCTGCATCCTTTGCTCCAGAAAGAAAGCAGCTAAGGATGGAAAGCATCTGCCTGGGTCTGGGCTAGTGTACTGGTTAGCTCAGCTGCATACCAAATTACTACAGGCTGGGTGGCTTAAACAACAGAAATTTGCTTCTCACAGTTCTGGAGGCTCGAAGTCCAAGATCAAGGTTTGGCCAAGTCAGGTTCCAGTGAGACCTCTCTTCTTGGGTTCCAGATGGCCACCATCTCACCATGTCCTTACATGACCTCTTCTTTGTGTGCCAACAAAGAGAACACACTCTTCTCTCTCTTCCTGTTCTTATAAAGCCACCAGTACTATTAGATTAGAGCCCCACCCTTATCATCTAATTTAACCTTATTTACTTCCTAAAGATCCTATCTCAAAATACAATTACAGTGGGGCTAGGGCTTCATAATGTGAATTTGGGGGGCACATAATTCAGTCCATAGTGGTGAATCAGCTTCTTTATTTTTTCTTCCTTCATGGGAGTCTAGGTCCTGACTTCCGATAGTCTCATACACACAGTGGCAGATTCTCCAAACACCTAAAGGTGGTTTGGCTGGATGGCTAAAGACACTTGACAAATATGCAGATGTCTGACTCCAAAACCTATGCATACTTTTCACTATTCCAGGTTGTTTTACCGGCACAGAAATTCAGTCTCTCTGTTTCAATGATGTATGTTCAGGCTTTAGGTATAGGGTCTTTAGCAGGTATATTTCTATTGCATTAGCTACTGCTGTTCCTAATTTGCTATTGTATAGATCCAAACTTAATCTGCAGTATAATTGCTTTTAGGTATTGTGGGGAGGGGTGAGAGATATCTTTTATATTTCTGAGCTTTCTCTCTTTGCTGTGCTGTGACAGTGAGAAGGATTATTCAGACCACTCTAGCTTTTGGAGAGAAAATATTAATTCATACTTGAAAAAGATTCTCCTTCTGAGCAAGAATTATTGGCTATAATACTTTTTCTTATGTCATACATCAAATACCTCCTGGCTCCAGTCACTTGTAATTTTACTATTTAATTATTTCATATCCATCTTAATGGATTAAGCCACTGTACCTAGAAATTACTGTTTTTCAGGACCCCTTGGTAGGCCCCAAATCCAAAATGACTCCTCATGTCTTGTCCAAACACAATTTCCATGAGGCTGAGACCCATGCAGGTATTAAGAATGCATAAAAATTCTTGAATCTTGAAATTCTATTGAACATATGCAACAGATGTTACATAATGGATACTAAAATTCAAAACCGTGTTTAACAAAAATGCCTCTGACAAAAGTCAGCCAGAAAGTACAATAGAATATAAATACTATGCTACCATTTGTGTAAGAAAGAAGGGAAATAAGAAAACATTCATGTATCTCCTTATCGTTACAAAAAGAGACGTAAGAAGGTATTTGAACTGAATTCTCTCTCGCCAAAATTCATATGTTGAAGCCTTGACCCCACAGTACCTAAAATGTGGCCATATTTGGAGATAGGACCTTTAGGGAAGTAATTAAGTTAAAATGAGGCCATTAGGGTGGGCCCTAATCCAATCTGACTGGAGTCCTTATAAGAAGAAGCAATGAGTACATACAGAGGGACATCAGGAGCAATTGAGCACAGAGGGGTGGGTGCCCATACGAAGAGGCAGCAAGAGAGTGGCAAACAGAGAGGCCTCATAGGAAAACAACACTGATGGCACCTTGATCTTGGACTTGCAGCCTCCGGAACTGTGAGAAAATACTTTTCTGTTGTTTAAGCCACCCAGTCTGTGGTATTTTGTTAGGGCAGCCCTAGAAGCTAACCCAGAAGGATAAACCAGAGAATAATGAAGTTGCTTACTTATAATGGGGAGGGGAAATGGAGTGGGAGGGATACGAGAAGAAGTTTCACTTTTCTCATTACAGTATAGCTTTTTGCATAGTTTTGACTTTTAGAAGGATGTTAATGTTCTATAAATTGAAAACAAAATTAATTCAACCATAGGAGAAAGGGAGAAAAAATTAAAATGTCAAGCAAACTACAACAAACAAATGCAATTATATTTCAAATATATGCCATAACTATACTAAAGGGGGGAAATTCTAATCCAAGTAATTTATAAACTCTGTATTTAACTATATACCCCCAGACTTTGTTGGAGGATGGGATGGGGAGAGTACTGAAAGCAAATCCTCACCTCTCTTTATTAGTTTTATTTGTTTTGTAGTAATATGGGCAAAGCAATGTGGAACCATTTTAGAGTCATTATAGAATTAAGCAAGTAAATAGATGTATTGATGTTGTTGAGAGCCA
This sequence comes from Equus quagga, assembly GCF_021613505.1. Lineage (NCBI taxonomy): Eukaryota > Metazoa > Chordata > Mammalia > Perissodactyla > Equidae > Equus > Equus quagga. The sequence continues at coordinate 103,455,885 of NC_060273.1, forward strand.
GGGTTCTTCCTACGAAAGAAGAGACCCACAAATATAGAACTGAGAAAGACAGGAAAGAACCCCATGGTGATGAATTAGAATTGGAGGCATCAGTGTGAGTTCACGATTTCTAAAATATGTGTATTTGCGTGTCTAGGCATATCTAAGTGCATGTGTATATGCATATATGTATACAAATGTGTATATGATTATGTCTACATACATGCATATATTTCCTTGCCCTGGCCACTGAAAGCACCTGGAAATAAAGAGACCACAGTAGCAATGAGCACACCTAGCAAGCATATTTTGGTGTCTAATATACTTTTACAAAAAGGAACCAGGGCTTCTTAGAGAAATGGCTGCTTCCAAGACTGATGCAGCATAGAAAAAAGAGGAGCCTACAATATTTTGTTGTGCCAGAAATAAAAGAAGTGATAAAAAAAAAATGATGGAAGCCAGCTTGAAGGGGCTGATACTGGCCAAATCTGGGACAATTTTAGTGCCAAAATAACTGAGTACAGTAATGAATTATAAACCAATTATAAGATAGGAATCCATATATTCGTACAGATAATACATAGATAAATCTATAGAGGAGAAGGAGGGTGGAAGGCTGAGAGTCAAATGGCAAATGTAAAGGGAGGGCTAGCCTTGGATAAATACCAATTTGCAAAGCTTCGTCCAGGCAAGAGTCACCAATGGATTCTAAATAAAGGGGTAATTTTGATGGAGAGCAGGATATTTTTATGGTCTTCAAACAATCCCCGTAGGTTGTTTATTAGTTATTGTTGAAATATAATAACTATATAGTGAACAAATGCATAGTACAACACCTTCACCATGTAAACAAAATTAACATCACCAATGAGGGATATCACGTGCTTCCAGATGTGATACCTTGAAAAGGACACAACATTGCTCTTGTGATATTCTGGCCAGTAGTGTATAACCTGAATTAAATAACGAGGAAATATCAGACAGCTAGAAATAAGGCATATTGTTGTATATTTTTGTATATTTCAAAAAAAAAATCAATAACATGAAAGACAAAGAAAGCCTGTGAAAATATTCCAATGAAAGACTGATAACTAAATGCAATATTTGATCCTAGACTGGATCTCATACTGGAGGGAAAGAAATGCTATAAACATGTTGTGTTAATGGACAAAATTGACATATAGATAGTGGACTAGATAAAAGTATTGTTTCATTGTTATCTTTACTGAAGTTGACAAACTATATTGTGATTATTTATGTAAAAGAAAATCCCTAACATTATGAAATGTACACTAAAATATTTAGGGGTAAAAAGCATGATGCATACATGTTACTCTCAAATGGTTCACAGAAAAATATTATATATATATATATATATATATACACACTGTACATAGATAGGTGACAGAATGCACAAATAATAAAGCAAATGGGATAAAATATTAACAATGGTGAATCTGGACAAAGTGAATATTGGTATTTTCCATAATCTTGTTCTTGCATCTTTGTTTAAGTTTGAAATTATTTCCAAATAAAAAGGATATTTTTGTTTGTTTGTTTGCTGGGACCTGTTTGTGTCTCTTGTATGTCTGGAAAAGATGCTCTAAGAAAAGGGCTTTTTCATCTGGAAAGGTTCCTGTCTGGGAATCAGTGTTCTTTTAGTGAACTGTTCCCTTGTCTTTCAGAGGACACTGATCTGTGCACAAGATGGCAGAAATTAGGAAAGCAGCTAAGGAAGCTAGTTATGAGTACTATTTTGATTCGGGAGAAGATATTTTTTCTTATAGTGATGAATTGTTAGCTCAAGAATGAACAAAATTTTAACAGGAAGAATATAAGATTGTGAGTTATAGCAAATTTATTTATAGCTTTAACATTTTACGTTAAATAAATGACAGTATGTAAGAGGAAACTAACTAGTTCACTTTCCGTAGAACAGGTATAGTATCTCAAGAAGAAAAAAAACAAGAATTACAATGCTTCTTCAGAAACAATCGCTGTCCTCTAGTCCTTTCCCCTTTGAGTTATCTAAGGAATTAATTCAGTTCTCTACTCCATTTTGCTTGTGCACAGTCTGCTCTGCTCGTGTCTCCCTGTTTCTCCTCCCTGTGGGTTAGCAATAATGCAGAGATTCTCTGAACGCCAGGAACAGCAAACCTCCCCACCTACTCATATACCTAGATTTGTTTTCTTTCAGTTATAGGGCCATTTCATTGCAATTATTTTAAGCCACTAATTTGTAATTGAACTAGTCCCAAATGAAGTGCTATTCTTTAAGATAGTTCTGTTAGAATTTTTAAAATAGTCGTATTCAGATACTTAAAATTGATTGGAATGCTACAAACCCCTAAAGACTACAACATCTAAAAGCATTTTATAAAATACGTATACTCTCACTATATACTTTAGAATTTATTTTACTTTTAAACTTTTTTTATTATAGAAGTGTTCACACATGTACAAAAGTAGAGAGCATTATACAATGATCCCCATGTACCTATCACATAGCTTTAACAATTATGGACATATGGGCACTCTGATTTTGCCTATAACCCCACTTTTTCATACCCCATCCCCACTGGATTATTTTTGAGGGAAATCTCAGATATTATATCATTTCATTTGTAAATACTTCAGCATGTGTCTATTTGGAAAAATACTGTTATTACATTGAATAATTTAGTAATAATTTAAGGCAATTCTAAATAAAAATCTTATTTTCAAATAATTATTCTTTTTCTTCTCTTTATGACATTTCTTCTTGATCTTTCTCTTTGATCTCTAACTCTCGTTGTACAATATTGAGACAAAGAAAGAGGCATTGCTCAAAGCCCAAGAAACCTTCTCCAGATTATAAATAGCCTACAGAGTTATGCTTGTAATCTAAAGCTACATAGCATTAACATTTTAAAAACCTCTTTATTTACAATAAAACAGATACAGAAAGCTAGATAAATGTATGGCTTAATGAATTATTACAAGGCTAACATCCTGGTAACCACCTCCCAGGTCATCTCAAAAGCCTCTCCATGTGAATTGTCTCAACCTCACCCATTCCGTCCCCTAAGAGCAACCACTACCTGACCTTTATAATTGTCCCCTGCCTGCTTTGCTTTATAGTTTTATCACCCAAGAGTGCAAACCTAGACCCTGTAGTTTAGCCTTGCCCATTTTTTTTTAACTTGGTATATGTTTTTGAAGCCGTATGTCGTTTAAGATAGGCCGCATGCTTACCCCACTTAATTTTCACTACCTTCCCCTAATGAAAAGTTATTGTTTTGTTGCTTTAAACATTCTTTTCTTCAGTGTATCATTACTATAACTAAAATATATTCAAATAAACCCACACAAAAATTAAAAGCAAACACTTTTTTCCTGATGTAAGCAGACAAATTAGACCAAAATACTTTGATCTAGATTGAGGTGGGAGGCACAAAGCACATTTTTATAATCGCAGCCAACACTAGAAAGCCCAACAGTAGGTGTTTTATTGTATTTTGAATAACTTCTGGTGGAAAGTTTCCTCTTAGTTGTCATGACAATATTCGCATTCTTTACAATGAGGAAGCAATTAGAGAGTAGTTGGGAGATTAAAAGGAAAAAAAAGATAAAAACTTCTAGACAAAGGTATTGATTTAGGATAATTAGGGTGAAACAGAGACTAATACATTTTGATCAGTTCTGGGTAGAACATTTTTTGAAAATTCTTCCACCTGCACTTTTATTGATTAGGGAAAAAGTATGGTCTCAAAATGACAGTTATGTCATTGAAGAAAAATATGACAAAGCGCATACATTAAAATATGAATTCCCATTTTGTATTCTATCTTTTCACTAAGTCTACTATGCTTGCACATCATAAGGTAAAAGTTCAGAAGCATAGCTTATGCTGCAAAAAGGGTATCCATTTCAGAAATGGTGTCAGCAAAAGCTTTCTTCCAATAAGATAGTAAAATAAATAATTGTAGGATACTTTTCTTCACTTATATTTCATAGTCAGACTTACATTAGAAAGAAAGTAGAAAAAAATCTCTAACATTAACATATTTGATAATGAAGATGACAATAACATTACTGTTTATAACTTGATTCTTGTTAATTCTTTTGTATGTTGGTGAAAGTAATAGATCCTAAATTTCATTCTTTTATTTCCCTTCAACTTTCTTTCTGGCTTTAAGTCTAACCTATTAGAAAAATAATCACATGCCATCGATTATCCACTAGCTATAATATCAATCATTAATGTGAAAAGTGATTTTTCCCTCCTTTAAAATGGTTTTATGAGACCTGAAAGAATAAGCCAGATTTAAAAAAGGCTTGAAGGTGCTAATAAAATGCAACATTGTTAACTTTTGGTCATATTTATTACCCAAAAGAATGTTAACTGGGGAAATAGCCACATTACTATTATTATGCATTTACATCAAGTAGTTTTTATGTTAAGGTTAACATAATATTTTTTCCACCAATATTAGATATGGCAATGAAGGTTCAACTGAATAAATATCTGTCCTTGTGAAATTGTGAGGTGTTTGTTAAACTATGCTCTAAATTTAATTCTGCCTAAATCATATCACTTATTTTTCCTTAAAAACTTGATTAGAAATCATTGTTTATCTATGGGATCTTGATATTACCTTAAGCTCTTGTAGAGCCTAGCAAAGACGTGAACTCTGTCCTAAGTTTTATATTTCAAATTTCCTTAAGCGGAAAAAATGACTTCAAGATCTGGTCACCATTTCTCAGCTGTCAAAAATGTCTTTTCTTTCTGGTGGTAGAGAAATATCACATTGCACTGCTTTGTTTCAAGGTCATCTGTCAAGAGTCTCAATTTACCTGCAAGTCTTGATGGATCTTAAACATGAATAAGTGTCTCATTCCTACCTTGCAATATAAAACTGAATCTGTTCTTGTGTCATCTAATAAGACCTTGAGTGCTTTTTTAGCAGTGTTAGCAGTACACACTCAAAAGCATCACATCTAGTTCTCTTTTCTTTCTCTCTTGAGACAAGACAAAGATATCTCCTCCTAAGGAATGGAAACTCTGTTATCATCTCTTTGTCAAACAGTTCACCTCATAATGAAGCAATAACCTTTCTATATACAGAATCTTTTAAAAAGATGTTTTATGTCTCTGTTGTGAAAGAGAAACTATCCTTGCCTAGTCGGTCCATAAAGCATCACTTTTGTGTGCTTCTTCCCTATTTCCATGGAATTTAAAGCATTCTTTTACATTGATATACTAAACAGCCATCTGGACTATACAGTAGTGGGCAGTTTATTAAAGGGAAGTTTTAAATAGGAAACTGTAAGAGCCAATTTTATTCTTTATAGTGCAAGTGTAAGAACATCAAATGTCAATGAATGTATTTTTGTGTGATCCTGGGTACCTCTATGCTGTTGTGTGGAACATAAGCTCAATGATTCTTTGTGAAGTTATAATCCTCGTGTCCATGCCCAGGTAGCCTACATAGGCTGCAATCTGACTGGATAAGTTATTTAATGCATTTTCCATGATTAACGTTAATGCTAATCATTGTAACATTTTGTCAAGGCATTCTGTTTTAAGTAGGCTGGCTCTTTCCTTCACATCTCCTCCTGTGCCATTATCTTTTATTTAACAGAGGGTCAGAAAATTCATTTATTTATTTATTCAGCCATCAGAAATATTTATGGAGAACATCTATGTGCAAGGCAGTCTTCTTAATGTTAGAGAATATTCAAATAAGTTTAAGAAAAGACTCGCTTTCAAGGACCCTAGGCTGTTGTGGAGACAGTAAGACATGCTCTCACAAACCCACAATAGACAGCAATGCTATTTGAGTGGTAAAGGGAAGGGAAATATGTATTGATCATCTAAGTGCATTCACGTATGATCTCATATAATTCTTAGAGCAATCTTCCCCCAAGGGTATTATTATCAGTCCTTGTTTTTTTTTTTGTTTAGATAAAAAGCGAAGAAACTTGCTGAAGGTCAAGGGGTTTTAAAGTGGATCTGTCTGAGTCCAAAGCCCATATTCATTCTAACAGGAACACAGTCTTACACTTTCAGCAGAGGAAAAGGTCACTTCAAGGTTTGGTTGAATAGGAGAGAGGATGTTCCAGGGATAAGGCACAGGGAAGGAAGTTGGGTGGAAAGGGAAATATTTGCTTGGGGAACAACAAAGAGTAGTGCTGATAAGCAGTGGAAAATGAGGCTGGAATTAGCAGCTGTGGACCTGAGGAGTAAGGCCATTTAGTGGCAGACTGTGGAGGCTGTACTTTATCCTGCAACCAACAGGACCACTGGAAAATTCTGATCAAGGGCATGGGATGATCAGTGTCATCTTTTAGAAAAACATTCCGCCAGTAGGGTACAGAGGGAAGAAATATAAGCTATTCTGTCATTCCCAGTGCAAGCCACACTTCTGGTTTCTCGGTTGGCACCGGAAGCTGCCAATCATGCTCTTTGTGGTCTGTAGTGGACATGTTCATCCCTTCCTGTGTAAGACTCACAATTTCTTCTTAGTTCTAAGTGTGTCATGGAATAATGCTTCTGTGGCTGACAAGAAAGGGGAGCAGGGCAAGAAAAAGGGGACATCCAAACTCATTATACTATAATGAAGATAAGAATTTTACTCCCTGATTAAAAGAACAGAATAAGCAACTTTTTTGTACCTTTTGATATCTCACAATAAGGCAAATGTCCTTTCTGGGGTGATAAATGAGAGAAGAGATGCTGGTGTCATTGCTACTTCATAAATACCCTTCAGAAACTCATAGTAATACAAATTTTAGAAGGTCTAGGTGGGGAAGGGAAAGGGGTCACAGCCAGCTTAGAAGGGAATTGCATTATTGAAGCTTCAGTAGCATACTATTAGAAGTTGAGGGTAGGAATTGAGTGCTAGGAGACGCAGATATGCACAGATATTGCAGGAGTGCCCAAACTCTGCACCCAAACCATTCTTAATTTTCCTATATTAAAGGGTAATGTTTCTCTCTGCTGATTTGCACATTAAAATCGTCTGAAGTTTTGAAAACTATACCCATATCCAGGCCCCATCACCAAGAGGTCCTGAATTAATTTCTCTGGGACATTTTTTTTTCCTATTTTAAAAACTAGGTTAAATTTACATAGGGTAGCACATACAGATTTTTGGTCTATAGTCTGATGAGTGGATCCAGTTCTTAAAATTAAGATGCCATAAACTTCAGAGATGCACAGTCATTGACCTTCAAGTGGCAAGTTGAGCATCTACAGGTCTAGAAGAAGTTCAGACTTGGCATAAATAGGCATGATTATTAAAATTGCCTTTAAAATATATTTTGAGCTACATTGACAGAGTTTAAGCAAGGGTCACAATATATAATTTTTTTAATTTTCTTTTTTGATTGTATATGCTGGAACATTGGATTAATGATGCACATCAGTGAACTCTGGGAAGACCATGCATCATGAGACCAGAAGAGTTTTTCCTTTTGTGATTCATCCCCTCCACTGACATGTCCTGAAGGCCTGTTATGGAGGACTAGGATTGTATAAGAGTGAGTGCAGGGGGCTGCTCTCAGTGGTGTGATCTAGGCCCCAAAGCTTTAATAGAGATCCTTAGTTAGTCCTGTCATATACAGAGGAGATAGGAGAGGGAGCAGCACAGGGAATTCTGCCAGCACCAGTCTGTCTAAAGGAAAAAGACTTGCCTTGTGCCATGTTTCCAAGAGTAGGATCCTCTGCATGGAAAATTACCAAAGAATACCAAAAAGGCAAACCCAGAGAGCATTAAGGAAGGAAAAATGGAACCAGGAATTTAAGGCATTGTTTGGTTTTTTAATCACAATTAAAACTGCCTCTGAAACATTGATAAGAGGGAGGATTGGGAATTTTATCAGTATGAAGGAGTGACTTTGGTAAACATGTAAGCAACTAAACAGGCAAGATATAACTTTATTGTTTGATGTTAATTTCTGGCAGTCTTTCTGGGAGAACTGATGACAGATTAAAACCTAACTTCCAGAACAAGTTTTTGGAAGCTCAGATCTTAAATTCTTATTGGTTATTGACAATAAGCAAAAAACTCTTCATAAAGCTGAGAAACCACACATGGTCTCCATTCCAACTAGCATTAGGCCTAGAAAAATATTTAGTCTTAATTTGAACATTCTAATTTCAGAGGTGTGCTAAAAGTGAGTGAATAAATCATGTATAAGTTTAGTTAGCTAAAAAGAAGATTTTAGTATTTGGAAATATAAGCATAGCATGAAACAACATCATTGAGTCATCATTTCCCCTGAGTACCCCCATATGTAAATGGATGCTGAGAGAAACAGCTGTTGAGAGTTTCCTATATGCCAGGCCAGGCTCTGAGAAAAGTTTATTACAAAGCTTATCTCATTTGATTCTCACAACACTTTCATAGTGTTGGTCTTGTTACTATCATTCCTGTTTCACAGGTGAAGGAACTGAGAAGTTAAATAACTTATCCAAAGTCACCCACCTAACAAGGGCAGGACTGGAACCCAGGCAGTCTGATTTCAGACCCAGAGAGATGTTCAGATTTAATACATCAAATCCCACAATAATGTTCAATGTACAACATCAAAAGTACAGTCCAAGGGGCCAGTCCCAGTGGCCTAGTAGTGAAGTTCAACACACTCTGTTTCAGCGGCCTGGGTTCCCAGGCATGGACCTACACTGTTCTGTTAGTGGCCATGGTGTGCTGGCAGCCCACATACTAAAAAAAATAGAGGAAGATTGTCACGGATGTTAGCATAGGGTGAATCTTCCACAGGGAAAAAAAAAACAAACAAAAAATAGTCCAGGACCCCTGCTGGAGCCTGTTCAGAGGAAGGATAGGAAAGGCAGGGAGTTGAAATCCTACTTCCCTTCTCCTCCCCCCCAGGCCTTAGTCAGTCCTCACAAGAAGCATCAAACAATCAGGTAGTTTTCTTTTCTTCTCCAGCCTCTCTCTTCCCTTCAAGCAGTAGATTCAAAGTGACCAGAAGGGGAGTCACAGTAGCAGACAGGGCTAGTGGTTGAGGAGGCTCTCCTCTGCCTATCATTCTGTGAAGCTGAGGACGTTTCAGAGCATTGTCAGCAGCAGGCCCTGGGTAGGCAGCTGAGTCCAGCCTAGGTAAGTGATTCTTAGGAGGCCCCTCTATCTGTGAGTATCCCTACCACAGTTTGTCATTGTGCCCTTAAATCTCTTTACTCAACCTTTGAACCAAAGAAATGTATCTAGAGAAAAAATAGTGAGAACTAAGTCCTAAGTAATACTCACCAACTACAGGCCACTGTTCTAAGCACTTCACATACACAGCTCCCTTCACCTCTTTCCAGTCCTGTGAGGTAGCTACAGAGGTGACCAGCTCACCCCCATTTGCTTGGAAGTTCTTGGTTTGTGCACTGAAAGTCTTGCATCCCAGGAACCTCCTTAGTCCCAGGGAAACTGGGATGGTTGGCCAGTACCCAGGTAGGTACTATTACAAATAAAAAACAACAAAGAAGTTAGGTGACTTGCTCAAGATGACAGACTCACCAAGTAACAGAGTCAGGATTTGAAGCCAGGTGATCTGGCTCCAGAGCCCTCACTCATAACCGATAAGATATAAATGACTCTTTCTTGAGAAAAGGGGACCATTAGTGATGGACTAATAGCACTGATAACAATATCATCCCAAGATGTTTGAGCTTGGAAATTGGAAAAGGGAAGAGACATTGGGACACTGTACCAGGCAGGCCCTTGGTTTACATGATTTCATTTAATCTTCACAACAACCCTGTTAGGTATCATTATTCCCATTTTATGAATGAAAAAATAGGGGCTCAGGAAAGTTAACAGTCTTCTTAAGGTCACAGAAGTAGGAAGAGCAGAGATGGATTTCAAATCTAATTCTTGCTGTCTCTGAAATCAATGGTTATTTTATTGAATCTGACTACCTCGAACAAAAATTTACATTTATGGAGCACTTTACAGTTTACAAAGCCTTGTCACATGTACCACTTTCTTTGATCCTCATGAACTCACTGAGGTGGGCGTAGCCAGTAACAACATTCTCACTGACATGTGAAGACAGCAAAGATCTGAGAGGTTACATGTTTTTCCAAGGTCACACAGATATTATGTGGCCAAACTGAGACTAGAAGCCAGGTTTTCTGAAAAATCAATGTTATGGAGTGAACGTTTCCCCTAAATTCATTTGTTGAAATCTAATCTCCAATGTGATGGAATAGGAGATGGGGCCTCTAGGAGGTACTTAGGTCATAAGGGAGGAGCCCTCATGAGTAGGATTAGTGCCTTCGTAAAAGAGACCCCAGAAAGGTCTCTCGCCCCTTCCACCATGTGAAGACACAGTGAGAAGACAGCAGTCTATGAACCAGGAAATGAGGTCTCATAAGACACTGAATCTAGTGGTGCCTTTATCTTATACTTACCAGCCGCCAGAACTGTGAGAAATAAATTTCTATTGTTTATAAGTCATTCAATCTGTGGTAATTTGTTATAGCAGCCCAAATGGACTAAGACAGTTAATGTTCTTTTATTCTTTCTTCCTAACTTTTTAAAGAATCTATTCTGTGGGACATCCATGAACCTATGTGACAAAAAGAAATGGGTGATGTAATAGGTGTAAGGTAGAGGGTGGAGCAAATGTGAGCTCCAGTTCCAGGAATAAAAATGACAGAATCAATAGACTAGGAGGCAATTATTGTAGGAACTGCTAAATAGGTAGTCAAAGAGGGGCCAGGAGGGAATAGGCTAGACTTTTTTGACATTTGAACAAAAACCAGAACAAACTGTACATCTGTGTAAAAAAATTTCTCCTGTCTCCAACTCATTCATTCATTCATTTAACAAGTACTTAGTGAATACCTAGCAGCTCCAAGCAAGGAGGATACAAGAGTGAACAATACAGATACAGGGCACCTGGACACGTGGAGCTTATTGTATCATGGGGGAATACCACCACTGCTTATTAATCATGCCAATCCTGGCTCTTTCCACACCAGCTGGGGGTGGGGGACAGCCAATTTGTAAGCAGTTGCTTGCTAATTCATGGTGTAAGTACTCCTACCTATGGCTGATTGTAAACTGCCACAGTGATGTCAATTGGCTCACAAAATTCCTGAAAATGTAACAGTAAGCTCTCCAGGCTCAGCACAGTGCTGAAACTACCCCCACCTCACCCACCCTACCCTCATATAGTTAACAGCAAGAATTATTATTTCTTACAAATTCCAAAGGGTTCCAGAACTAGGAGTGTGTTTCTAGCACTAGGACGGTACCATCAAAGTTGGGAAACTATAGGGTAGCTTGGGTTTTCACCTAGAGTGACATAAGTGAAGACAGGGAAATCCAGTAATACTGATATCTGCAAGACATATCTGTGGAGCTCTCCAGGAAGAAAAGCTGGAGCACATTCAGAGCCTGCTAATGATCTAGAAGTGTACCCCCATTCTAGGACATGGACAACTTCCGTAAGTCTGACTCCCTCACAGCTTAGCCTTATCCTTTCAGGCCCATTTTCTCATGGAAGATCCTTACCTGAGAGATACAGCACTGTGATCCATGAACACGGGTCAGTAGATTGCTCTGGTCTGCATTTTGCTGAGAATATGGCCTTAAAATTAACTGTTAATAAGTGGTTTGGACAGAGATCAGGAACTGGGTTCAGGGGGCAAGAAACCTGCTGGGAGAGAACATAGGTGAGAACCCAGAAAGCAGAGTGGGGAAAACACCAAAGCTTCATGAATCCTTCATAATTTTGCCTGGGGCTGGTGAGATATGTGCATTTTGAGCTATCAACAGATATAAAGTGTTAAGGATAATAAAAGCAGGTCAAAAAATAAAGCAAGGTAACTTGGAAGGATTTCTTACCTCCTATGTTTTCTAATAACCCCACAGAAGACATTTGACAGCAAATAAGAGTTTACAGCTGTTATGGCTCCCATAGAGATTAAAGGCTAGTCTTGGCAATACTCTGTAGTACTTAGCAGCATGTGTGAAATTACTCATGGAAATGCTTCTCATTTTGTGCATTTTATTTATTTTTTAGTTTTTTAACCACGGTATGAGACTGAATTCTTTCTAGCTGCAGTGAAGTGAACCACCAGATTGCCTTTCAGTGATAGTACAAAACTTTCTGGCCACCTAAGGAAGAAAAAACATTATACGAGATGTTTGGTATAACATCAAAGTTCCTGAAGACCTGCTCAATTGGAAATTATTTATGTAATGCTTGAAGGCATTTGGTAATCAGAAAATGCTGCAAATTTATAATGAGAAATTGGTCAAATGAGTTGGTTGTGATGATATATTTAATTATTTCATTAATGCAGAATGTATAAACATGACTCAGTACTTTAAGACTTCGACTTGATAAATAATGGCCAAAAAAAAAAAAAGACCAGCAACGTGGATGTGATTGGATTTAACCTGGTCACCTCATGGATGATCCCCCATCTGTAACAGAAATTGCTCTTCACACAGGTGAAAAGATGGTGGTGAAGGAGGGAAAGAGCAGTTTCACTGTGACGTTAATGGTATTAACATTTCATTACAATAGTTTGTCACCATCTACTTGCCAGTAACATCCACATAAAATGTTCACCTGGATAAATGGTACAACTAACATATAACACACAGGCTCTTCTGAAACAATACATTGTAGGAAATTTGGGGCAAACTGTGATGGTTTCTAAAATAATTTCTCAAATAAATTAATTTGGACAAAATGTATGTGAATATACTTCAATGCATAACCCTATTTTCTAATTCTTACTTATAGGACCTACTTCCTTTTCTTTTTCCTCTTCCTATTCTTGGGAATTACAATTTGACAATATAACAAGTAGATATCAAGATTTAGTAGGTGCTTCTTTTAGAAGCTAGATTTTTCTCTTCTTTATAGATTTATTGCCACACCATCCCCAACTCCTATCCCAAATGACACTGAGTTTCAATACTCAAGGAATCTAAGTTCCTAATTAACATTAGGGGGAAAAAACCCTACACTAAAGAATCAGAGACCCACAAAAAATACAGCTCAAACAAGTTAACTCTAGTGTCTAACTATTTTCCTATTTTTTTACTTTCTTTAAATTATAAAATTAATATAAAACCAATATTAAGGAAAGTTTTGAAAAAATAAGAAAATCCACTATGATCCTGGATACCAGTGTAATTATTTTGAATGGTGCATTTGCTGTTGCATTCTTCAGCCTGAGGCATACACGTGTTACATAGTTGCAATTGAAACATATACCCAAATTTGTATTACTTTGATTATTTTCATGAATGTCTTTTAGTGGTTGGTTGTTGTTTTGTTCATTGTCAAATATCCACTAAGTACCTCAAACAGCTCCTGGCACATAGTATTTGTAATAAATAAATACTTTAATAAAGGGTAGCAGAAATATCAAAGTGTCCAGATGCTCTTTAAAAGGCAGGAGGGACTATGTTTTATGCTAAACTGGATCCCCTCTGATTCCAGGTAAAGCAGAGTAGCAGTTGTTGTTGGGGAGAAAAAGTATGTGTTAATGAATCCCTCCATCCTTTTCACTTTCTTCTGAGATGTTTCAAGTCTCTCCTCTGGAAGGATGCCCCAGCCTCAGGCCTGACATGAGCTTCGGGTTCTGCCACTGTGGCTGTGTGCTTGTTATTGAAGACTATGCATGCCATTGATCTCCATGGCTCCAAGGGGACAAGGAAGACACGTTCTTCATTTGCAACTAGTGTTTGCTTTCCTCTGATAGTGAGATTAAGCTGTTCATACTCCTGGCAGCTGAACAGGACAGTTGATGGGAGAGGCAGGTCATGGTGAGGACCAGCTGGGCTGAGAGAAATCCGTCCCATTTCAATGGGGTATTGCATGGAATACGAAGATGAGCTTCACGTGAATGGGTCACATTTTCTCAGTGCCAATGTAACTCTCTGCTTCAAGGTGGTCTCTTGTGGAGGCTGCCTAAATTCCAGCCCCTGCATTGCAAGGTGTATGAGTACTAGAATCACGTGCACAAGAACAGCCCTGTACACTTTCTCCTCTTGCCTGGCCCACAGATAGGGATGTGCGTAGTAAGAGAGTCAGTAAACTGTTCTGATAACTTTGTATTGAACAGAATAGCTCAGGAGCATCTCAAATACCACCTTAATGGACTGACCAAGTTAATGTAGTCTCCCTTGGTTATTTAGTGGAAAGAGCCTGGAATTTGGATTTAGACAAATTCTGGCTTGCCACGTAATACATTGGTTGTATGACACAAATGAATTTCTTAGTACCAGAGTGCCCCATCTTGGAAAATGGGGAGAAAAATGCCAACATTGCGGGGGTTTGCCAGTATTAAATAAGATTGTAGATGTCATCCTTTGAAGTAATGTTAATAGCATGTAGTAGGCCCTCAATCAATCTGAGCTTCCCCTCCTTTCCAGAGATCAGCTAAGGCCCTGGGACAGTCTGGTCCTTAAGCACAGCCCTTTGCTTTATTAGGGACAGTGGTCTTCTAGTTTTAAAATAGTCATAGAAAATAGAAGTCTATAGCCATTTCAGAAATTTTAAAAGTTTGCTAGAAGTCCCTAATGGCCACTGTCACTTTTTAATTATATGAGATCAATTTGGAGACTTGACTGTCCTTACCGCCCTGTGTGCAGCCGATCTAACGGAACGCTGGGCTCAACCAGAAGACAGATCTGAGGCCTTACACGGTAACTTACACACAGAGCAGCCTGACAGAAAATCCTGCAGAGCTCAGATTTCCACTGATAGAATTCAACCCAAGACATAAATTACACGGTGCTTACAAGGCAAATGAAACACAATCTATCAAGATAGAATCACCAAGCTTGCACCTCATAGCCAAAATGGATGTGATTGAAATAAGTTTTTTTGCAGATTCTTATTTCAGATTCTGACATTTTCCTACAGTTTGTTTAAAAGTTTTCTGAAGTAACTGAAAAGTAATTGTATTTTTTGGCAACATAGAATCCCTAGGAAAGCACTTAAAATGCAGCAGCTACTGGCATAGGAAGAGGAGACTTTGCTTGATTATAGATATTCTGGCAGAGATTTCAAAGTATTTTTGTACACTGAAGAATTGCAACTGAATTATCTTTCTCTATGCAAATAGCACCTTCTTTGCCTTCAACACAAAATGCAGATAATTTACCAGTCTACCAAAAATTCTTGACCAGACTAGTTTTCTCAGAATAAATAATATGAGGCTTTGAGAAAATGAGTGAGCACAGTTGATGAGCAAACTGTTTGATCTTTTCCTGTCTGATAGGTGAAAAATCATTATCTCCTTGTATCAACTACCCTGCCAGGTGTGAACAGGTCCTCAGCTCTCCTCTCCAGCATCCCTGTAAGTCTCCATGGGAGGCAGGTGCTAGACTTGGCAACCAGCATCCTGGCAGCTGATGTGGGGTTCCTTATCATGTCTGCAGCTACTCTGTGGGGCACTCACTATCCACACTGCCTTCAAGCAGTGGTCCTGATGGTCATCCCACTGCTATGTGGGTTAGGGGAGGGCTGGGGATGGTTCAGCAGTGGCTGGGTGTGTGGTGTCGGACCTGTGGTGTGTCAGGGCCATAAAAGGGAGGCTCAGGTGGAGAAATGTACCTCCTTCAGACTGTTTCCTCTCCTCCCACCAGCATGTATTCATCTAATCCCTACAGAATTATAGGGCAACCACACCTGCAGAAACTGCTGTACCTTTCTTATGTGCTACAGGTGAAATAAGAGAAGATGAACAAGGAGATACTCTGCCCTGGGGCAAGGCTGGCCTCAGGTTACTCTTTCCCATTACCAGAGCACAAGGCAGGTAGAAGACAATATTCTATAGAATTCATTTGCAAAAGCATCATTTATTGAATTTCCTATATTAAAATAATTTCTCTGTTCTACTAGACATGTGATTTACTATGTTCTCATTCCATGACATCTCAATTTTTTTCCTTTCTGAATTATTCTAAATTTTACTATGATTAATTGTGGCCTTCATCAGATGACACATCTTAGCATCCATTCTTTTGGGCTGACTAGAAACTGTTTTCTCCTCCGTGCTGCGTAAGTATTTATCAATAAACTTGAGGAATTGACTTAGCCTTTATTAATTCATTCAATGAACATAACTTCATTCCAGGCATTATGCTAGGGTTAAGGAGAAATTAAGAAAAATAAAATATTGTCCCTGTTCTCAGTTGCTTATAGTCTGGGACTGTATTTCCCAAAATGTCTTGCAGAGAAAACATATTCCTGTAGTTAGTTCCTAGTTGCTTCTCTCTCTAATCAAATATATTTGGAAAATGCTATACATAGGGTACATCAGCATTAAAAGCTCTGGGTGTTTGCTGATGAAGAATCCTATTTAATTTTATTTCACTCACATAAATTTAGACATACCTTTTGTGTAACACCTGTTAACAGTCCAAAAAACTAGCATTTCTCAAACAAACAATGAAAAATGCTTTTCTGAACATCTTTCCTATTCTACTGGAGGAAGAATTCAAGGAAAACCTTAAGATCTTAGATTTCCCAAATAGGTTATTGAATTCAGAGCATTTTAAGGAGAGAATGTGTCTTCTATATTTGAAAGAGTTGTATGTAAGTTAAAGTTATGCATTATTATCACTTCTTATATAATTGAATTTTAAAATTCTGAAATCCTACAAGAAAAGTTTAAAGGATTGTCGTAACAGACCACCTTTCCATGAAACTATCACTGTGCTCCACTCGTTTCCTCCTAATTTTGTAGGTCTCCAAGCGAGGTAAGGTATCTAGGGTTTTGTTGTAATTAACAAGATCTCAGGAAAATCGTATGGTTGGTTGGCCAGCATGGGTTGGAAACAGGAGTTCTCATCCTTTTTCGGGGGGCCGGGGGCTTACTGTTTTCTAATACCCTGACCTCATTGAGGGATTCCTGATAGCATCTGGCTCTGTCACTTTCCTGCTTGAAATACTCTTGAGCAGCTGCCCCTCACAGCAGGGTAGCTGCAAGCGACTGGCTAGGGATCCCTGTTGTAAATGACAGCTGCAGGGTGATTTTGGTCATGGCTGCCAAGAGGCAGAAGTTGAGTGAAAACATTATAGAATTTTCATTATTCACAGTGGCAGTGTGTTCATGGCCAAACAAAGAGGGCACCAGTTGAATACAGAAAAAAGAAACATTGGATCTACTTTCTCAAAAGCTTCGCTGATGTCCTTTCATGGCCAGAAAGTAGAAGAAGCAAAACAAAACTAAAGACACATTGAATATTTCAGCCCCAGCTTATTCTGCCTAGTTTATCCATCTTTGGCCTGAGAAACTGAATAATAGCAATGCTGTTACTACTAATAACATCTACCATTTATGGAGCTCTTACCAGATACCAGACACCACTGTCTATAACCATTATCTGAATTTTTCCTCCCAACACACTTATGAAGTAGCTGCCTTTTTACAGATGAAAAGACTGAGATGCTGGGAGGTGTATAACTTGCCCAAGGTCACATAGCTAGTAGCTTGTGAGACAGAAACTCAAACTCAGAACAACTCACACGGGGCTAACTGGAAAGTCCATACCATTGACTTAAAGAGCAAGAATAGTGGCTGTCATTTAAATAGAGATGGCTCTTCCCAGCACTCTGGTCAGATCACAGCACTAGTACAAGGTGGTATTTCCAAGCAAAGGTGAACAACAGGAAATGAACTTAGTGATTGAATTCCATTTGTGGCTCCTAAATTTCAGTGTGAACTGTGCCTGCTTTCCCCTTTAGTAAATAAAGTTAAGATATTAAGTGACCTTCGTGGACATGAAAATAACTACCCAGCATATCCGAACTTCATAGCTTCCTTTAGACTAAGGGGGCTTGGTTATCGTTTGTTTCTGTATCTTGAGCACCATCTTGTCCCCTGACTGCACTGACTGAAATGAGGATCAGTCAATCTCTAGCTACCCTGCAGAGGGACAGGTTTTGGGGAGTGGAATATACATGAGAATTGGTCCTCAAGTTTGTGAAATACAGTCATTTGGGAGACAAAGCTTGGAAACATCATGATTCCCATGGAAATGGTAAACCCTGTGAGGGAAATGCAATTCAGGTTCCCATCCATGTTGAAAGTGTCATTATTAGTGCCAAGAGGTGGATTTCTTAGGAATGCTTTTCTCTCTGAACACGCCATAGGATTTTCTTTATGGCTGCTCAGAGATTTTCTTTTCCTTTCTTTTAGAGATTAAAAAGGGATATTATTTTTAAAGAGCTCAGTTCCAGTGTGAGAAGTACAGTGACACCCTGTTCTCTTTCACATGGTTGTCAGAGCAAAGAGAGCTGGGAGGCCATTCTATTCATCTCCCAGCCACTATAGATGAGTTGATGGAGGTATGAGAAGGTCTTTCGAAGACCTTGTGACTGAGAGATCAGAAATTACTTCTCTGAAATTGTGAGGTGAGGGGCTTGGTCCGGAAGTAATTGTATTTTTCTCATCCTCACAGTTCTCACAATTCATCCTTATTTCTTCATTGCCAAGTTTTGACATAGAAGTTTCTTTTTCGATAAGCCTGAATGCTCGGGGATGTTGCTCACCATTCTCACAGCAGCCAGTGCTAAGGTTTTGGTCAGTGTTTGAGATAAACTTTTATTAGAGTGTTTCCATTAAGATGCTTCAAGGCCATTACATCAACGAATGAGACACATCTATCTTGTTCTGATTTAATTGCAGAAAGGAAGGTTGGTTTTATATGCTATAAAGCTGCTTTCAGGGAAGACAGAGCTTCATGTCTATAGTTACAGAGTTTCATTTTGTTGAAACCTTCAGTTTCTCTTAACACTGCTGAAATTATAATGGCGTTTCACTTTATGAGACTCCTGAAATGGTGGCTACAGTCACTGCCTGGTTTACCAAATTGACAATGACATGTACAATATGAAGTGCTAGGAGCGAGCTCAACTGGCTTCACAGCAGCAGTTCACAGGATTTGCACGCTCTGCCTTAGGAGATTGCTTCATAAAGGTTCATGCTGCTGCCAAGAGGATTTCTCTCCCCTCCTTGACCAAGTTGCTTTTCTCCTTAACAACAGCTCCCTAGAGCTCACCGTCACCCCGGTTCTACATCAGCGTTAAGTCCTTGACCAAGATGCTCTGATGAACTAACCACCTCTAATTGCTCCTCTTAAGGCTTTCTTCACTCTCCTAGCCCAGGTCAGCTTAGTGTTGGCCATTTGACAAAGAATAGACCCAGGTAAAGAGAAGTCAGTGTCCTTACTTCTTCCTGCATTCAGCCAGTGTGTTTATTACTTCTAGTTCTACCCATGCCCTGTAGACTCTGAGAGGCTGAGCCGAGGCAGCCGCTGCTGCCACCACTACATCCACCTTGAGCACCATCATGCTCCCCGACTGCACTGATTGAAATGAGATCAATCAGTCCATCCCTAGGCCATTGGTTTACTGGAACAGATTGATCCTTTTTTTTTTTTTCAAAAGGAATTTTTCACTCGAAAACCAAGTGAAGAGCAGACAAGTACCAAAGCACAGAACCTGACAAGTTTAAGACCTTTGTCCGGCCTTTTCCGCTTCAGAATTAGTGTTTCCTATTGGACTGGCCACAGAGATCTGTTTCTTTGGATAATGTGAAAAGATGATTGCCGTACATCAAGGTAATTGGTGCCACTCATTTCCCAAGTTTCTCTTAGACAGTGCATTCCTAAGACAAGCCCAGGAGAAGCCCTTTTCAAATCCATCATTAATCATAAAATACAAATTGTACATTCTACAAATATATTGGATGTCATTTCAATCTAGGTATTAAACTAGGCGTCCTTCTCTCCCATCTCCCCCAAACATGAACCTTCACATCTTACTTAACTGGGGTCCTCTGGCACTTCAAAGTTAGCTCTGGTCCACCCTGTGTATCAACAGAAACCCCAGCTCTTTCATAAGATATTCTTTGGTATCAAACCTGGCTCTAACTCTCTCCTATTTTACTCCAAATGATTGGTCCTAATAATAGAAGAACTTCTAGAGATGTCTATGTCACTTCTTCATTCCTGTAAATAATCAAGGAGCTTCATCATATATACACTGCCTATGTGTGTTCACATATTGTGTGATGTCCTGCCGAGATTTTCCACTCCTTAAAGACAAGGACTGTCTGTGTTTAACAGTCTAGAGCTATGATGTATGTATCTGGCCACTTAGAAATCACCATTTAATGATAATGATGTGGAATTCAAGAATTGGAAGGTACCTTGGCCATAACTGCAGAATAACAAGTTAGTTCCTTTTAGGCACAATAGGTTGACTCTAGGAAGTTAAGATATTTGGAGATGATACTATTTTGAAAAGGAAACATCCAAAGGGCTGCTAATGGGAATCAGTGTGAGAATCTATCCCTCTTATAAAATTCCATAATATTTGTACCTTTTTATGGCAAATATTACTTTCTATTTTAAATTATAGCTGTAGGTCAGACATAAGATCCCCGAGGGCAGGATTCCTATTGCAATCATCTTGATATATTCCTCATATTTAAGTAAGCACCATGTCTTGAAAGTACTAAATACTCAATGAACTTCTACTGGATTAATGGAGTTGGGGTGGGCTGTGGAGCCATAATGGAAGGGACACTGGTGGAACTAGCTTTTAATGATATGCTATCTGTGTAGTTGGTTTGGGCACTCTTTCTATACGGCAAGAGCCCTTTACTGCACTCTCCTGCTGTCTTCACCTCCTCCCTGATCTCCATCTGAAGGATCAATTCCTATAGAAAAATCTCATGCATGTTATTTTCAACCTTTAAACTATTAAATGCGTGTGGTGTAGAACTAATCCTCACTTTCTACTTTTGTTTCTTTCTCTTTATCCTTCTCCTTTTGTTCTTTCTTTCCCCATCTCTCTTTCCACCCTGATCTCTTTCTCTTTCTGAAACCCTTCCTCCCACATTGATTCACTTTCTTTCTACGGAGATGAACATCAAAGAGATGAGAAAGAGATAGAATGGATAAATACATATATGGGGCAGCATGGAATATGCAACACAATTACTGATCCTGTCTTTATTTTGTGTATACTTTAATGCTTGTTTCATACGATATTTATTTAGGTGATTTCTTTTTAAAGAGTACATCATTTTCGTAACAGACTTTCCATATGAGTGATTAAATGCAGTATAAAATGACAGAACAGTTATAGAATATTCAATATATTCCTGGGTAATTGAAACAATTTTACACTTAGTTTCTTCTTTCCCTTTACAAGCATGCATTAAGTACCAACTGTATGTCTGGCAACATGTAGGACACTGGGCATACAAAGCTGTTAAGACACTACCCTTGCCCTTAATGAGTTCTACCGAGTAGAAGGGTGATGAAATGCCAAAATCTCACCTCAAAAAAGTCCAGGACAATATTAGCTCTTTGGTCAAACTTTCTAGGAAATTTTCTTGTTTATAGGAAAGTACTGCACGACTCTTCCTTTCCAGAATTTCACCATTCCTCATTCCAAGATGAATGAGAGAGAGAGGCCAGCTCTCCACCTCCAATGCCATTTCAAACTTATGACTGTTAATACAGTGCCTAATTGCTATTATTATTTTTACTAATCACACAGAGAATGGAAATAATGATTTCATTGGGCAGTTTCTGCTCTGCTGCTGCAATTTCACCTGTTTGCTTCGCTCACTTGTCCTCAACCCTCACAGAGCATCAGAATCACCTGGGCAGCTTCTAAATCCACCCCCCCCCCCCCCACCCCAGAGATTCTAACTGAATTGTCTGGGACTTAGAGAGGGTTCAATCTCTCCAGGTGATTTTAATGTGCAGATTGTGCTGAAAAATGCTGATTGAATTGGTTGGTTATTAATTAGCCTGATCATCCCTCTCCACCAAAAAAATTCATCAAAAACAGAAATAATAATAATTAAAGGAATTTAAATAGAAGGAGTTGGGGTGGTAGAATTCAAACTTTATTCCCTAAGGGGAGGAAACAAATTAGTGCTTTGGAAAACAGAGTTATTCCTGGCACAAATTCTGAAATTCTCATGCTTGATGACAAAGTAAAGGCAATTCCTTTTTTAAAAAAACTTTATTGAGGCTTTACTGAGATATGATTGACTTGCAAAAAGCCATACGTATTTAATGTATACAACTTGATGTGTTTGGAGATACGTGTACATCCTTGAAACCGTCACTACAATGAAGGCTGTTCTTTAAGAGATTGCAGGGCTGTGGTTTTAGTGTGTAGCCCTGAGGTCTTCAAATGATGCAGAGACAGAACTCAGAATGCAATACTAGGGGAGTAAACAGGTAGGATTATCCCTGTACCTCATCGCACCTCAGACCTTGAGGATATTACCTTCAAACAGCTCTTTCTAGAAGCTGGAATTAGCTGCACCAAGTTCTGCTCTCTAAAGAGGGCTTGGATGAAATGATCTTGTCACTGCTAATTCATTGGCTTTGGAAACCATGTAGGTGAGTAGGGGATAAGGATGAAAATAAGGCATATTCTCCTCTATGTAAAAGGGCAGGAGTATTTGAAATCCTAGTCAAGATATTTAGTAGGAAGCAGTTCTGAATTCCTTGTATCACTTGAACCAGTGCTTAAGACCCCATTTTCAACACTGGAGCATAAACTAAGTTTGGGCCTCAAAAGTGTTCAGGCCCACACTAAGCAGAGTATAAGAAAATTATTTGTCATACATATCATAACTCTCTATGTAAAGAGCCCCTTCAAACCAATAAAAAAGTAAAAACACAATAGATATACCATCAAAGGTCATGTGCAGGCAGTTCACAAAAAAAAGACATACAAATAAATGGCTCTTTAGAAAAGATGGAAAATGCTTAACTTCACTTATAAGAAGGAAAATGCAAATAAAAATTAATCTGATATATCATTTTTTAAATCTATCAGATTGGTAAAAATCTAAAAATTTTCAGACTGTGGGGAAACATGAACTCATGCATTACTGTTGGGAGTGTAAGCTGACATACCTCTATGGAAGACAGTTTGTCAATATCTAACAAAGTTACAGTGCACATAGCATTTGATTCAGCAATTTGCCTTCTAGAAATTTAACCTGGAGGAATATACAAGGTTACTGCTACAGAATTATTTGTAAGATCAAAATTTGGATAAACCTAAATGTCTTTATAGTAGCACCAATATATGGTACGTCCATAAAACAACACCATGAAGCCATTAAAAAGCATAGGGGACTGTTTAACCTACTGATTAGGGGTGATCTTCAGATATATTATTAAGGAAATAAAACAAGGTATATATGTGATATGTTGCCCTTTGGTTCTTTCTGAATTTTCAATCACGTGAATGTATATAACACTCAAAAAATAAATGAAGGGCTGGCCCTGTGGCTGAGTGGTTAAGTTCATGCGCTCTGTTTCGGTGGCCCAGAATTTTGCTGGTTCAGATCCTGGGTGCAGACTTAGCACCACCGCTCATCAAGCCATGCTGAGGCAGCATCCCACATGCTACAACTAGAAGGACCCACAACTAAAATATACAACTATGTACTAGGGGGCTTTGGGGAGAAGAAGGAAAAACAAAATATATATATATATATATATATGGTTCTTTCAGACATTAGTTGGCCATCTTCAAAAAAATTAATTAATTAATTAAAAAATAATCTTTCAGATTATTGTTGCCAGTTGTCAAAAATAGTCACAATAACAAGCAAGTAAGAGCCCTGCATGAAATCCCATCTTAAGGCAAAATGGCCCCCTTGCACATTTACCAACTATGTGGAAATATTAATTATTGACCTCTTCTGACATTGGAGAATGTGAGCAA
Source organism: Equus quagga (assembly GCF_021613505.1). Classification (NCBI taxonomy): domain Eukaryota; kingdom Metazoa; phylum Chordata; class Mammalia; order Perissodactyla; family Equidae; genus Equus; species Equus quagga. The sequence continues at coordinate 103,479,615 of NC_060273.1, forward strand.
AGACAATGATTGGAGTTTGGCTGCTCTAGTTAATGAGAAACTCATCCCTCCCCGTCGGCCAGGATTGAACACATTGTCTTCCTGAAAAGTTTTCCCACATGCCCCAACTTCTCACTCCTTTCCCCTAACTCCTGATTCTTCTGGTCTTAGCCTACACATCTATTCCTCCAGAGAGTATTTCCTGACCCCTTCCCCAAGTGTGCTTGGTTGGATTTCCCTTCCATGTGCTCCCAAGTGTCCCTTATTAATCTTCAGAGTGGTTCTTATCTTTCGGTATTGCAGTCACCTGTTAACTTGTCTTTCTCCCCCAAGACTCTAAGTTCCCTGTGGGGCAAGGACTGAGTCTTACTCACTGCTATATCCTTACCCTGCCTACCTGCCTGTCACAGAAACTGCCCAGTAATTTGCATTCAATAAATATATATTGAATGAAAGAATGAGGAACAGTTTTGTCATCAAAGATCACTCCTAAATCAGGATAAGAAAATATGTTCTTAGCATAAACTCATTCGATTTGGAGAGCAGGGAGAATAGGTGGGGAGACATTGAATTTCTCAAAAAATAAAATAAGCCCTGTAAAGATATTGTAATGTAAGTTTATTTAAAGATCACTCTAGGGACTGGCTGGGTGGAGTAGTGGTTAAGTTCATGTGCTCTGCTTTGGCAGCCTGGAGTTCGCAGGTTCGCATCCTAGGCGCGGACCTACACACTGCTCATCATGCCATGCTGTGGTGGCATCTCACATACAAAAGAGCAGAAGACTGGCACAGATGTTAGCTCAGGGCCAATCTTCCTCACCAAAAAAATTAAAAATTTAAAAAATTTAAAAATAAAGATAACTCTAAACACATTTTTCTTTTATGTCTTAAAAAATGTTATCACTTGTCTTGATTCAGGCACTTGCATTTCTCTGTTTCTAGGGGGAAGAATATGGACTGATATCTGCTTATACTCTCCCCCCTTCCCAGGATAACCTAGACAGGTAATCAGGAGCCCTGTCTCTGAGCTGACAGTTGGAGTATTATCCTCACCATTTTTGGATCCTTTCTGTTCAAATAAATGGACCATTAATTTGAAGCATGGTATTTTTGGAAGTTAAATAAATCTATGGAACAGCGCTTAAAATTAACGTTCAGAATTATTGTCAGAGGACCTGTTTTCCTCCATCCGAAGTTTATGCATCAACAGACCAATTGCAAGTCATGAAAGGGCATGGAGCCAGTTTCTCATCCTTTCAAACTTTAGTGCTAACAATAATACTTGAATTTTATGTTCATATACACATAGACACTGCCCAATTTGGCTGCTGTTCCCTAAAAAGCTGGTGAGGCATTCCTGACCAATGACTCTAGGCATGGTCAGAAAAGAAGAGAGGCCTGGGCAGGTAGAAGCTATAGTACTCAGAGCAAAAAATAACATTCATAAACCCTTTCTGACGTCTACTTTTATAAGTAACCCAAATGTATTAGGGAGGGGAAGGACATTTTGTGGATGAATCCTTTGCCGTACTGAGAACATCTTCCCGTCCTAAGAATAGAGTAACTTCAAAAGCTTTATAGTTTGGTGCTTCAATTTAAGTGTGAGATTTACTTCACTCTCATTGTCTGAAATTTCTGTTCCCTTAGAAGGGAACTTTTCAAACTAACTTAACTGTCCTTTCTTGGTTGACTCATTTCTTTGCAATGGAAATGCAGTGGAAAAGATTTGGGATGTCTTTATTAATACCAAATACTCAAAACTATGTTTTTTTCAACCAACTTTACTTTCTCCAACCCTCCTCCTTACTTTCAACCAACTTGCAGTATTGCCTTTAGCAACTGCCAGAGGGTAAACGTGGGACAAATGAAGAAAATGCCTCCCTCTTTCCTCTGCTCTAACTCATCCCTCAGGAGAGACTGGCTTATGCCCTCTAGACCTCGGCCAGCAGAACTGTACCTTCTTCTTTCCTCACTACCACTGAAGGCATTTGTATGTTTCCTAGGAGTTGAATAAGTATTTCAGAACAAGCAGTGTGACGGTTGAAGCTTGGAGTAGAGCCCATTATGAATTGAAAAGAATTCCCAGCTGCATTTTCGCTAGTCCCCAATCCCAGCTGGAGTGATGCGCAGGAGACTTTGTTTCTTAAGTCCTGGATATTTGTGTACATAGTCACATCAGTGCATATGAACTCATGACTTTGAAATTTGGGAAGCCCTGAACCTTAGAGATGAATTAATTTTCTTTGTGAGACAGACCTGCATATCTACAGATACAGGGTAAATGCATCATATTTCTCTGTTTATTAAATTGTAAAGATTCTCAGCATAATGTTAAACTTTAGGGGCATCAAAAGAAATCAAAAGCGTAACTTGTCATGTCAAAGCAGATAAGGGCATGGAAACAAAAAAATAATTTGAAGTGGGTCAAAGAGTATCAGCATACACTGAAAAGAAGAGCAATGAGATTTGAAGTTGATTCAAGGTTCCTTCTCTCTGGCCTGGAATAACATAAAGTGTGCATTTCCTCCTTACTGGGGGAACTGATTCTCATAAATATATGCTAAATTTCCCTTTACGATTATACATAAACAAGGGGAAGCTAATTATACTACAATGAAAAGGAGAATTTGGAAGTGAGGTATAGAAAGAAAGCAAAGCTCTTCTAAACAAATTAGAAAATTAAAACTTTGGGTGTCTATCACTTTCCAGTGGATTAACAGCCAGTGAAGCTCAGGAGCATAATCTGAAGGCAAAGTCAGAGTTAAAGGAACGTGGTCTCCAACTTTCTTTGACAGTGTTTATCTGATAACCAGTAAGGTCCATCATTTGCCACTTTGGCCACAAGGTGTAATCTGTCAAAATAAAAACATCCGACCCAATATATATTCCCAATTGTCATTCAAGCATGATGCCATTTGTATCTTGACCTATAGTCGTCATCATTTGGCACTGACTATAACCCATATTGGGTTTCTGAGTGCCTGATCGAATGACCTCTGATTTCTCTATCAAGCTTTAAATGTCAATTTTCCCCAGACCCTGGGCTTAACTTTTGCTTTCTTTGTTTACCAGCTCACCTAAAGTCATCATTATCTGTCAATTTAGGAGCTTTTGAAACATTGTCTTTATGGGATCATTCACATCCTCTTTGAAAAATCCCAAAACACAGCAAAGGCTAAAATGACCAAATGTCTAAATGTCCTCAAAAGCCCTAGGCAGGATGGAGGAGGAAGAAAGCAGTTTGGGAAAGGCGTTGCTGTGCCTAGAAAGACAGGGACGTTGTTTCAGCCTTAATTGCCAGCAATTTTCTCTGCATTCATTATGCTCATTCACAAGCCTCGTATTATTTTGGTGTCATTATTATGCGGATGGCCTTGTTTTTATTTTTTAGAATACAAGAAAGGGACAAAAAGAATTTCATCACAAGCCTGTCAGGCAAACTGTTCTCAGAGGAAGAGAGTGGTTGAATCTGTATCAGCATAACTATTCGTTACACACAATTTCCTTAGAGCCAAAATACCAGTGTCCAGGGTGTGACTTGCTGTCCCCTTGTCCTCAATATCGACATTAGGGTTAAATTTGGAGTTTGATTCCTGAGTCTGTTTTGGACCACACCTCCTTGGCAGCAGCATTTTTATGATGAAAGGAAAACACGCAGATGACTAGGATTTAGAGCTTTGGTCAAGGTCGAAAGGGGCACCTCCATGTGACAGGCTTCCTGTGAAAAGCCCAGGGCACCAGCAGAATCAAAGCTATTTGTTAAGGCATGTAAGGAAGCCAGGAGCATCTATTAAGTGCTGTTTGTAGAGAATTTAGAGAATTAAAATGAAATGGAAGATATGGCCCCTTCCTTTTAAGACCGTGAAATCTAATGGAAGGAATAAAATACACAGGCAAGAAAATGGGACAGTTACAAATGAAAATAAATAGGAACACTTACAGGATAGCAGCAGAAACATGCGAAGACGGTCACTGCTAATTGAACGTGTACAAAGATAAATATGCTTGTGTGCTAAAACAGCCTGGAATGGCTGGAAAAAAGTCTGAAAAATATGATTTTTAAAAAGATATTTCATCCTCACTTGATGACCCACTCCCTCTCTAGGCTCTGAATCCTATGTACCCACTTCTGCTCTGTTGTTGAGAATGACCAGACCCTATACCAGAAAACACAATAGGAGAGAGGGCAGATGCTTAGAATGGGGGTGGAGAAAAGATTAAAAGAATGTAAAGGAGGGGCTCCATGGAGAATGTGCCAGAAATTGATAGGGTGGACATGTGCAGTCTCCAAAAGGCTAGAAATGTGTCCTCATGCCTACAGACAGGGCAAAGGAACGAGTTGGCCAGACTAGAGACCCCTACCACATGTTGGATTCTGTCCAGTAGATTACATTACTTGAATCTAAGGTAAAGAATTTATAATAATTTTAGGGATTCTTTGTCACATTTGCCTGGCTGGGGGATGGGATAAACCACTCTGTTGTTATAGACCCTCCCACACCTATTCCTGGTCTATAGACACACTCAATTCTTCCAGAGTAGAAGTTGGAGGAAGACAAGCCATAAAGGATTAACCAATCCACTGTCCAGTAAAGAAGGCCATCTGACCATCCCATGTGCTTCCCTCCTTGGATGAGGTGGAAAGCCCAGATTACAGAGCTGTGGGCATATGTAAGTGTAAGGTGTCTGACAGAGGGAGAAGTTGGCCAGATAAGGGATGCTTGCAGGGCACAGGGAGCACAACTTAACAAATTTACCTTTCGTTACCTTTTCTGGTGTATTGCTCAAGTACCTTTCTACATAGTTTGCATAACAAGCTGGCTTTCAATGAACAAACAGCAGATTATGATAAAACCATGCAATTTTTCTTTGCATTGGAATTGCTTCCTAAACATCATGCTTCATCCAGGGCACAATCCCCCAGGTATAAGTTTCAAACGTGGAGGAGGAAGGCCTGATTCCTCACGCTATGGGTCTCCTTCTTCCCAAGGCTTCACTGTGAAGTGATATTCTTTGTCCTAGACTCTAGGTGAGAAAGTGATATAAAATATCTGTGAACCCTCTCCAACAAGTTTCCATACAAACCTTGCCTGATAAACCTTCACTGCCTTGCACTGGACTAGATACGAATTCTGATTATGGCAAAAAACAAAAACAAAAAACATTATTTCCTAAAAGTATCATCCAATTTATCTCCAAATAAATACCTCAAAGAGACTTCAGGGACAGAGTTCTTCCTCTCCCATTGCCTTTTTGTACAAATCAATTATTTTAAACCACAAACATAGATAAAATTAAAAATAAAATATAATCAGAAAAAGTGTGCTGAATTAATTGTACATCCTTGAAAAGATGCACATATCAATACTCCTTCTTATAAATTATTACTTTAAAAATTATCTTTATGTTTTCTTTCATAGTGTTTTCATTTCAGAAAGCAACTTTTAATTAATAATCTTTCCTTCGCTAGGGATATCGTAGGATAAAGAACTTATACTAGCAATAAATGAGTGTTTTGCAACTTGTGCTTTGGCAAAAATGAAACATTACAGATGACATCAGGAATAATGAATTGCAAAACAGTAGTGGGAGAAATCCTGGAGATTTTTCATGGGAGAGTTAGAATTACTGCAAACTTCCCTCTTTATCACTAGCAGCCTTCAACCCACTGTGTGAGTGAGAGCTTTGCGAACCAGTGAGGGCCCTACATCACCGTGCAAAGAACTGTGTGTGCAGAGTAGGTGTCAGGAAGTAGCCCAGAATCCATGTAATTTTCTTCGCAATTAAAATTTCTTGCTAACAGTTTATAAGTGGATTCACAAGAGGTTAATTCTACAGAGAACAGGAGGGAAATAACTATTGAAAACAGGACAATCACAATTCACCACAGGAACATTTGCCAACATAAAATTTTGGCCCAAGGTACTAATATTGAGCTGTGGATTGCAGTCTTTAGTATGACTGTTGCCATCTACAATTAATTGAAAGGAAATAATTTCCTAATTAGGATTGCCACCCATCTAGAGCCTGAGGTTAAAAAGTAGGAAAGAAAAAAAAAACCTCTGCACACTAATTTCATGATCTTTTCTATTTTTAATGCTCAGCCAGCTTAAAGTGGCTCTAAGAAATGAGATCTATAGCCTACAAATTTAAGTATGGCATTAATTCCCTTTTTAAAAATTGGATTATTGATTCTCTAAACATTTGGTTGCTAACTAGCACTTGTCCCTGAGATTGAGTCATTATATGATACTGAGGTGGTATCAAAATTAGGAAGAACTGAATTTCACTCCAAGTTTTTTTCAAGTACCTAAATATGGAGTACTTATCATTTGGGGCCCTATCTGTTCTTCGTCCCTTGGGAATAGGTAAAGGATGAGGTGGAAAGAACACAGGCCTTGGTAGAAGAGGGTAGAGGATTCAGATCCACCCCTGACTGGCTCTAAGGCCTTGGGCAAATCACTTAATCCATCTAAGCCTCTGCTTCCACGTTCATACAAAGGGGAAAGAAGTATCCTATATATCTATCTTAAAGGTCATAATGAAGGGTAAGTGATATAACACGTGTAAAACTGACTAACAGAGGGTAACAGATCACTTGGTTGCCAACATTTGTACTCAAAAAATTGGATTTCTTTTGCCTGCAGATGAGCTCTGGCTGGTAAGATCTCTGCCACCAAAGAACAGTGAGCCAGCAGGGAATCTTTTCACTCCAAATAATAGCAAATACAACTCTGAGTGGCTTACACAAGAAAGGGAATTCATCAGTTCACATCTCTGAAAGTCTGGGGATAAGGTTGATTCCAGGCATGGCTTAATCCAAAGACTCAACTCATGTCTTTGGGCTCATTTCTCTGTGTCTTGGGCTCCGTTGCCCTCTGTGCTGGCCTCAGCCTCTGACCAGCTTCCCTTGAGGCAGCAAGATAGCTGCAGACCAAAGCCTCATATCTACACACCACCATATCCCGTGGAATAATAACAACAATGACAACAATGGAAGCAACGGCGGCTACTATATGTTGATCTGTGTGTCAGGTGCCTTTCTTTTCTTTGTTTTCTTGTATATATGTAAGATGTACAAGTTGGTGATTTGATGTATGTATACTTTGTAAAATATTCACTACAATTAAGTATGTGTGTATATATACTCCCTACTATAATCTCATGCCTATTTTACATAGGAAGAAACTGAGACGAAGAGAGGTTAAGTAATATCTCCAAGGTCTTTTAGCTAGCTGGCCATGCAGTCGGGACTCCAACCCAGTCTGGAGCTAAATTTTGTGCTTGTACTTTCTTTGCAGAACTCCCCCTTCCCAAGAAGCCCCAGCTAAGAGCTACTGAGGGCTCATTGACTCTGACTGGGTTACATGCCTCTTCTTGAACCAATTACTGTGGGCTGCTGGGGACAGGATATGCTGATTGTCTTAAAGTGATTCAGACCCATTCTTGAACTGGGAGTTTGGTCAGCCCATTGACAGCACCTGTCTGAGGAGGGTGCAGGAGTACTTGCCAAAAGGGACTGTTAAGAGGGGATGGATGCTAGGCAGCAAACATCAAATTTTCCCTAAAGGGGTATGGATGTAAACCATAGTTGGAGCCTCCCAATAAGCTTACAATTTCAAAAGAAAGCAAAACGGGTGTGTAGGGCCACCATGTGAGGCACCCAACCACTTCCTTACAGCACTACAGCAGGTTGTTCATTGTCTACATGGCATCAGGGTGCTTGCAGGTGAGCTCAGGCTGGTAAGGCCCCATTCCTGTCTTCTCCTGCCCTGAATTGCACCTTACCTATTTTCATCCATCCGTACATTCATTCAACAGATACCAGAGCACCTACCTTGTGCCATGCATTGAAGGCACTGTGAGTTCTGGAGTGTACAAGATGGGCACAGTTGCTGCTCACACGGAGCTCACAGACCAGTGGAGGAGCCACTGTTGCAATTACTGTAGAACAAGCAGGTATAATAGGGAGCTGTGGTTAAGAAAGTGCAGGGTGAGGTACAAGTCCATAACAGATCTAGCCCAAGCTTGGGGTCAGGGGAGGTTTCCTGGAAGAAATGACACCTAATTTGAGACTCAAAGGAAAAGAAGGAGTTGGCTAAACAAAGGTGGATGGAGATGGGACCACAGACATTCTGTCCTGTGAATACTCTGGCTGGCTCTTTTCTGTGAGTCCTATAGCAATGGCCTCTCCCGGTCCCCATTGTCCTCAAAGCCTCCATCAGCATTCTTCTAAAGAAATAAAAAATACGAGGTTAATCGAATTGATTTACATATGCTGTGCATTGGGTAAGGCTGTTCATTATTAAATCATGTTCCTGAAGCTACAGGGTTCCACACATCAGGGGCTCAGGGAGTGAAGGTGTGGGCTGGAGATGGAGGATCTGTCGCTTGTCAAGGGCAAAGAAGCTGAACAGGGAGATTCTTGGATCTCCTTTCCCTGATTCAACCAGACCAGCTCTGCTTTTATGCTTTATGTAGTGGACAATATAGGTATATATTATTGGGGGGCAAGGTGCTACTGCTTAAAAATAAAGTTTGAATAGTTCAGAGATAAAATATTAGACAGAGATTCTTAAATTTTTTGTTTCAAAACATTTCTCTGTACTTCAGAGACCAGGTCCTTAACTGGGAGGAAAACCATCATCATGACACAGTCTCCATAAGAAAGTTCTGATTTGGCTTATGTATTTCAAATTACAATGCCTGTTCCAGGAACGCAGCCCCCTCTATAACTATCTGGTTGTGGCAAGTAAGACGAGAGGTCCCAACATATGTAATCAGATTTCAATGAGGAAAAGGTGAACTTTTGCTGGAGGTTATCAGTGATGCTTTCACAGAAAGGGTGACCTCTGAACTGGGTTTTGCTGGATTTCCATAGTTATAGATAGGCAAGAGGAGGACTTTCCTTATGAAAGGAAAAAATGGAGAAAAACATGGCAGCGGGAACACGAAGGCATGTTTAGAGAACAGTAAGAATAATAATTTGGCTGGAATCTGAGTATTGTATGGAGGAGTTATGTGAAATTAGATTAAATAGCTAGTTGGGTCAACATGGGAGGGCCAAGAATGACAAATAATTCACTTTCCCTCCTTAGGGCCTTTGCACTTGCTGTTCTCCTTGCTTGGAATGCCCTCCCCCAAGATCTCCAGATGATCAGGTCCTGCTCATTATTCAGGTCTTCAATCAAAGTCATTTCTTCCAAAATGTCTACCTTATAAAACTTGTCAAAGTAGTTCCCTCTTTACCCAGCAACTCACTCTCATTACTACATCTCCTTTCCCTCATACCACTGAATTATCTTGTTCTTTTGCTTACTTGTTTACTGCCTGTCTTCCCAGTAGAAGGCAAAGGCCATGAAAGCTGGAATCTTTTCTATCTTGCTCGCTGCTGAATCCCTAACATCGTGCAAGTGTATGGCACATAGTAGGTGCTCGATGAATATTTGTTCGATGAATGATTGGATGAGCTGTTCTGTAGTCAGTAGATAATGAGGAGCCATAAGAATTTTTGAGTAAAGGAATGAAACAATCCCAGCAGCATTCAAGAAAAGTTAATTTGATAGCAGATTTTAGGATGGAATGAGGCCATGTGAGATTAGGGGCAGGGGGATCAATTAGGAGGCAGTTTTAATGGTATAAATAAGGATAAAATCCTGAACTTTGGCAGTGGCAAATGAGCATGGAAATATGGGATAGATGAGAGAAGTGTGATGATCAAAGGCATGTGACTTGAGGGCTGATTGGTTATGAAGTGTGAGGGACAGCTGGGAATTAAGGGAATATTGATGACTTACTTAGAGAGACTGGGAAAAGGAGGTAGTTTGGGCAGAGTGTAATTGGAAGCATCCTGAACTTTAAGTGATTCAACAGGTGGAAATGAAGTAGGAAGTCATGTAGGCAATGTGTGCCCTTGCCTGGAAGGAGGATCTAGGGGAGGAAATAAAGATTTGGGAGTTAACAGCTTAGAAGTGGTAGTTGACCCTGTGATAGTGAATAAGCTCTTGAGGGAAAGTAGAGAAAGAAAACAGCAGAGAGCTGAGAATAGCAGCATGGTGAGGAGCTGTATTTCAAGGATAAGAGAAAGGAAAGCAGACAGCAGGAAATGGGGAGAGGAAGGGGTATGATTCGAGAAGGAAAAAGTGAATTAGGAAGAGAGCATTTCAAGGTGGTCACAGGATGCCAAAAGATGGAGGATGAAGATGATGCAGGCTGAGGACAGGAACCTCTCACTTCTGTTCCTGCGATGGGAAGAGTAGTGTTCAATGCATTCTACAGTTTAGCATCACCAAGACTCTCTACCACGTTGCCTCTCTTCCTAGAATCCTGCACCTACCCACGTATGAGTTGTACATAACTCCTTAGCAAGCACACCTTTTCAAAGACCCTCCACAATTTTAAAACTTAGTTGCTCTCTACTGCTTTCCTGTATGTGATTTTTTCCTTAATACCCAGTACCTTATGGTTGAGATCTAGTTTGAATCTCTTAATTGCTAAACATTGCTTAATACATCAATAGTAAAACCATGCAAATCACAATAATAGTTCATAATAGTTAATCATGTATACCCAATCTCATTAACATTGCTATTGCTTGTCATCCCTGTTTACCTCTGATATAGAATATGAGAAGAAAAAAGATAACTTCTTTTTTACAGTCATGGACTGTTTCTAGTCTTCTCTGGTGTGTGTCTCTGTATGCCTTTGTTTTTTACTGAGGTTTCACTGAATTTAAATGAAAGTGGAATCTTTGGTGCAGAAAAAAACTTGATAGCACAAAAATTATGCAGAGGCATAACTAAGGAAATTTAGAGCTTCCACTCTCCCTTCAGGATCTACCTACCTAGAGTCACGTTATGTGAAAACAACTGCTACTCTATAGGTCTTTAAAAATTAGAGCGATCAAACATCTCCTTGGTCAGCCTGTTTACTGAGCACATGCTATGTTTATGCACAGAAAGTGAGAGAAATATGAAAGGGAAGCACCAGCCTTGGGCCACTCACAGGCTGGGGATGGGCATGCCTGATGCAGTGATGATTATGACGTGAGATGAAGACAAGTGAGCAGAGATCTGCAGCCCTTGCCCCTGAGCCCTAGGAGTACTTTGTAGTACAGGCTGTGGGCAGAAAAGACCAGGCAGACAGGCCATCATTCAGACCCACTGGACCAAGACAAAAGTCAGAGAAGAATGAGAGTTCTTGTCACATGCTTGATTTTTGGGCTCAAGACATTGTGGGTCACTAGAGACAACATGGATGAGAGTACAAGACCTACAGACCAGAGTTAGGCCGCAGCTGGACTAAATTAGCTCTTCTGTAGAATGGACACCAGCACGGACAACAGGGAAGCTGAGACCTAGTGTCCAAGAGAAAACAGTTTCAGTCCCTATATTGGAAACTCTTGGTATTGGTCCAATAAGCATGCAGAACAAGGATGTTAGTTGGTATTTAAAAATAAGGAAGAATATAGTTGTCATCTGCACATTTGTCTATTCAAGGTCTTCCAGGTACCACTTCAAGTTCTTCCTTATCATATTTTGAAATCTGATTCCTGTGTCTTTCTCGTTTAGAAGCTCAGAGAGCAAGAGTCAGCCCTATCCCGTTTCTCTCTGACAGCTTTGGGAAATGGGCAGCAATTCTCCACTGGCCTGTGCTCCTATACCTGCCTTTCTCACTGATGCTTTGGCCCATACTCCTCACAAGAGCGAAGTCTGAGCAGAGATGAGAGGGAGGAAAACTCAAGCCCTCTGAGTGAGATGACATTGCTGGCACTCACTGAGCTGTGGGCTGCTTTTCAAATCATCAGAATGGTTTTACAATGAGCTATTCTATTTATTCTATTTCTTTCGCTTGTTACCGCTTGTCACCAGTAAACAAACATTTTAAGGAATCTGTGACCGCAGAACAGAATGTTTTTCACTTGGCAAAGCAGATTGGCTCACAGCCAATCATATCCTCACCCTCACTCAGTTTCATTAGTCTTATGATCGACTGAGTGTGGGCTCATGAGTTGGAACATCTGGGTTCAAATCTTGCCTCTATCACTTCTTACTAACTCTGAAAACCTGGACAAGTTACTTAGCCCTGTAGGCCTCAGTTTCCTCATCTTTATTTTTATTTTTTTTCTTTTTATTGAGTTAATGATAGGTTACAATCTTGTGAAATTTCAGTTGTACATTAATGTTTGTCAGTCGTGTTGTAGGTGCACCACTTCACCCTTTGCGCCCACCCCCCACCCCACCTTTCCCCTGGTATCCGCTAAACTGTTCTTAGTCCATAATTTTAAATTCCTCATATGAGTGGAGTCATACACAGATTATCCTTCTCTCGCTGGCTTATTTCACTTAACATAATTCCCTCAAGGTCCATCCATGTTATTGCAAATGGAATGATTTTGTTCTGTTTTACAGCTGAGTAGTATTCCATTGTATATATGTACCACATCTTTATCCATTCCTCTGTTGATGGGCACTTAGGTTGCTTCCACGTCTTGGCTATTGTAAATAATGCTGCAATGAACATTGGGGTGCATAGGACTTTTGGGATTGCTGAATTCAAGTCTTTGGATAAATACCCAGTAGTGGGATGGCTGGATCGTATGGTAGTTCTATCTTTAATTTTTTGAGGAATCTCTATACTGTTTTCCATAGTGGCTGCACCAGTTTGCATTCCCACCAGCAGTGTATGAGGGTTCCTTTTTCTCCACAACCTCTCCAACGTTTGTTACTATTAGTTTTAGATATTTTTGTCATTCTAATGGGTATAAGGTGATATCTTAGTATAGTTTTGATTTGCATTTCCCTGATGATCAGCGATGATGAGCATCTTTTCATGTGCCTATAGGCCATCCGTATATCTTCTTTGGAGAAATGTCTGTTCATGTCTCCAGCCCATTTTTTGATTGGGTTGTTTGATGTTTTGTTGTTGAGTTGTGAGAGTTCTTTATATATTATGGATATTAAGCCTTTGTCAGATATATGACTTGCAAATATTTTTTCCCAGTTAGTGGGTTGTTTTTTTGTTTCAATCCTGTTTTCATTTGCCTTGAAGAAGCTCTTTAGTCTGATGAAGTCCCATTTGTTTATTCTTTCTGTTGTTTCCCTTCTCTGAGAAGGCATGGTGTCTGAAAAGATCCTTTTAATACTGATGTCAAAGAGTGTACTGCCTACGTTTTCTTCCAGAAGCCTTATGGTTTCAGGTCTCACCTTTAGGTCTTTGATCCATTTTGAGTTTATTTTGGTGAATGGTGAAAAAGAATGGTCAATTTTCATTCTTTTACATGTGGCTTTCCAGTTTTCCCAGCACCATTTGTTGAAAAGACTTTCTTTTCTCCATTGTATGCTCTCGGCTCCTTTGTGAAAGATTAGCTGTCCATAGATGTGTGGTTTTATTTCTGGGCTTTCAATTCTGTTCCATTGATCTGTGCACCTGTTTTTGTACCAGTACCATGCTGTTTTGATTACTGTAGCTTTGTAGTATGTTTTGAAGTCAGGGATTGTGATGCCTCCCGTTTTGTTCTTTTTTCTCAGGATTGCTTTAGAAATTCGGGGTCTTTTGTTGCCCCATATGAATTTTAGGATTCTTTGTTCTAATTCTGTAAAGAATGTCATTGGGATTCTGATTGGGATGGCGTTGAATCTGTAGATTGCTTTAGGTAGTATGGACATTTTAACTATGTTTGTTCTTCCAATCCATGTTCATGGAATGTCTTTCCATCTCCTTATGTCATCATCCAATTCTCTCAGAAAGGCCTTGTAATTTTCATTATATAGGTCCTTCACTTCCTTAGTTAAATTTACCCCAAGGTATTTTATTCTTTTTGTTGCAATTGTGAATGGTATTGTGTTCTTGAGTTCTTTTTCTGTTAGTTCATTATTGGAGTATAGAAATGCTACTGATTTATGCAAATTGATTTTATACCCTGCAACTTTGCTGTAGTTGTTGATTACTTCTAAGAGTTTTCCAATGGATTCTTTGGGGTTTTCTATATATAAGATCATGTCGTCTGCAAACAGCGAGAGTTTCACTTCTTCCCTCCCTATTTGGATTCCTTTTATTCCTTTTTCTTGCCTTATTGCTCTGGCCAGAACCTCCAGTACTATGTTAAATAAGAGTAGTGATAGAGGGCATCCTTGTCTCGTTCCTGTTTTCAGGAGGATGGCATTCAGTTTTTGCCCATTGAGTATGATGTTGGCTATTCAGTTTCCTCATCTTTAAATAATGATAATAATACTATCTACCCACAGTGTTCTTACGTGGATTAAATGTGTTAATCCACATGAGGTTCTTAGAACAGTGTCTGACTCATGGAAAAAACTCAGTAGATATTGTCTAAAATGCACATATAGAAACAGCCACAAAGTTTAAGTTTGTGTTAAAACTTAAAAAAGTTAAAGTCAAGTTTAGTGGGGAAGGTATATTGAGATAAGGAGGTAAGCTTGGTACTCCCATATTTTAACCTTGAGAAAGACCTGGCTGGGAAAAGTTTTGCAAGGTACTCGGAACCTACTGTGATAAGGAGTATATTCTGCTTGGAAGCTGCAGCAGAGACTTTTATCTGTGGTCCTGTGCGTATGCAGAAGGGGCTGCACTCTGAGCTCTGAGCACAGCACAGGGACAGAACAGGTGTTCAGTAAGTGTTGATCAGTGAAGACTGCTGTTGCCCACTCTCTCACTATTGCTAGTTCTGCCTGGTGGGCGTTCTTAGAGATGGCCCCAGGTACACGTGGAAAACCTAGGAAATTGGTGGTATTTTTGAGTTAGGACAGGTTCTCCCTAGCACAGGACATTGAGGATTTCCTGTCACTCCCTCTGCATGCTGCTGAGACCTCTGGCTCAGCATCAGATGCTTTGAGTCTTGAGAGCTGTACTAAATCCCCGGGGAGTCACTGACTCCACTCTGGGAAATTAGTGCATTGCTGCAATTATAGCTGGTTTTCTAGAGAGCCACTAAATGGCACCCTGATGACTAGAAAAAAGATAATGTTCAACTCTATACACCTAACTTCCTATTAGAAAATTACTTAGACCCTGGAGACAATCTATAAGTCATTAATAAATAAGTTCATTTCTGTGTTTCCTCATCCAGACTATGAGTAATTTACCCCATACACTGATCCTTGAATTTATAATCCTTTCTCTTTTTTCCTTCTTCGTCCATCTCTTTAATTGTTAACAACTTGATTGAGGTATAATTGACATACAGTAAACAATATATTTTAAGCATGCAATTTGATAAGTTTTGACATATATAGACATCTTTGAAACCATGACCACAATCAAGTTAATGAACTTGTCATGTCCGTCACCCCATAAATTTTCCTTATGCTCCTTGGTAGTCCCTCTTTCCTACCTGCCATGGTCCCAGGCAGAATCCTGGGCAATCACTGATGTGCTTTCTGCCACCATGGATTAGTTTGTATTTTTTTAGAACCTTTAAAAAACAGAATCATGCAGTGTATGCTTTTTTATTTTTGCCTTATTACACTGGCCAGGACCTCTGGTAGGATGTTGAATAGAAATGGTTAGAGAGGGTATCCTTGTTTCTCTTTTTATCTTAGAGGGGAAGCATTCAGTCTTTCACCCTTAGCTGTGGATTTTTTCATAGATACCCTTTAAAGAAGTTCCCTTTTACTCCTGTTTCATAAGAGTTTTTTATCAGGAATAGATGCAGCATTGTATCAAATACTTTTTCTACATTATTGAGGTGACCCAGATAAAGTTCATTAAAAAGATAAGTACTTTTGTGTGCTAAACCAAGCTTGCATTCCTGAGTAAACTTCCCTTGATCATGATGCATTTTAGGTCTATCTGTTGTTGGATTTGATTTTCTCTGTTTAGAATTTTTGCATCATATTCGTGAAGGATATGGGTTTGTAGTTTTGTTTTCTTGCAATATCTTTGGTTTTAGAATCAAAATAATGTGCTGGCCTCCTAGAATGAGTTGGCAAGTATTACCTCCTCTTCAGTTTTCTGAAAAAGTTTTCATAGAATCAGCATGATTTCTTCCTTAAATGTTTGGTAGAATTTACCAGTGAAGCCATTTGGAACTGAAGATTTAGGGGGCGGGGTGAGGGAAGACTTTTAATTACCAAATCTATTTCTTCATTTCTTTAATAAATATAGGGCTGTACAGGTTATCTTTTTCCTTGGGTAAAGGAATACCTTGTCTTTCAAGGAATTTGTCTTATCTAAGTTTCTTACTTTATTGGCATAAAGTTGTTTATAGTATTACCTTATTATTCTTTTAATATTTGTAGAATATGTAGTGATGTCACCTCTTTCATTTCTAATATTGGTAATTGCTACTCACTGATTAATCTCTTTTTATCCTAATTAATTGAGTTAGAGGTTTATCAATTTTATTGATACCCTCTAAGAAACGGTTTATGATTTCAGTGATTTTTTCTATTGTTTTTTATTTTCTTTTCCATTGATTTCTGCTGTAATCTTTGTTATTTCTTCTGTGATTTTGAGTTTCAATTTGTCTTCCTTGTCTAGTTTCTCAAGATAGAATTTGAAGTCATTAATTTGAAATCCTTTCTCTCTTATAACATAGATGATTCGTGGTATAAATTTCCCCATAAGTGGCATTGTACAAATTAAAATGTGTTTTTTTCCTTTTCATTCTGTTCAGAATTCTTCCTGATTTCTTTTTGATTTCTTCTTTGGCCCATAGGTTATTTAGAAGTGTCTTATTTAATTTCCAAATATTTGGGGGAGTTTCCAGAGGTATTTCTGTCATTGTTTTCTAATATAATTACACTGTGGTCAAAGAATGTACTTCTTATGCCTGGAATACTTCCTAACTTTATTGAGACTTATTTTATGGCCCAGAATGTGGTTTACATGTCCTGTGTGCACTTGAAAAGAATGTTTGTTCTGCTGTTTTACAAATGTCACTCAAGTTGGTCAAGTTAGTTAATACTGTTTTTCAAATCTTTTGAATGCTCACTGAATTTTGTCAACTTGCTTCATCAATTAGTGAAAGAGGGGTATTGAAATATCCACTATAACTGAATTTTTCTATTTCTCCTTGAAGTTCTATGGTTTTTGATTCATGTATTTTGATTCTCTGTTATTAGGTTCATTAATGTTTGATTGTTATGTCATCTCAGTAAATTGACCCTTTTATTATTACAAAGTGATCTTCTTATCCAGTGTAGTATTTTTTACTCTGAAATCTTTTTCTCTTAATAGTAGTTACTCCAACTTTCCCTTATATAGTTTTATCTTGGTATGTCTTTTTCTGTCCTTTTAAATTGAATCCATGTGTATTTTTATGCTTAAAGTAAGTTTCTTGTAGACTATTTGGGTCCAACAATCTTTGCCTTTTAATTGGAATATTTAGATTATTTGCACTTAATGTGATTATTGGTATGATTAGGTTTATATATATCATCTTGCTATTTGTTTCCTATTTTTCCAATATCTTTGTTCTTTTTCCTTTTTTCTGTCTTATTGTGGATTATTTAAAATATTTATGATTCCAATTATCTCGTTAGTTGGATTATTAGCTATAACTCCCTATTTTTTTCGTTTAGTGGTTGCTTTAGTGTTTATAGTATGCATCTTCAACTTGTCACAGTTTACTTTCAGTTGACATTATACCACTTCACATATCATATGAGAAACTTTCAGCAACATACTTCTGTTTCTTCCTTTCTGGTCTTTGTGCTAAAGTCACACATTTTACTTCTCGTATGTTATAAGCTACATATTACATTGTAATTATTTTTGTTTAAACATTCAATTATCTTTTTTTAAAAAATTAAGATTATGATAGTTAACAACCTTGTGAAGTTACAGTTCTACATTATTGTTAGTCATGTTGTAGGTACACCACTTCACCCTTTGTGCCCTCCCCCCACCCCCCCTTTCCCCTGGTAACCACCAATCAGTTCTCTTTGTCTATATGTTAACTACCACCTATGAGTGGAGTCATACAGAGTTCATCTTTCTCTGTCTGGAGTTCACTCAACATAATACCCTCAAGGTCCATCCATGTTGTTGTGAATGGGACGACTTCGTCCTTTTTTATGGCTGAGTAGTATTCCATTGTATATATATACCATATCTTCTTTATCCAATGATCAGTTGCTGGGCACTTAGGTTGGTTCCATGTCTTGGTTATTGTGAATAATGCTGTGATGAACATAGGGGTGCATAGGATTTTTGGAATTGCTGATTTCAGGTTCTTGGGATAGATACCCAGTAGTGGGATGGCTGGGTCATAAGGTATTTCTATTTTTAACTTTTTGAGAAATCTCCATACTGTTTTCCATAGTGGCTGCACCAGTTTGCATTCCCACCAACAGTATATGAGGGTTCCTTTTTCTCCACAACCTCTCCAACATTTGTCACTCTTGGTTCTGGATATTTTTGCCATTCCAGCAGGTGTAAGGTGATATCTTAGTGTAGTTTTGATTTGCATTTCCCTGATGATTAGTGATGATGAGCAACTGTTCATGTGTCTATTGGCCATCTGTATATCTTCTGTCATGAAATGTCTGTTCATGTCCCCTGCCCATTTTTTGATTGGGTTGTTTGATGTTTTGTTGTTGAGCTGTGTGAGTTCTTTATATATTATGGAGATTAACCCTTTGTCGGATAAATAACCTGTAAATATTTTTTCCCAATTAGTGGGCTGTTTTTTTGTTTCAATCCTGTTTTCCCTTGCCTTGAAGAAGCTCTTTAGTCTGATGAAGTCCCATTTGTTCGTTCTTTCTATTGTTTCCCTCGTCTGAGGGGTTATGGTGTCTGAAAAGATTCTTTTGAAACTGATGTCAAAGAGTGTACTGCCTATATTCTCTTCTAGAATACTTATTGTTTCAGGCCTAATCTTTAGGTCTTTGATCCATTTTGAGTTTATTTTGGTGAATGGTGAAAAAGAATGGTCAATTTTCATTCTTTTACATGTGGCTTTCCAGTTTTCCCAGCACCATTTGTTGAAGAGACTTTCTTTTCTCCATTGTAGGCCCTCAGATCCTTTGTGAAAGATTAGCTGTCCATAGATGTGTGGTTTTATTTCTGGGCTTTCAATTCTGTTCCATTGATCTGTGCACCTGTTTTTGTACAAGTACCATGCTGCTTTGATTACTGTAGCTTTGTAGTATGCTTTGAAGTTAGGGATTGTGATGCCTCCGGCTTTGTTCTTCTTTCTCAGGATTGCTTTAGCAATTTGGGGTCTTTTGTTGCCCCATATGAATTTTAGGATTCTTTGTTCAATTTCTGTAAAGAACGTCATTGGGAATCTGATTGGGATAGCGTTGAATCTGTAGATTGCTTTAGGTAGTATGGACATTTTAACTATGTTTGTTCTTCCAATCCATGTGCATGGAATGTCTTTCCATCTCTTTATGTCATCATCGATTTCTTTTGAGAAAGTCTTGTAGTTTTCGTTGTATAGATCTTTCACTTCCTTGGTTAAATTTATCCCAAGGTATTTTATTCTTTTTGTTGCGGTTGTGAATGGGATTGAGTTCTTGAGTTCTTTTTCTGTTAGTTCATTGTTAGCATATAGAAATGCTACTGATTTATGTATGTTGATTTTATGCCCTGCTACTTTGCTGTAGCTGTTGATTGTTTCTAATAGTTTTCCAATGGATTCTTTGGGGTTTTCTATATATAAGATCATGTCGTCTGCAAACAGCGAGAGTTTTACTTCTTCATTGCCTATTTGGATTCCTTTTATTTCTTTTTCCTGCCGAGTTGCTCTGGCCAACACCCCCAGTACTATGTTGAATAAGAGTGGTGAAAGTGGGCACCCTTGTCTTGTTCCTGTTCTCAGAAGGATGGGCTTCAGTTTTTGTCCATTGAGTATGATGTTGGCTGTGGGTTTGTCATATATGGCTTTTATTATGTTGAGGTACTTTCCTTCTATACCTATTTTATTGAGGGTTTTTATCATAAACGGATGTTGGATCTTGTTGAATGCTTTCTCTGTATCTATTGAGATGATCATGTGGTTTTTGTTCCTCATTTTGTTAATGTAGTGAATCACGTTGATTGACTTGCAGATATTGAACCATCCCTGTGTCCCTGGTATAAATCCCACTTGATCATGGTGTATAATCTTTTTGATGTACTGCTGTATTCAGTTTGCCAAAATTTTGTTGAGGATTTTTGCATCTATGTTCATCAGTGATATTGGCCTGTAGTTTTCCTTCTTTGTGTTGTCCTTGTCCGGTTTGGGGATCAGGGTTATGTTGGCTTCATAGAATGTGTTAGGGAGTGCTCCATCTTCCTCAATTTTCTGGAATAGTTTGAGAAGATAGGTATTAAATCTTCTTTGAATGTTTGGTAGAATTCTCCAGAGAAGCCGTCTGGTCCTGGACTCTTATTTTTGGGGAGGTTTTTGATTACTGTTTCTATTTCTTTACTTGTGATTGGTCTATTCAGATTCTCTATTTCTTCCTGATTCAGTATGGGGAGGTTGTAAGAGTCTAGGAATTTATCCATTTCTTCTAGGTCATTTGATTTGTTTTCATAGTTCTTCATAGTATTCTCTTAAGATCCTTTGTATTTCTTCGGTATCTGTTGTGATTTCTCCTCTCTCATTTCTAATTTTATTTATTTGAGACTTCTCCCTTTTTTTCTTAGTGAGTCTGGCTAAGGGTTTATCGATTTTGTTAATTTTTTCGAAGAACCAACTCTTTGTTTCATTGATCCTTTCTACTATCTTTTTTGTTTCAATATCGTTTATTTCTGCTCTAATTTTTATTATTTTCCTCCTTCTACTGACTTTGGGCTTTGTTTGTTCTTCTTTTTCTAAGTCTGTTAGGTGTCATTTGAGGTTGTTTATGTAAGATTTTTCTTGCTTATTGAGATGAGCCTGTATTGCAATGAATTTCCCTCTTAGGAGTGCTTTTGCTGCGTCCCAAATAAGTTAGTATGTCGTGTTTTCATTTTCATTTGTCTCCAGATAATATTTGATTTCTTTAATTTCTTCAATAATCCATTGTTTGTTCAGTAGCATGTTGTTTAGTCTCCACATTTTTGCCCCTTTCCCAGCTTTATTCTTGTAGTTGATTTCTAGTTTCATAGCATTATGATCTGAACAGATGCTCAATATTATTTCAACCCTCTTGAATTTATTGGTGCTTGCTTTGTTTCCCAAGATATGGTCTATCCTTGAGAATGTTCCATGTGCACTTGAGGAGAATGTGTAACCTGCTGTTTGTGGATGAAGTGTTCTATATATATCTATTAAGTCCATCTGGTCTAATTTTTCATTTAATTCTACAATTTCCTTGTTGATTTTCTGTCTGGATGATCTATCCATTGGTGTTAATGGGGTATTGACATACCCTACTATTATTGTATTGTTGCTGATGTCTCCTTTTAGTTTTGTTAATAGTTGCTTTACAAATTTTGGTGCTCCTGTGTTTGGTGCGTATGTATTTATAAGTGTTATATCATCTTCGTGAAGTGTCACTTTTATCATTATATACTGCCCCTCTTTGTCTTTCTTTATCTTGGCTTTGAAGTCTACTTTGTCTGATGTAAGTATGGCAATACCTGCTTTCTTTTGTTCATTATTAGCTTGGATTATTGTCTTCCATCCCTTCACTCAGAGTCTGTGTTTGTCTTTGGGGCTGAGGTGTGTTTCCTGGAGGCAGCATATTGTTGGATCTTGTTCTTTGATCCATCCTGCCACTCTGTGTCTTTTGACTGGAGAGTTCAATCCATTTACATTTAGAGTGATTATTGAAACGTGGGGGCCTACTGCTGCCATTTTATCACTTGTTTTCCGGTTCTTTTGCATTTCCTTTGTTTCTCGGCCCATGATTTTTGGATTCCTAATTCAGGTAGGTAAATTTCTGTATTGGCTTTCTTCTTATTTGTAATTTGTGTCTTTATTCTTGTTATTTGTTTAGTGGTTACCAGGTGGTTTGTATAACATATCTCGTAGATGAGATAGTCCTTTTTCTGATAGCCTCTTATTTCCTTAAATTAAAATGTTCCATCCGTTTTCTCTTCCCCTTCTAGGTTGTTATTGTCAGATGTTTTTTTCTCTTCCTTCTTGTGTTGTGAGTTTGTGGTTAAAATGACAAGGTTGTATTTATTCTTGGTGTTTCCCTTCTGTTTATCTTTAATGTTTTATTTAACTTTTGCTAACCTGTTCTGATGGAGAGCTGCTACTTTCTGTTATTGTCCTTCTGCTTATCTCCTTTCTTCTGGGTCTTGTAACCCCTTTCCTTGTTTTGATTTTTCAGGTATGAGGTTCTTCCTGAGCATTTCTTGAAGAGGAAGTTTTGTGGCAATGAACTCCCTTAACTTTTGTTTATCTGGGAAAGTTTTTATTTCTTTTAAAGAGATTTAAATAATAAAGAAATACATTTTATATATTTACCCATGTAATTACCATTTCTGGTATTCTTCATTCCTTTTGTATATCTTTATTTCCATCTGGTATCATTTGTTTTCTGCCTGAACACTATCTTTAAAATTTTAGTTAGGGTACATCTACTGGTGAATCCTTTTAGCATTTGTACTTCTGGAAATAATGTTATTTTGCCTTTATTTCTGAGAGGTGTTTTCACTGAGTATAGAATTCTAAGTTGATAGTTTTTTTTTTTCTTTCAGTACTTTAAATATATTGCTCCACTGTTTTCTCACTTGCATTGTCTCCAGTGACAACTCTGTCATCTTTATCTGTGTTCCTCTTTATGTAACGTAACTTCTTTCTCTAGCTAACTTTAATATTTTCTCTTTATTACTGCTTTTGAGCAAGTCAGTTATGATGTGCGTTGGTGTTGTTTTCTTCATGTTTCTTGTGTATGAGCTTCATTGAACTTCCTGAATCTATGGATTTATAGTTTTCGTCAAATATTTTTATCCTCCAACACCTTCAGGACTCCAATTACACATATATTAGTCTACTTGAAGTTGTTCCATGGCTCACTGATGCTCTGCTCATTTTTTAAAAAGTTATCTTTTCTCTGTATTTCATTTTGGATAGTTTCTATTGCTGTGTCTTTAAGTTTACTAATCTTTTCTTCTGCAATGTCTAATCTGCCAATAATTCCATCCAGCATATTTTCCGTCTTACACATTGTAGTTATAATCTCTTGAAATTTGATTTGGCTCTTTTTTTATAGCTTAACTTTCTGAACATGTGGAATACAGTTATACCTGTTTTAATGTCCTTATCTGCTAATTCCAATACCTGTTCAGTTTAGGTGGATTGATTTTTCTCCTTATTATGAGTCATATTTTCCTGTTTCCTTGTATGACTGGTATTTTTTAAATTTAATTATTTTATTGAGGTCATATTGTCTTATAACATTGTGTAATTTTAGGTGTACATTACTATATTATCAGTTTCTGTATAGAATGCATCATGTTCACCACCAGTAGTCTAGTTTTTATCCATCACCATACTTATGTGCCTCTTTATCCCATGTGCCCTCCCCCCATTCCCCTCTGGTAACCACTAATCTGTTCTCCTTATCCATGTGTTTGTTTATCTTCCACATATGAGTGAAATCATGCAGTGTTTGTCTTTCTTGTGTGGCTTATTTCACTTAGCATAATACCCTCATGGTCCATCCATGTTGTTGCAAATGGCACAATTTTGTCTTTTCTATGACTGAGTAGTATTCCATTGTGTGTATATATATATATATATATATATATACCACATCTTCTTTATCCATTCCTCCCTTAATGGGTACTTGAGTTGCTTCCACATCTTGGCTATTGTGAATAATGCTGCAGTGAACATAGGGATGCATAAATCTCTTTGAATTGTGGATTTCATATTCTTTGGATAAATACCCAGTAGTGGGATAGCTGGATCATATGGTATTTCTATTTTTAATCTTTTAAGAACTCTTCATACTGTTTTCTATAGTGGCTGCACCAGTTTGCATTCCCACCAGCAGTGTATGAGGATTTCCTTTTCTCCACATCCTCTCCAACATTTGTTTTGTGTGTCTTATTAATTATAGCCATTCTGACAGGTGTAAGGTGATATCTCATTGTAGTTTTGATTTGCAGTTCCTTAATATCTAGTGATGTTGAACATCTTTTCAAGTGCCCAGGGGCGTGCCTGGTAATTTTTTTTTTTAAGATTTTATTTTATTTTTTTATTTTTTTCTCCCCAAAGGCCCCCAGGTACATAGTTGTATATTCTTCATTGTAGGTCCTTCTAGTTGTGGCATGTGGGACACTGCCTCAGCATGGTTTGATGAGCAGTGCCATGTCTGCGCCCAGGATTCGAACCAATGAAACACTGGGCCACCTGCAGCAGAGCTCGTGAACTTAACCACTCAGCCACGGGGCCAGCCCCCCTGGTAATTTTTTTATATATACACCAGACCTTGTGAATTTTACATTTGTGGTAAAAGGTGTATTTTTGTATGCCTACAAGTATACTTGAGCTTTACTCCTGAATGTAGCTATTTGGAAATAGTTTGATCCTTTTGGATCTTTTTTTTAAGATTTGTTAGACAGAACTAGAGTAATGTTCATTCTAAGGGTATTTATTCCCCACTACTGAGGCAGTACTTTTCTGTGTACTGTATTTAGTTCCCCATGAATCTGGAGGTTTTCCAATCTGGCTGGAAGAACGGACACTATTCCAAGCCAGGTGTGAGCAACAGACAGTGTTACTTCTAATCTTTTTTTTTTTTTAAGTGCTGTTTTATTTTTTGTTTATTTTTTTGGTAAGGAAGATTGGCCCTGAGCTAACATCTGTTGCCAATATTCCTCTTTTTGCTTGAAGAAGATTTGCCCTGAGCTAACGTCTGTGCCAATCTTTCTCTATTTTGTATGTGGGACGCTGCCACAGCATAGCTTGATGTGTGGTGTGCAGGTCTGTGCCCAGGATCTGAACCAGTGAACCCCAGGCCGCTGAAGTGGAGTGCGTGAACTTGACCACTATGCCACCAGGCTGGCCCCCTTCTAATCTGTTTGAATGTTTCTCTTGACTTAAGTAGTTTTGCACACACGTGCTCTTCTCAGACCTCAACTGAGGCCGACCCTCTGCAGATCTCTGGACTTCTCACTCTGTGCAACTCTTCCCTCTCTGATACTCTGTCCTGTGACCACTAACCACCTTGATGTCCCTGGACACCCAGCTCTATCTCTTCAACTCTAGGAGGCCACTGGGATCAATCTGGGTTTTCTCTGCCTGCACCACAGCCTGAAAACAGCCTCAAGGCAGTAAGCTGAGTCAATTGTAGGGCTCACCTATTTGCTTCCCATCTCTCCAGGATTATTGTCCTTTATTGCCTTACTTCCAGTGTCTTGCAAGCCATCAGTTCATGTATTTTTGTTCCTTTTTTTGGTTGTTTCATGTGGGAGAGAATCTGGTTCCTGTTACTTTATACTGGGTGAAAGTGGAAGCCCCAACTGTTTCTCTTTAAATGTACTCTATTTCCATTTAGTTGACAAATTATCTAGCCTCTCACCATTAGGTACAGTCTGTTGAATGCCTGGGGATGTGGTCATTTGCCTCTAGCTTGTGTATGAATCTCTGGAAGTTACTTTAGAAATTAACAATATGATTTGGAATGTGTTTTATTTCCCTAAAGTCTTTGTTTCCTTCCCTCACCACTTAGCTGATGCCTCTCTCCTAATGGGTTCCTCCCTTACATCTGTTACATATGTGTCAACTAGGCTAATTGTTCACAGCACCAGAGCTTTTAAGTTGTTATTGATTTTTTCTGTCATTTAAATAAGAAATATATGTATGAAACCATTTATTTGATTAAGTGTGGAACAGCTGATGTCCTTGTCTAATTGACGAGGACATCTGGTAAAATTAGGAGACAAAAATTTCTGAATTATATGTAACATGACAATAAACATGGTAAACATAGCCAAAACTAATATTTATTGAGAATCTGTTATTGGCCAAGTACTGAGCTAGATTTTCCCCCCACATTATCTTACTTATCCTTTACCTTATAAGGTGGATTTCCCTAGCCATATTTCTGTAGGCAAGGAAATTGAGTTTCGTAGAGGTTAAGTAATTGCTAAAAGTCATTTGGCCAATAAGCAGTGTAGCCAGGCTTTAAACTCAAGTTGTCTGATTCCAAAGTCCAAGTTTTCTTTTCCAACATACAGCACTGGCCCAAGGATAAATCAACCTGTTGCTGATCATTATACTTTTCTACGTGTACACACTAGTGTGCCCGACTGCAGAAAGACACTTTAAAATCCTCTCAAAAGCAAGGGAAATATCAAAATCCTTTGAAGTAGACTTTTTATCAATGCCTTTCTCTCTATATCCTTCATCTCAACCTGAAATCCTTTAAGCAGCAAATAACTTAATGACTACAAGTAATAAAGGCAGTGAATGAGATGAAACTCATTTCTACTTAGAAAAGGTTTATTTGAATTATCTGAAGTTAGAGTCAGCCCCAAAATAAATGCCATATAAATTAAATATCTAAGCATTAAAAAAACAAAGTAATAAGGTATTAAAATGAAATGTTAGATAAATTTTGAAAATCTGGATTGGGGAGATGCCTTTCTAAATAAGAAACAAAATCCAGAAGCCATAAAGGAAAATATCTGACAGACATGATGACAATTTTTTAATTTACACCTGTACCAAAAATATTCCAAAACTGCAAAAAACCTCTCAAGCAATAGAACTGTGAGGAAATACTTGTGACACTTGTAACAAACATAGAGTTAATGTTCTTAATTGGACTATCCTTGGCATGACTCCCTAATGGTTCCCAGCATTAATTTCAAACTGAGGCACTTGCTTCAGGGAAATTTGTCTCTCAGGCCATCATCCCTCTGGTTGAGTTCTTGGGTCTATCCTTCTCCACAGTTCCTAGTATCATGAAGAGAGTTAACCAAGTCTGGGTTGAAGATCTGGCTCTGCCATTTACAAGCTACATGACACTGGGCAAGTCACGTAGCCTCTATAAATCTCAGTTTAGTGGCCCATGGCGATATCAATAGTACTCAGTTCATAACATTATTGTGAGAATCACTTAGCATTGTCTTTGATTTCTAGTAAATGTTCAATAAATTGTAGCCATTGCTCACTGTTACGTCCTCAGTGCAAGGACAGCATCTGGTACATAAAGATGCTCAGTAACTATTTTTTGACTTAATAAATAACTTCTATAAATCGTGGGGTTGGCCCCGTGGCCGAGTGGTTAAGTTTGCATGCTCCACTCTGGCGGCCTGTGGTTCGCCAGTTCGGATCCTGGGTGCAGACCTACACACCACTCATCAAGCCATGCTGTGACAATATCTCACATAGAAGAACTAGAATGACCTACAACTAGATATACAACTATGTACTGGGGCTTTGGGGAGGAAAAAAGAAAAAAATGAGGAAGATTGGCAACAAATGTTAGCTCAGAGCCAATCTTACTCAAAAACAAACAAAAAATAATAACTTCTATAAATCAATATGAAAAAGATATCCCATAGAAGAATAAGCAAAGGATTTGATATGAAATACACAGAAAAATGCAAATCTTTGCAAATACATGGAAAGGGGCTCAATCTCAATAATAATAGAAATGCAAATTAAAACAATACCAAATTATCTTTTTTTTAACCTTCCAGATTGGAAAAAATGTTTAAATGACTGATCACATCCAATGCAGCCAAGGTTGTTGGGAAATCTTTATATACATGGTTGATGGAATAGAAATTAGTAGAATAGCCCTAGAAAAATACTTGGCAATAGTTTTTAAACTTTAAATATACACGTTCAGCAATTCCACTTCTAGGAATCTAGCCTACAGAAATAATACCTTGGTATGGAAAGATACATCATTAAGGACGTTCATTGCACATTGCTTGAAATTAAAAACATTAGAAATAACCTAAATGCTCATCAACTACATAGAAAAATAGTGATATATCCATATAACTGAATGAAATAGATCTAAAAATAAGTCTGTGATATGTATTCTTGAGTATATATTTAAAGAGAGCAAATTGAAGAACAACATAATAATAACTAATATTTGTTGAACACTGATTTGTTAGGCAGTGTGGCAAGTAAGCTACATAAATTATTTAATCATCAATATATATATAGCCTCTATGGACTTCAGGTTCTTCAGATGTGAAATAAGGAGATAGGACCAGATAAGCTCTAAGATCCTTCCATCTATTGACTGACATAAAGAGTCTAGGTAAAGGTTAAATAAAGGAGTTTATTCAATAATCAGTGTGAGGAGCTTGAGTCCTGGGAAACAGTCCAACTGAGTATGCTGAGGAACTACTCCAAGGTCTGCAGATCTGGGTGCAGTTTATTTAGTTTGTTTTTTAGTCAAAGCAATGTACGTGCAGGAAAGGGCTTATACATCTGATATTCATATACTTTAAAGATACCATAAGCAAAAGCTTTTTGGTTATACATCAAACAAGGTTTGTAATGTTGGTGTTATCTATGTATGGAAGGAGGCAAGGACCAGGGTTGTTACTTTTTCCATCAATCTCTAAGAAATGCAGCTAGGAAATGGGAGAGCAAGATACCCTTTATTTTCTCCTGTTGTGGATCTGTCCAGCTGGTGTCTTCAGTCATGAGGTGTAGGATTACAAGGCTTAGAATGGCCTGCGTGGCTGCTTCACAGGATAGCATGAGTTTTTGTACTGACTTTAAGCCTATGCAGCTCGCTTACTAGATTCACCTGTTAGACCAGGGAGAGCTGTCCCAGTTTTGTTCACACATCCTGGCTCTGAAACACTACCTATACTAAGATACTTTTTTTTTTTTTTTGAGGAAGATTAGCCCTGAGCTAACTACTGCCAATCCTCCTCTTTTTGCTGAGGAGGACTGGCCCTTAGCTAACATCCATGCCCATCTTCCTCTACTTTATACGTGGGACGCCTGCCACAGCTTTTGCCAAGCAGTGCCATGTCCACACCCGGGATCCAAACTAGTGAACCCTGTGCTGCCAAGCAGTGGAACATGCGAACTTAACCACTGCGCCACCAAGCCGGCCCCTAAGATACTTTTTTGATAGCCATCTAGCCCTGGAAAAGGCTAAGCATGATGATGCCTCTGGGAGTTGGACGATCAAATTATTGTCTATTCATGTGGTTTCTACCATGGAAACTCCACAGGGCATGATTCTGCCTCCTGGAAAATATTCACAAACTTGTTCTCAAATGTTAAATGAAATGAGACCACTGCTAATTGGTGAAGAATGACTTTCTTACATTAAGGTGAACTGGTTTCCTTCTGTAGCCCACGTCTAAAGCAGAGTGAGCTCAGGTCTCCTAACTGCGCAGGAGATACCAGCCACATGCTCTCCTCAGTGTCTAACTGTAGCAGGAACAACTCTCTTCATTGTCTCCCCATTTGCACAGAGGCTTGCCTCCCAGTAGTCCTGGGACTGCAATGTTGCAAGTGTCAGCTTTCACACTGGCAGCTGGGCAATGGAGAATGAGGGAAGTGACACAAAACCAACCAAGAGGCAATTGCATGCCCCCAGCATATCTTCACTTTTGGTTCACTCATCGTCTGCACCAGGGAGTGTACAAAGATTACTGAGTGCCCTTCGTTCTGCCCTGTGGAGAAAGGACAAGTTTAAGTTGTGAACATGTGTGGAATAGTGCAGGAGTATAGGAAAGCGAGTAGTTAATTCAAGATTTTGATTGCATATTCACATTCCTAGAAAAATTTTATCTTTTATGAAAACTTAGCAAAAAGGTTACTCTTACAATTGTCTTTTTAACTTTTTATTTTTAAAGCAACAGAGGTATGATCTGTCGCTGGATTAGTATCTGACAAAAACAATATGTTTGGGGGCCAGGCCCGTAGGCGAGTGGTTAAGTTTGCGTGCTCCGCTTCAGCGGCCCAGGGTTTCGCCGGTTCGGATCCTGGGCGTGGACAGGGCACCACTCATCAGGCCACAATGAGGTGGCATCTCACATACCACAACTAGAAGGACCCACAACTAAAAAATATATATATACAACTATGTACTGGGGCGATTTGGGGAGGAAAAAAGCAGGAAAAAACCGCCAATATGTTTATCAGTAGGTACAAATTCAAAGTACAGAAACAGCACTGATTAAAAACACATATGGGGTTATCATATCCTGACCCCTGCCTCTCCAGTTGTGCAAATCTCTTGGAATTTGTTTGGATACCATTAGTAGCAGTGGTATGAAAAATGACCATCAAAGAGGCTGGAAGAATTGGAATCACCTGTTCCAAGAAAGGATGAAAGCCCACTTCCGGCCTGTGTTGGGGGACTGGAGTGTTGGTTCGGAAGTTGATGACTGCCTGCCCCCACTATCAGAGAAGTGCACTCTCTCACATGGGCTGCGGTAACACCACCATTCAAAAGTGGTGTTAGATAATTAAAAGTTAAAAAAGAAGGGGAGGCAGGAGGATAAAACACAAGTCTGTTCTAGTCTATTGGAAAATTTTAAT
The DNA here is from genome assembly GCF_021613505.1 of Equus quagga. NCBI lineage: Eukaryota > Metazoa > Chordata > Mammalia > Perissodactyla > Equidae > Equus > Equus quagga. Next base: position 103,509,969 of record NC_060273.1, read on the forward strand.
TGTTTCATGTACAGATTATTTCTCCCAACCCTGACTCTCACAGCAGTATTAACATGCAGATACTGTGTCAGTAATCAGGCATCAATGTTATGCCTAAAGCTGATTGCTGTCTTTTGAGCTAAAGGCTGAATAAAGGCCAATAAAATCACAAATAAACCAACACTATTCCTGATAGGTTTCTTTCCAAGGGTAATAGAGTACAACAGAAATCTATAATGGACTAGCCATGCCCAAAGCCCACTTATTCCTCCTGTGAGATATTGGCTTGGAGAACTGCAGAGTGCAGGTTGAATACTTGTCTAATTTACTACTTCTCTGTGACCACCAAGCTGACAATCGAGTAGGAGATGTAAATAGGTAGCTCTAAAATGAAACAGAGGCTCTGTGGGCCTGCTCTACCTCTGACACTGGCTCTGTGGACCTTTGGCCACTACAAAGACATAGTTTGTTGCTGCTTTGAACTCATAGCCAATGCTCTGTTTCTTACTTCACTATCCCCCAACACAGGCTTCACTGAAAGGGATGAAATTCCTCGCACCCATTTGTGTGCCCCTCTGTTTCCTGGGCCAGGGGTGGGGCTGCCTTGTACTCTCTGGGCCTTTCCTTTCTTGACCTGAGGAACAAATCCCAAGAATAGAAAGAGGTGGAGGTAGGAGCTAGAAAGGCCAGAGGACAAGCTGGATGGCATACATGCTCTATTTCATTGTCTTTAGAGGTGATGTGTCTCCCTCAATTCTGACTTCCTTGAGTAAATTTCATCCCATGAAGCTTCTATCCTTTGTCTGTTCCCAATGAAATTATTCCCGTGAAGCTCCTCTATTCCTTCTGGAAGGCCCACCCACCTCCTGGACATGGCCGAATCCCCCAGGTATCCCTGGCCTGGGTTCTTACACTGGGATCTCAGACAAACAGTAAGAACCATCTCCTGTGCTTGAATTATGAAGAAGAGAATAATTCAGGGAGATACTGGCTACTTATTTTGAAAAGGTGAAATTTATGATTGAAAAATTAGTGCCCCTGTTAGCCTACTTGCTTAAACGTTCTCAGTCTGTTGAAGAACTATTACACTTGCTCTTATTTCTCCAGATAGAAGGATTCATTGCTTTTCTATTTTCCCCTTTCCATTTCAAACACAAATTGTCTTTCAAAGGTGTTCAAGAAGACTGATCCGTTAAGTTCCTCAATGCTATCAAGAGTGACTCCATTTTAGAGTGAAAAAGAAAGACATAACCATCCTCTTGGCATAAGAAGACATAGGAGAGAGAGAGAGGAAAAAAAGCAATCTTCAACGACTGTTTTTCTGAACTTAGGCTTTTATTTACTTCTGTTGCATCACCAAATGATTTCAGTTTGGGGTAGTATTTTAATATAGAAAAAAATTTAAAACTCTAGCATATTTGACATTTGAAATTATGCTGATTGGCTGGCATATTTTAAAACATATCAATAATACAGGCATCAGTGTTTGACAAATTTTTGCACAAAATATATTGTAAGAAACAAAAGGGAAAGTGTCAACAAATTTCTTTATAAAATTTAAAAGACAAATGCACAGAATTGCAGTAGGTGTATTAACTCCATGTAGAATTTAAAATGACTTTTGTGGTTTATAATCCTTTTAAGATTCAATCTGGAAAATTGCTTTGGAACAATGAAAACACGAAATCAAATCATAAAGCAGACTAACAGACAAAGACTATAACACAAATGGACATATTTTATCCTGTCTGTTCAAAATGAGAGCACATTTCTAGTCCTTTTATAAGCACAAAGAAGGGTCTACATTAATTTGTCTCATAGTAATCATTATTTCCTTTGCAAAATTTTGTTATTTTTAAACTCATCATATTTTTTCTTTTTGCTATTGCTTACTAGTTCAAATCAATATATATATATACACCATAAAAATAATTAAAATAATGTAGGTATTGATGGGCATAAAGCCATGGGTGTTACAAAACAGCCATTGAAAGGACTAGATTGTATGTGGGGTTTTTAGGGCATAATTTTTACTTTGAAATTATCATCTTTGGGTTTAGGGACTGGCCAGGTGGTGTGGTGGTAATTCTGCTGATAATCAGTGTCTGCCAGGCACAGACTAGAGAGAGCAAGATCAGAAGCCACATCTTCTCATTGGGCTTTATTCCTTCACTATTTCTGTGCAACTTTTCAGAGCGCATTGAAATTCTCTGCTGTAGTCACCATGTGACTGGGTTTTAATGTATGGCAGCATGTCCCAAGGGCAGAGCAAATTATGCTACCTGAACCCTTTATCTGTAAGCAGCAATACAACAGGGCAATGTAAAATAGAAGACAGATTTATTTAGACATAAACAATGTAAAAAATATTATTCGATACAAGAAACATAAAATCCAATATCCCAATAAATCTAGCTGGCAAGCCTTACCTTATTGCTAAATGATTGCACAAAAGAACAAACTTTCTTTAATGTTTCCAGGTTGACAAATGCAATATGTTCTGTCTACAGCCTCCTAACTTTGTCAGGAGCTATAAAGTCCTTCTCTTGGGTGCCAATATTTCCGAGGAGGTTTACAGGATTTTAGAGTCTCTCCTGTTGCAGCTTACTGAGGCTCTGGCCTTGTATTTGTCTTCTCCCGATATTTATGAAAACAGTGAGCACTACTGGAGTGTAATGTTATAGTGTTGCTTATATTTTGTCTTTAAAATTATTAATCGGTTATTAAAATGATCTGGTCCAGTGCATCTCAAACACGAATGTCCAGATAAGTCACCTGAGGATCTTGTTAAAATGCAGACTTAGAGTCAGTTATTTTGGGTCAGGCTGGAGATTCTTCATTTTGAACATGTTCCCAGGTGTGAACAATGCTGCGCATCTGTGGACCACACTTTGTGTTGCAAGGATCTATATGACCTCATTTTCAGGAAAGAAGAATCTGATCCAAGCTGGATTTAGAAACTTGTATTTCCACAGACACTTAGGACTGTTGTGTGGGAACATTTATTTACTACATGCCAGGCCTGGGTCAGGAATTGGGATACACAGATCAGGGTACTGCAATCCTCTCCTCATGGAGCTTAGAAGGCGTGTGGAACCAGGGCAGAGAACGGGAAAACTTACACGGAGCTCACAGCTGGAGCCAGAATTCACGCCTCCTGAGGTCCAATCCACAATCCAACGTAGCCTTTGAAACTCCTGCCTTCTTTACAGCTCTCATGTCCTATCCACCTTCTCCCATCATTCCTGGCCCCCTATTGCCTGCACCTTCTCCAGACTATATGGTAAATCTCACCATTACAGAGGCTTACTCAAGAATGACTAATTGTTCACTGATAAAGGATGTGAATATTACCCTGTAAGTAATGTGGGATCCTTGAAGGGTTTTAGCAGGAAAATGACACTAGAGAAGCTAGTTTTTGTCTATATTGTTGACTATTATATCAGCAGCACCTAGGACAACGTCTGGCAGTAAGAATTCAGTAAGTGTTCATTGAATTAATGAATCAATGTTTGTTTGCATTTTGGTTAGGCTAACTACTGGAAGTGAGAGGAGTAGATTAGGTGAGAACAACTCTTCTATGTGAGAATTAGGGCGAATTCTCTCCCAAACTCTGAGTCTGATATTGTCATTTAATCTCTATGGAATCCTTCCAATAATCAAAGGAAACAGTTGCTATGAACTGGTTACTGTCTGGGTTTGACCATAAGGTTCTCTAACTCCAGCACTTTGTTTTTTTAGTCCACTACTGCTTCAAAAGCATGTTACATATATGTAACATATAAATATACATATTTATCACAGTGCTGTGCAAAACAAATGCATGTTGGATGCAAATATAAAATGGCACCAGAATGTATGGCAAAATGATTAAGCATTCAGGCTTAGGAGTCAGATCTGGTTTCAAATTCTGCTTCTATCTCTTAATAGTGAACTTGAGCAAATTAATTAACCCCTCTGAGGCAGATTCTTCTTCTGTCAATGGCAATAACAACCCCTACTTCACAGAACTGTGTGAGAGAAAAAGTAGTATAATGTATAACAGGAATTTAGCAGCATAGTTAGCACATTCCCAGTGTTTAATACATGGAAATCATATTATTTATTATTATTGTTGTTAATAAATGTGCTTAAATTTTACTTGGAAAGATGTAGACTGAATAGTGAACGAAAATTCTTTTCAATTAGGACATTGTAAATAAACTAGATATTTCTCAGAATACAATGCAGGAGAGTTTATTCCTGATAGCTTACAGTATTGCCAAAGGACCATGCCCTGAAAATGCTTTCTAGCCCCACAATTCTTTGTTTTCTCAGCTAAATAAAGAGGGCAATCATAATACTGACCCACTTCACAAATTTTGTAAAGAACGCCAAATTCGAGTGTCTAAAATAGTTTGAAAAATGCAAAGTAACATATACATTCTAACTAATAATTATCTTTTCCTCTGAGATCCAAACCAAAACTACTCTAGTAAGCCACCGACTGAATAGTCTTTCTCTATCAGGCACTGGTCAATCAGTACAGTGGACATGCCCCCAAACAGTGTAGGAATATATGTTCAGGAGTTTCCATGGCAACCTATAGACCACTTTAGAATGCCTTAAGTCTGCAAGACTTAGTTCTGTTACAGTCAAGATAATCAATCACAATATTAGATCAATTTGAAGTGTAATTCAAACTAATTTCCATTTTTGTTGAGTACGTCATACTTTATATAATAATTTTTCCTCCTAGTATGCTGTTCACCTTATGTGAAAACACAAATAACCTGCTCTATCTGGTAACTACCATTTATAGCAAACCCACTCTTTATACCAAACCCACCTAACCACATCTCATAGATAAATATTTGTCTCTTAAACATCTCTTTTCCTTGAAAATATTTCCTTGAAGATAGCTACCATACCAAAATTTTGGAATACTGTTAAATTTCTCTGTGCATTTTGATGCAAGACCAGATGAACACCTGAAAAAAACTGGATGATCATTTGATGAACGTTACATAATATTTTCTTTGAATTTGATTTTCAGTTAACCTGATTGATAATTTCCATTCAGAGATCTAGTTGCATATAGGGAAATCAAGGACAATAAAATAGTTAACATATTAACAATGCGTTTTCCTAGTGGAGAAGAAGGTACAATTAAGTTGCTCTCATAATCACATAACAAAAAGGAAGACTATAACAGCAGAAGGAGTACCCACAGTCTGAGTCCTCACAAATAACAAGGAACGATTACTTTCAAGCCACTGTTTAACTTCCAGGGAAAGTCAATTATGCCTTTAGAACACATCTCAGTTGCTCATCTCAGCCCACCTTGGAAAAATACTAAAGCCTTTGTGGGCAGCTTTAAGTATATTTGCCTGTAGTTAGTGTATCAAGTTTAGGCTCCTTCCCCTCTCCCCTGGAAAGCCTGTTAATGATAGCTGAAGGATTTTTTCTCTTCCTCTTCCCCCTCTTTTTAAAAAAACCTGCTAGGTTTAAGAATGGTGAGAATTTTCCTGATATTTATATAAGATGAAAAAAGTATTTGCCAGAATTAAAAAAAAAATGCTTTCCAAGGCAGTTGAGACAATATTTTGGTATTACTCAGAGTCCTTTGGTTGGAGCTCTACTGACTTAAGTAGAAAAGAAATATAAATGGTGTAGCTGAGAGAATTGAAGGAATGGCTTTAGAAAAGAAAGGAATGAGGGCACTTAATAGGCAATTTCTTGAGGGTTCAACCACCTGGATGAATGAGCTCCAGTTGATTCAAATACTGGGAGAGATTGGCCCAGCTCAGGTCCTGATGCCCTTCTAATGGGGACTCCACATCACCTTGATTGACAGTTTGCCCGAAATGGAATGCGATAGATGTGAGAAGGAAAATCGAGACACTGTTAATGAAAGAAAAGGATATGGAGAAAAAGAAGGAAAAACAGATCTGAAGGACTCCACAAGCTGTGGGCTCCATGCAGGACAGAGTGTGTCACACGGCAGGAACACAGGCTTGGGGAAGACAGCAGATGATGTTAGAGGAAATCTGAGAAAGAAGAAGCAAAATGGGGAGAGGGTGTGCAGTAGGACAGCACCAAAATGCTGTGTGGCATAGTGTGATCCTTTCCTCAGATCCCACAAATCTTCAGGGAAACTCCATAAATCATGATATAAGTGGTGGGTTTGGATTCCTTGTGGAAGTCAGAAAGACAGTTCTGTGAAGATTTGGTACAGGGAGCAGAGTATAAACATCCAGTGAGGATTCAGAAGGGAAACCCAAAGGATTCCTGGAGAAATACAGTTGGGGCTGAGCCGAGACTGTGAATGTGGTGATAAGTGATAAACGGGTTACAGATGCCTTCCAGGAACAAAGAGAAACAGCCTATATCTCAGGAGAGGTTTGGATGACTCTTTGTTCTTATCTTTGTGATTGTTTCCAGGTAGGAAGAGGTCCAGAGTCACCCAAGTGGGTTCAGACCCGGAACCAATTATCCAGGTACTCAGAGCCTGAAAACAGTGTTTGCACAGGAACAATCATGTTTAAGTTAACATCAAGGACAGCCTTAAAAGAAAAATGTGGGCAATAATTGACTTTAAAGGTAAGGAAAGGAAGGGAGTCCCTTGAATTTCGCTTTGGTAATAGTGTATAAGTTTGGAATGAATTTTATGTGTACAAAACTCTGTCTTTGAGAGCACAAGTTGATGGGGACCCTTCTACCTTCCCCTGTCCAGCCATCATCAACCATCATGTCCTTTTATCCCCAGTTATAAGGATGTGGTAATTGCCCTGAGTCATTCTACCTTAAACAAAATTCTGTTTATCTCCACTATATTCACACAGAAAATATGTTTTCCCTCAGGCAATATGTGGGACACTAGACAAAGTGTGTACTATGGGGATTATCTGCTTATCCAGGATGTATGGAATGAATTACTGAAATGAGTTGCTGAGGGAACCTCCTGGTTCTCCATTTCTGGAAACTATAGGTGGACAACCTTCTACTTCGACAAGTATCAGACATTAAGACTCAACCTTTGTACTGTAAATACTTTCACTGTTTGCTTTGTTTTATTATTCCCAACCATCCTGATAAGAGTATGTTAAGGCACATCACTTTAAAGCCAATTAATTAATTTTGAGTATTTTAAAGTCCCCTTGTGATTCTCTCAATTAAATGTAGGATGTCACAAAAATAAATGAAAATTCTTGGTCTAGGGACATTCACTTGGATGAACCAAATAAATGACTCAAAGTTCTTTTTAGTTCTATCATCCTATGAAATTTGAACGCCAACATTTAGCTTCTATTTGATTAGAGATGTATTAATCTTGGCATTTAGAAACCAAAGGTTAAATACTTATATTGCCACATGGAATGAAGACAAAAACATTCTGATTGGTCACTAGGACAATGACAAGCTCTTTTGAAACTCTTAAGTACTATTTTTAGTGGCCTAATGCTCTAGTTCTCATTCAGTCATGAAACACCAACCAGTGTTTCCCTAGGCACAAGTTTTCCAGAGCTAAGAACCATTGAATGGTGCCTGATTATAACAAATTGCCCTCTTTGTTTAAAAAAATCTACCTTTTGAAAGCATTTAACCGTATCTTCATATGAAACCTGCAGTTATATGTAAAAGTTGTTTCATATTCTCAAAAACATTGAAACTTGCCAGATACTATGTGTCCCAATAATAAAACATAAATCCCCTCTGTACTGGAACTGTGGCCTACCCAGGAAGACAGTACTATTCTCTAATGAGTTTTTGAAAGCCCAAGTGACTTGTTCATAGAGACAGCAAGGTTTGGAAAAGGAAATGCTCCACTTTTTCTTACTCCAAATCTATTCCACTTAGAGTTGCCTCCAACCTGATTCTTAGTCTAGCCAGGAAGAAAACCATCTTAGTCCAAAGTCGGACCAATTTATGTGCTGCAGCAAACAGACTAATAATTTGCACTCCAAATCTATAATTCTTAAATATTATTTTAATATTTATTTAAAGGTGGTGGGGTGACATAAAAGGAGGGGCTGGGGGCAGCTTCAGTCCTTGCTCGATTTCTCTAGGCAATTTAACTCCAGCCCAAACTTGCAAACCCCACTCAGCAAAAGGACTCTCATTTTGCTTTAAAGTCAATTTCTCACCATCTACTGTTTCTCAGGCATACTCCTGGATATAACCTTGGTGTTAAAAAAGTAGAACTCAATAGGAAACAAGGAAAAAACAATGTTACTCTTTTCCTCACTGTTCCTTAAATCCTTTCTGTGGACTAGTTCATTCCCTGCCAATGGATGAAATCTTGGTAGATGATGTTTGAAAAGTCCTCCAGAAAGGAACTTCTAGTTAAAGCATAATATCGGTAATTAAAATGTCCATTCCAGTAAGTAGTCAAACTGTAAATGTCAATCAAATTTAAAGCTTTTCTCTTCCTCTTTATTGGGCTACTTACAGCTGAAAGTGTAGAGTGGTGAAAAGGATGCTTGATCAGCCTCTTCTTTATTCTCTGACATGTCCTTATTTCAGAGTACTCCGTTTCCATTAGACGGGCTCTGACTTCTCCCTCTCTGGGGTCAGCGGATGAGACAGAAAAGCCAGGCAGCAGAAGAGGCTTTATTTGTCGTGCTGTTGTGCTAAGGCATTGGCAATTTCTGGGTTTAGTGCATTTTCAAGGCTGACTTTTTCCCTGTTTGGTGCTTCTGAATGTTTTTCTGAGATTTACAACTGGGAATATGCAACTGCATTTCATATAATTTGGAGATGTATCTCTTTCCACTTGCATCTCATGACTCTCGCCCCAGCCTCTGGTTATTGGCAAGTAGTTTATCCCCACCACTGGGGATCCAATTCACCCTCCAATTTGTCTGTTCAAGCGAAGTCCAAAGCAGCCACTTCCCAGTGCAGCCTTCTTTTATCAGTCATACCTAGGCCCACTGTGGAAGCAGCTTCACCACAGCACCCTGACAGCCTTGTTCTCCACAGCACCCTGACAGCTTTGTTCTCCACAGCACCCTGACAGCTTTGTTCTCCACAGCACCCTGACAGCTTTGTTCTCCACAGCACCCTGACAGCTTTGTTCTCCACATAGGCAATTCTTGACCACAGTCTAAGCCAAGTCTTGGCTGAATGCCTTGTGATTCCTTCCAGTACAAAGGGAGATAAGCAGCCGTGTGAAGAGCTGCCCGACACAGTTTCTCATCTGCCTTCTTATCTTGTGAGAGACTGCTGCGAGACCTTTTCTCATCCATCTCCCTAATTTCAGCTGAGCACAGGGCTTTCCACTTTCCCCCTCCCTTCTTAGGGGACAGATGTAGGCTTCTGTGTAAGTCTACACAATTGTTTGGCTATAATTTATAGAGATGGCTCCTCAGCCACAGACTGGCCACTCCCCACACCTCCATCCCTGTCCTGTGGGAGGGAGATATAAGAAACCAATACAATGGTGACCTTGCTTTTGCTGTGTAGCAAGAATGGACCTGAATCCACTTGGGTTCACTGTCACTTTACCAGCTGAATCTCTGGAAGTGTGGAAGCCAACCAGCAGTTTCTATAGTGATCGTTCTGACTCTTACCCACCTGCTGCTACTTAGAAATTGCTTAACCACTGACAGCAGAAGCCAGCCACAGTCTCTCATCTTTATACTCTTCCAGTCTCATTTCCTACAAACTTCAGGGACATAAGTTAAACTTTCTAGGTAGTTTTCCTGAAGCTCTTCATCCTTGAGGTAGAAGTTAGCGCACCCTTCTACTCCAACATTGCCAAGGATGGGATGGCTATGGCACTCCAACAACTTTCTCCAAAAAGCACTCCCCTCCCCGACATCTTCAACCCAAACTGTTTATATCCTCAAATGGGTGTTTGCCTAAGTCCGCAAATTTGGTCACCTTTCTTTGCATGCTGGCTTAGCACTTCATTTTGGAATGCGAGCACAACTTGACACCTATAAGCTGTTTTGTTATTCTCAGCTTTTGAAGTATTGGTTTAAATGAAAACAGAAAGAGTTCTAAGCAAACTCTTTGGCTGGTTTAACATCAGCCCTACATAATATATTCAAATTATTCCTTCTGGTAACAGAACAGTCTTCCCAAAAGACATTCTGGTTAAAAACCAAATCATGTTCACCCATTTTGTTATACTATTAGTGATGCTTTATCACACTTTACCGGTTGTAAGTCTTGGTAGTGTCCTACCTGGCCACCACTTAATCTGGCTGTGATGCCAACCACGAAAAGGTGAAAGATAACCAGGAGCCATGTTTCATTCTAGGCCACCCAGGAGGCAGATTTAATCTGGAGAGAGTTTAAATGTTTAATGTTTGCTTCTCAGTTTCCTGTGAAGGCAAGAGTTAACTTCTGAGTGCAGTAATCTCAATCACAAAGTTGTTGAATTTATAATCCTTTTGCTTGCCTGGATTAAATAACTGCAAAGGCTAGAAATTGCACTGAGCTTTTTAAAAGCTTAAAGCCCTGAGAGCTTTCATATACCTTATTTGTCTCTAGCAAAATGCAGCTGCAGCAAAGCCTCTGAAGCACAGCTGGCCCTGGGAAAAAAAGTTAAATTGCCATTTTGATATCAGCACCTCTAGTGCCCCCTTTTGTTGCCTTCTCTCCCCTCAGGAGCACCTAATGCTCTTATGGTTTCACTGAGACATACCCTTGCAGGGCCGAGCCCTGGCTCTGAACCAGACTTTTCCTCTTTCCTGCTAAAACTTACTTATGCCTATTGTTTGTTCCGACAAGTACCTACTCTGAGCTATAAGAGGGATCTGGTGTTTTTTTCCTTAGTTGCCTCTCTCCTACCCAACTAAGAAATTCTTGCTTCTCCATATAGATTCTTTGTGATTTTTATGAGAATACAGGGAGAAAAGGAAAAGGAGTGGGACAGGAGATAACAAATTAATAAATTTATCCTAAGATAGTAATAGCCCAAAATAACAATGTATTATTCACTCCAAAATTAGACCCTAATGGTAAAATTTTCAGACATGGAGCAGAGTGGAAGAAGTGCAACTTGAGGCTATGAACCTTCATATTAAACCAAGAAAAGTATATTTGTACCAAACTTACACCTCTACTTAAAAATCTGGCTTTGCTGAAAAGCTCTCATGGAAGACCTTTCTGTAAACCTTTTAACTTCTTTGACAAAATACACACTTGTTTATAATATTACTTTTACAATAAAAATGGACACCGATTGCTGAGTACTTGTGAATTAGCAGGTACTATATTAGGTATTTAACACACATTAGCTATGTCAAACTGATAGCTGGCTTCTCGATGTATTCTCTTCTTCTTCAATAGTAATGGATTAGCACACGGTTTTCCACTTTGAGACTATTTCTCAGCCTGCCTCACAGGTAGGTGGCCATGTGACTAAGTTCTTTTCAAAAGAATATGGGCAATGGCATGTGGAATTTCTGCATGATTTGAATGAATAAATAAACATTTCTTGTTGTGAATTGTCTCTCTCTTGCCCTTTTTATACTGGATGGAATGTAGATATATCCATAAACTAGCTTGGCCATGCGTGTAGAATGAGAACCAAGGAACTAGAAAAGTAATACAATGAAAAGTACCAGGGCTCTTGACTCTCTGTGGAGCAGAAATACCTGATTATTCTGGACCAATTAGACTTTTGGCAGAGATAGAAGTAAACGATCTTGTTTGAACCACTGTAATTTTTGTCTTATTCTTGTAGCACTTTAGCCTATATTCTAAGTAATATGTAAACATAATTCTGCTTCCAAGTCCCATGAGTATTATTATTATTGTAGTATTATCCCTGTATTAATATCTCTATTTTATAATAAGAAAATTAAAACTAAGAGGTTAAATAAGAGTATATTTAAGTACAAGTATAGAAGTATAAGATAATATGGTAAAGCAATGGCTGAACTCTGAATCAAGTTTATATTTGGCTCCAAAGTCAGATGCTTTCCCACTCTGCTATATTATTGATATATTTCTAGATTGAATTGTATATATAACATGACTCAGTGTATTTTTCTTAAAAGAAGTCATAGTAAGTTTTAAGATATCCTACATTTTTTATACTAATAGCTGTATGTAACACACAGTATAAGGAAAGAACTTGTACACAAATGCACCTCAACATTTTATGTAACATGTATAATGACATAGTCCTTTTGGCTTGGTCTTAGAGTGGTCTTGCTGTGAACCAATGATTCTTAAACTTTTTAGTCTCAGAATTCCTTTACACTGAAAACTTCCTGAGGACCCCAGGAATCTTTTGTTTCTGTGGGTTGTATCTAATATTATTTACTGTGGTCGAACATAATACTGAGACATTTTTAAAATAATTATTGATTAATTTATTTAAAATAACGGTGATAAACCCATTGTATATTACCATAAATAACATTTTAATAAAAATTAGCTATATTTTCCAAAATAAAATTAAAATTAGTGAGAGTAATGACATTGTTTTACATTTTGCAAATATGTTTAACATCTGGTTTAATAGAAGACATGTGGATTTGCATGTCACTTCTGCATTCATTGTTGTAGTATGTTGCATTGGTTAAAATATACAATAAAATCCAGCCTCTTGTAGATATCCAGTTGAAAAAGAAAGAAATATTTTAGCAGCCTTTTCAGATGGTAGTGGATATTCTTCTCTGATAACACACCAAAACTCAACAGGTGGCAGCTACTTAAAGGTAAGTTGTAAGGTAGCATCTGAAACGATATCAATGAACTCTTCGTAGTCTGTAATTTTAAAATACATTGGTCTGTCCTGTACTTTGATGGGATCTTTAACCCATGCATGATTTTGTAACATTATGCATTGATAATTTGGAAAATATTGGTTCACTGAGTTGTATAGATCTTTCAAATGTCAGCACATTTCATTATCCAATACAAAAACGTCACATACTCAATATCACCACCAATCTCATTAGAAAAATCTTTAAATATTGGGAAGCTGTCAAGCTCGTGGTTAGATACAAGTCTTCCAAAATGTTAATTTTTACCTGAAAGCTTGGATTTTATCATTGGCAATATATAGTGTAAATTATTTTCCATGAAATGACAGGCTCATTTTGTTCATTTTGAAGATAATATCTGCCAAATACCCAGGTCTGAATAATGATGATTTGTGTGTCAGTGATTCTTTCAAGTAAAATGTTATTCTGTGAAAAACACTGGCTAGTTTAGTCCACAACTCAATGACAGACGTGCTTCTCCTCAAGACAGCATCATCCCTCAGTATGCAGCAGCAGCACTTTCATATGTACTTCCCATTTTGTCACACAGAATATTACAATTATGTATACTCAAAGATTAATATTTAATAAAGTGATCGTTTTTAATACTTCATCACAGACATTATTAAGTGAAAGTGGCATTTTTATTTTATTTTTATAGTGCAAGTGCATGGTGATGAAGAACATACTGACTTAGGCTAGTACTGCTCTGATTCTTGCTAAATTGCCAGCAGTTTTACCCATCATTGCTTTTGCACATCAGTAGGAAGTTCATCATGGTGAAACAGTAAAACAATGTCTTCCTATTATTGCAAAGATAATTTTGATTTCACAGAACCCCCGAAAGGCTCTTGGGGACACTCAGGGATCTGTGGACCACACTTGGAGAGTCTCTGCCATAACTAAACATACAAACAAACTGCAGCAACAGAAGGAATTTCAAAATAACTACAATCCTTTGTTTGTGTTTCTCAAGCACTGTGAAATAAACATATAATTCACAGCAATGCTTCTAAAAGTCGTTTTCGCTTCCATCCAAAGCTCTCATATTGCAGCTACTCTTGTGCCTTTCTCTCCAACCCCACTAAAAGCTCCCTCCCTAGTCACTGCCCACAATCCTTTAATCCTTCTCTATCTACCGCTTACCTACTTAGTCTCATCCTAAAGGATCAGAATAACTGGTTCAGAAATGTGAGGGAAGAAAAGAAACAGATCACAGGAAAACTATAATCCTGTACTTATTGGAAAGGCAATAGGAAAAAGTTGAATGTTCACATTAATTTTGGTTGCCACATTTTAAATATTTTTGAGAAACTGATAGTTATATACTGTGCCAAATATTAACTGTTTGTACGCAGTATGATCTCCACCCATCCAAATTCTTCCCTATATTGTAGGATCTAGAAGGCAGGAAAATACAATGTTTAAACTCCCTCACTGACTCATTCTGATTCTGCCAGTAAAAGGCATCTTGCACAAAATTTGGAAAGCAGAAGAGAGGAGAACCGTTATTCTTCCCCAGCAGTGGTTCATAGATGCCTGGGTTGATGGCAAACAGGTTTACAGATGCTTCTGGGTGAGCTCTTGTGAATTACCTACGTTGGTCTTTTAAGCAGCTGTAATCACCAGTCACTTATGTGATTCCCAGATTTCTAAATTTCCTCAAAGCCAGCAAGTATGTTTCCATGAACCTTAGTTGTCCCAGTCCTCCCAACAGTTGTGTAAGTTTATAATTCCCTTTGTATTTAATCATCCTTTCCTGCTATAAACTAAAGAGGTAAGTGCTTTCCTGGCAAACTCTGACTGATAACAGTATTTGGTTCCAAAAGCAGTTCCAGGATTCAGAAACTCAAAGAGAGGAATCTGAGATTCGTTTTCTGACCTCTTTAGATGGAAAGCAGTTAAGACTTCATCACCAATGAAAAATGGGATACTGGTAGTCCATAGAAAGCAGTGGTGAAATAATTATTTATAGTTTTCTGGAATAAAGTGTCTATTGTAGAAAAGCCTTTGAGAGACTACTAACTATTACCTTAGGATTTGAAGAGGGAATAAGGACTGTAAGGACTATGGTGTGGGCTGAGTGCTTCTAAATGAAAGGTTATGTTTCCTAATTCTCAGCTCAAAGCACAGTCAGAGAACCAGAGTGCTTCTAAGACTGCCCTAAAAATATCTCTTATAGCCATATGGCTAATGTATAATTTTTTTTTATCCTGTAGGTTGCATAATTATAACCCAAATGGAATTCACACTTGCCAGGTGTCTTATGTAAAAGTTTGGGCATTGATTGAGAATGATCAAAAATTGGAATGAGAACATTTGGGTGGATCCCAATGACTCTGAGAATTGTGAACTTTCAAATGCCCCTGAGCTGCCCTTCTTCCCTGTACGAGATTAGCCTCCTCTAGTTTAAAGATCCTGCAAATTTACTTTTCACAGGGATATATGTTCTCTTCATTGTCCACCTCCACCACTTATTGTCCCCAGACTTATGATTAGAGTCAGAGCCCAACAGATCCTAAGGGATTTGAGAAACATGGAAAATCTTACGGGGAAGGGAATCTAATGGTTTTAGACGAGAGAGGAAGAAACATAATTGAGGGTATAGGCAACCTTGTCAATATGGATGCAATTACCATGGATTCTAGAGTCATTGTTTAGTTTGAGTGGCTGGGAACAACCCTATAAAGAGTTTGCTTAATTGGTTGACTAAAACTAGGACCCAGCAGTGGTCTTCATTAACTGAAATTGATAAGAAATTCAAAGGATTAGGAAGGTAAAATTGTTGGGCATGGATCAATCATCTGTGATAGGCTCATCCACTCCTTGGTAATAGCTCCAAGGAGAGCCCAAAGGACACTCCCATCGTGAAGGTATTGAGAAATATATTAGTGAGGGGAGCACCAGCATCCTTGGAAATCTCACTGGTGTCTGTCCCTTTGCTGTTCAGAAGGGCTACCAGAAGTTGCACAGGCCAATTAACAGCATGTAGCCACCAGTGAGACAAGGTGGCTGAGAATATTGTACTGGACAACAGGCCAGAGGCCTAATCTGAATGGTTTTATTCACAGAGATCTTCAGCAGTAACTTTTTGATCCTAGTGTCTCTGGGACTGAAATGGATTGTCATGCTAATAAAATCTTAATTCACTCATAAACTTTCAAAAAAGTTAAATCTAGTGTACGGATATCTGACTTAAATAGCCACAGTGGAGAATCATGGACTCTCACTAGTTCTCAGGCCTGAGCTAGTTAACAGGGTCCCTTAAAAGAATAGGAGACTGGGACCTCTTGAGGAAGGACCCAAGGAGATTACAAGAATGTTCTATAGAATTTCTTTCTCTCCCCAAAAGGAAATGCATCCATTTATTAGAGTGATACTCTGGGGAAACGAAAATACCCAGACATTTCCAGATTTTTGGACACTGGCTCTGAAATGACCCCCAAAATTTTAGGATCCACTAGTTAGAGTGGGGACTTGGGGATGTCAGATAATAAATGGAATTTTGGCTTGAGTTCACCTCCCAAAAGACCAAGTGGGTCTGTAAACCTACCCTTGTGTTTGTGTTCCCAGTTTCCAAAATCATATTTGGAAACTGTTAGGACTGTAACCTCCTGGCCCTAGAAGTGAGGGCTATTACTATGGGGAGAACCAAGAGGGAGCCCCTAGTACTATCCACTTTCTGCCAGAGTAGTAAATTAATAATAATTCTACAACCCTGGGGGACTTCCAGAGATTAATATCATCACCAAAAGCTTAAAAGATATAGGGGTGGTTATTCCTATCACATTCACATAAATCTCTCCTATTTGTCATAAGCAGAAGAGAGACGGTTCTTGGAGAAAAACAGTGGATTATCATAAACTTAACCAGGTTATGACACCAATTACAACTACTGCCTCAAATGTGCTATCTTTTCTGGAGCAAATTAACACATTCTCTGGCATCAGGTATGCCACTACTGATCTGACAGATGCTTTCTTCTCTATACCAATCACAAAAACTACTTACTGCAAATGCAAATGATGTGTTAAGCCTCTGACAAATCCAGATAAGAGAATTACAGTGCATCTTTTGGGGTTTTAGAGCAAAACCATGCTCTTTCCCATAGATAATTCTTTTCCTTTTGAGAAATAACTTGGAGTAAAACTGGACCTAAGTAGAGACTGAATGACTGAATATGGCCCATCAAGCAACCATATTGCCTGAGCTGCCCATCGTGAGTGGGAAGTTGTCTAATTCACTGAACCACAGACTTGAGCATGGACAGCAGCACTCCATAATCAAGTGAAAGCCGTATAAACATCACATTCTAGCAAAACTTGAAGACAGATAAGCTTCAGTGAGCAGCTAGCTCAAATTCCCATGCACCTACCCCTGCTGTTTTGTCACCTCTCCCTTGACCCACACCTACAGTCGTTGGGGGAAATCCCTGTGATCAGCTGACTGATAAAGACACAACTTGGCCTGATTTTGAGATGCTTCTGCATGATATACTAGCACCACACAAGAAGGGAGCGGTGCTGCATTTCAGAGGTGGCCCTGAAAAACATAATCAAATGATCTATGATAGCTATAAGAAGGAGCCATCAAAAGGATGGGAAAGGCATACTCATATTAGTCTCCCTGAAGCCCATATGAAACATTGTTTCATGTATCAGACCATGCAACTTCAATGTTATCACTCATTCACCCCTGTTCCATGGCACCTCACTCTGGCTACTGCTTATTTCATTAATATTCACTAAATGCTCTCCCACTTTTGGGACTTGGTTCAAGATGACACTTCTCCCGAAGTGATCTTTCCCATGTTACCCACAGAGCCACCACCTGATTGAAGCCTTTCCGGACTTCCTACTAGTTATCATTGTCTCTTTTTCCCATAATCCCATACAATTTCTTGTATCTCTCCCTCCCATCTTGAATTTTATGCTGATATCCCCTTAACTACGGGCCCTAAATTCAAATGCTTAATGAGGTGAAACAGGCAACTTAAATGAGTGACAAAAGCCTACTAATTGCACATTAAATACATTCTTTAAAGGAATATATTCTCTTCCATTTTTCCTAAAACATGTGGCTCTTTAGGCCTTTTATTTCCCACTTTTGATATAGACATGAGTACAAAAACATTTCTCTAGTGTTTTTTCAAACTCATTGGTGAAGGCCACTAAGACTCAACCTCAGTGTCAGGAAGAAAGAGGGACTGGTGAGGACTGTGGCAAAGTGGAAAACTCACAGCCTATCAAAATGAAGGGGCTACCACTCAGTGTCAGGTGAGTATACCAGGAATGTGGGACTAATGGTGCCAGAACTTATGATTTTTATGTAGAAACTGAAAAGTCAGATTTTTATGTGAAATCTCACAATTTCAAGTTTAGTCTTAAATTTTCTAAAGAACTGTGCCAGTCAAAAACAAAAGGAATCCACAGGCAAGAATATACCTGCACCAATTTGCAACTTCTGCCCTGTGGTACCATGAGTTCCTTGAGGGCACAGAATGGGTCTTATCCACTTGTGTATACACAGAGTCCAGGACAATGACTGGTCCATAACATCTTCTCATTAAATTTTGGTTACCTTTAGTTAAATTTTAACAATCTAATCAAGTTGTATATTGTCTATACAATATATATTGTATACAATGTATATTGTCTAATTATACCAGTAGAAATCCTTAAAGAGAGGATCTTTTTCTTATTTCTTTTATATATACCCAGAGCCTAGCATATCACTTGCACATAGTAGGTGCTAAAACCTGTTTTGAGTTGTTGCAGGGAAACACATCAAGGGTTCATTAACAGCTTAGTTTGATTTTGCTTATTACATGAGTAGCAAGATATCTCCTAAGGCTTAAGGATAGAGGGCATAAGACAAATGATTTTGATAAGGAGAATTAGGTCAAGAGAAATGTTAACTGCTGCCCTTAGCAGGTATAATGGAGCCGCCTCAGTGATCTCTGTGCAAGAATGGGGGAATTTGAGAACCTCAAGCCTTGGGGGATTTGGTGGCACAATAAACCCAACTTATTTGACATCCGTGGCCCAGGGTTACAGTGAGGCAGAAGGCTCTGCTTCTGCAGTACTGAGCAGTTCTGTGGCTGTCATTGCTGGATGTGACTTCTTATAAGGGCTGCTGATTTATGGTGGTCACTTTAAACATCACTTTAAATGTCCACTCTGAGCATAACTGTAAAATATGACAAAAGTTTTGAACAAAAAGGCTAAAGAAGTAGGCATGCGTCTTGAATTTTGCAAGCTGAAAGGACATTTTCCAGAGTTATAAATGTTTTCAAAGATCAATAACTCAAAACTAGTTGTTTTTAAAAATATTAGCAAGCATTGCATTTACAAGGGAAACCAAATAAATAATAACTTCATATCTATTCATGTATACTACTGCTATATAATGTAACTTTAAAAAGTGAAGACAAGAACTGTTTTATATAAACTAAAAAAATGACTGATAATTTGCTGAGTAAATATTGAGTTGCATCCAATTTATTTTAAAAGATCAATTGTGAATATTTCCTGTTTAATTATCATGCCGTACATCAAGTGATATATTTGCCTTGTCTAATATATAATGAAAACATTTTTGGCAAATGTTTGCCATATGTTAAATATTGCATTTTAAATTAACAATAATGACAATATTTTATTATGCATATACAAAATTCATATGAATTTGAACAGCATTTTAGAATATGGAAAATTTGGCAAGCAAAACTTTAATTCCAAAGGGCCATTTGATAAGACTTTAGAGCTTCTTTAAGATAATCTCCTCACACTTTCCAACGTGCACTCCTAATTTTATACTAGATAAACAAGAAAATGTTCAACTGTGTATAGAACTAGGTAATAGTTCCTAGTATATTAACTCAGATCAAAATATTTAACATCCTACAATAGTGATGCTATCTTATAAATCAGACAGCATATTTTGTAAAAACTTATTCATTCAATAATATTTACTAAGTGCCTACTATGTGTTGGACACCATAGGCATTGGAAATATATCAGTGAACAGATAAAGTCAGACCATATGGAGCTTAATTCTAAACCATTGCAATGCTAATATCCTCATTTCGCATTTTTTTACGTGTTAGGTATTCTGAATTAATAATAACAATAATATTTTACAATTATAAAATATAGTGTTTAACTTTTCAAAATACTTTAAGATATGTTCTTAGTTAGTTTTCACATTTCCTTGGTCTGGAAGTAAGCTTGACAGATGTTACCATCTCCATGTTACAGACGAGGAATCTGTACATGATATATTTCCACAGCTGCTGTCCTGGGACCAGTCTCGTCTGTCTCCAAACTACGCAGTTGTGGGAACATGAGAAAAAGGCAGAGTCAGAGGCTGAATAGAGTTAAGGAAGTTCGAAACCATTTCCATGTAGAGAGCAAACTAGCTGGAGAAGCATTAAGAATGCCAGGAGCAGCTGGGATTGATGACTGTGGCAGTCACTGACTATAAGTACTCATATTTGGTTCTTCTCCTTCCTGGCACATCGTAAGATTGAATTCAGGTATGGCTACCTGAATTCCTTTGGCCAATATAAGATGAACAGAAGCCTTTCAAAGACAATGCATTTATCACCATGTCCCCTGCCTCCTGCTGCAATGACTGTGGAGGCACAAGCTCAGATGGAGCCTCCATCACCCTGAGTCCCTGAATGTATAGAATGAGCAGAGCCCCTTGCCAACCCATTCTGCACTTGCAGCATAGGCTAGAAAGAAACTTCTGTCAAGCCCTTGATGTTTGAAGTCTGTTGTTTATGTTTTGCTTGGCTTCCTCTTGTTTCGTTTGTACTGTAGCATAACCTAGTCTATCCTGATTGATAGAAAGCATGGGTTTATACTGATATCAGTTTGTCTGCTTGTGTGGTTTCTTTTTCTACAGCTGTTCTCGGCAGCTCAAGTATAGGTGCAGAAAGCAGATAGTGAATTCATCTGGGGTTGGGATTTTCTCAGGTGGTTGCAACAAGAATACTTTAGGATTTTGTCAGAGTGATTGAAACTATGGACCATGAAATCAAAGCTTGATTGGGAGGGAGGTCAAGCAGGAGAAGGCGAGTGAATAAAGAGAAAGTAGATGGGTCAAGGGACTGGCTGTTTTGATAAAGTGGACGATCAATTATAGAGAAAGTAAGTGAGTAGTCAATCTTTAAAAAAAGGAGTTGTGATTGAAGCATAGGATGGTTTAATTAGAGATTTCTGAACTGGCAGAATTTCAGGTCATGACAAGGTATAAAACATGAAAGTGGAACTGAGTGATTCAGCTGGAGAGATGTTTGAGCAAACAGAAGTCTTGGACCTGAGAGGCCGTGTGCTGGGCAGGCCAGCCACATGCACATTTGAATTCCACAGAATGGTGGCAGGAATTGGAGTACAGAGGGAGACAGTGACCTAGTTGCCAAAGTCTCTAGTTATTGAGTGAGGAGAAGCCACAGATGGGGACTGTGACTAGTAGTCAGGAGCTTCACAGAGACAGGAGTTGATTCATCCAAACCCTTCTCGTTTATTAGATGAGAAAACCGAAGCCCAAGAACTGCCCAGCATTATGTCTGTAGTTTGTCATAGAGCTGAGTCTGTAGCTCAGGTCTCCTGACCTTGCACTCTCTCTACTGTAAATGTGCAGCCTCCTAGAGGAGCAATGGCAGACCATTGTCACATAGTAATAAATAATCTTCACAGCTAAGGCTTATTGAGAACTCACCAATGGCCAAGCCCTATACCATCACATCTCATTCTCCTAACGAGTCCATGTGATGTAGGCACTCTCATTATCCCCATTCTACATATACGGAAACCAAGGATTAAAGAAGTTAAGTAACCAAGCTCGCATAGCTATAAAGTGGCAGCTCTGGGATCTGAGTTTGGATCCTTCCACTCCAGAGGCCTCACTCTTAGCCAATATAATATGCCTTATCATTCACTGTCACGTGTGTTATGGCTTGCCCATCCTTTTTTTTTTCTTTAACAGAATCAGATAGTAAAATAGTTTTTTCTCTCTTGCTAAATATATAGTCCCATATGTCAGCCCCTGCTTCTCTCAGACACCTATCCAGTATGGATGTGCAAACACCTTTGTTTTTCCTTTTTTTTTCTTTGCTGAAGAAGATTCACCCTGAGCTAACATCTGTTGCCAGTCTTCCTCTTTTTGTATGTGAGCTGCCGTCACAGCATGGCCACTGACGAGTGATGTAGGTCTGCCCCTGGGAACTGAACCCAGGCCACCCAAGTGGAACATGCCAAATTTAACCCCTAGGCTACCGGGGCTAGCCCACAAACACCTTTTTTAAGACTGGTTCTTCCTGATCATCCTTGGCTATCCATTTCTGGCGCTACCCACTCTGGGGAATGAAGCAAGAAAGGAGAAGGATAGAAATACAATCGTGAGGCACTAGGTTTTTAAATTTTATTTTGATTTCTGAAATTACCAGAATTATCTAAGAATGACACCTGCCTCTTTCACTGTAAGAAAGTAGCAGAATGGCTTTAGACTACTTGCATCTGTGGAATTCTTAGGTAGTCATCTCAATTTTGTATGGTTTAGGGAGAGCTGTACCAAAGCCATTTGGGGATAAAACTTGAAGATGGTGGAGCAGGCAGGCACATATTCAATATGCCTGCTGTTTCCTCAAGTCTGTTCAGAGATGGAGAGCCTCTGACTAGCAGGAGAGAAGGCCTCTTGGTTGCAGACTTGGCCTGCTTGTTGGCACAGGGTGGCATTTATTCAGCCAACATTTCATGAATTCCTCCTGTGTTTCAGGCATGTGCTAGGTGCGCTTCAGGAAATCACACTCATCTGGGAGGCCAAGTGGGTGAATAGAAACTTGCAATACCGTGTGGTAATTTCTACACAGGAACACACGCAGAGTGCTAGGGAAACCCAGAGGAGGGGCTTTGGCATCCCCAGAAGGCTTCTTCCAAGAGGTGTCATAGAACCTTAATGACACTGAAGTAACCGTTTTCCTTCAGAAAAGCAGAACAGCCATACCATCGGGGGATTGATTCGTTTTCATTCTTTGAAATAGATAGGGTCACATTTTGATCACAAATAGATGTTTCTATGCAGACCTGGGTACCTACAGAGCACACCAGAAGAAAATGGGTAAGGGAAGCTTCTAAATCCATCCCCCTCCCAGCCTCGTCACAATTAATAAAGTTGCCCTCTTTTGTTCCCCTGCCACTCTGAAGCAGTGAGGGATTGCCTCTGAACTGTTTTAATGATGTGCTGTTTTGCTCCTGTGAGTACTCCATACTTTAGGTACCAATTCACCTCTGGCTCTCATAAAGAAGAGTCAGGAAAAAGAAAAAGAGGAATGGCTGATCAAATGAAAATCCAGCGTAGTGAAAAGGTCATGGTACCATGGCAGACTATTGTAATTTCTAAATGTTTTAGGCATTGTAAGTCCTTTTTGACACTCCATTCTACTGACGAATACTAAAAAGGGGGTGGGAAAGGGCACAAATTATTTCATCTGCTTGTAAAACATGATGATAAGGGTAGGAAATGGTGCCCAATTAATCCATGCTTTTTGTAGCATTTCCTTTGGAGGCCTGTTTTGGACATGCCTTCCTATGAGCAAGGTAATTGTTATGACCTAGTGCTGTTTGCCACAGTGATACAATAGAACTAGGCATCCTTCCAACTAAGCTCACATGTTAACCTTCTCTTCTCCTTATATATTTTACTAGTTCTCATCCATCATGTATTTAGTGACTGATTTACTTTCAACTAGAACACTAGTAATTAACATTTACCCAGAGTGGTCACTTTATCAAATGCTCATGGCAGACACTGTTGATTATCTTACCCACCTTCCTTCTCTCCCCGGCTATCTTCCACCATAGAGGCTGAAAAGCCCCCTACTTGTTCAGCCTCCCTTGCAGATAGAGGTAGCAATGTCATGCAGTACTGGAAACTATAAGACATAGTGAAAGTCAGCTGAGAGAGTTCTGAGAAGACAGAGAAACAGAAAAAGCTCATGCATACTTCTCCCTTCTTTCTGCATGGAACTTGGGAGTGAGATGTAGAGATCTAGCAGCCATCTTGTGACCATGAAGCAATTACTTGACTTGCTAAGGAAGCTGGAATGGAAAGATAAAAGGATCCTGAGACATTGATGATGTCATGGAGCTTCCACACCTACCTGCAGATGTCTTGTTATGAGAAAAAAAAATGAACTTCTATTTGTTTAAAGTATTGGAATTTTTATTTTTCTGTTACTTGCAGCTGAAAATATTCGTAACTGATGAAGTGCTTTTATAAACACTATCTCATTTGAGCTTCATGGCAAACCTGTAGTAGGTTTTCATTATTCCTATGTTACTGATGGAGAAAGGGAAATTAATGAAGTGTCAGTTAAGAGCACACACCTAGAAAAAGGTGAGCCAGGACTTAAGTCCTGGAAATCTCAAATTCTCTGTGCTTTTTCCAACATTCCTCTGTCCCTATCCAGGATAAGAATTTGAACTTACATGGGAAAGGAAGACAGTCTATTAAAGAGTTATTTGATCTACCTGTTGAGCGACTTCAGGTTCTTCTCTCCCTCTTCAATTACTACAGTATTAATTGGTGCATCATGCTTCTGCTTCCTCTATTTGAGTGTCATATTTGCATAATATTTTTCCTGCAAAGTTAAAGAACTTGGAGTTAAATTAGACCTAGGAGCATGAAAAATGTTTCTGAATGCAGGAAACACCAATGAACTTTTCTCATAACCAGAAAGATGGACAGTATTATGAATATACCCTTTGGAATTTAAGGTAGGTTTTTTTCTTTTTTAACTTAAAAGTGAACAGTCTCAAAATGAGCAGTTGGTCCTTCTATAGTGCACACTATTGGTGGCCCATCCACAATCCTTTCCCCTTTTCCTTGTTGGCAGAGCAAGGTATTTGGGTGTCCATCATTCTTCCAGGTGACTAAAGAAAGGGATCCTCTCCCCAGTAGTAGGGCTTCTGTCAGTCAGTCAGTCAGTCACAGCAGCTCCATTCCCCTTGCCAGTGTTGGCATAGGGTGGACATGTGACCTAGTAATAAAACTTAAGAAGAAGTCTTCTAGAAAAGATGGTTTCCTCTTCCTCTGGACATTATCAGACTGGCTGTAACTCCTATCTTATCATGATAAGACAAAGCCAAGTCGCTCTGGAAGACAGAGTGACAAAATGGAAAGAATTGGATGCTTAGTGATAGTGTTGGGCTGCTGAATTTAGCCCTGAGCATCCCTACCTTTGGACTTCTTGTTGTACCAGATAATAATTTTTCTGTTATTTAAGCAAAATTGAGTCAGCCAAAGGCATAGTAACTGACTGCATAGTTTCCCTGATCTTGGTAGATATGTGGCTCAATTTGGAAGCACAGCAGGATAGTCTCTATACCTGGGACCACTCAGTCCCAAACAACATAGGGAGACTCCTCCTACGCAAGGCCTGAAAATTTCCCTGCATACTGGTTCTTCCAGGTGGTCTGCACATTCATTACTGCTCTACACAGTAGTCATGGTGTGACCCCAGGCTGGAGACATTCAGCAAAGGCAAATTGAAAAACCAAATCTAATGAATGTGAACTTGGATTTCTTAAAATAGAATTGTTAATGCTGTTAACTGAACTGAGTGTGTTATGGAAAGTGCTTCATGTTGTGCACCATAGTCTAAACATTTATCTTTTTCAGAATGAACAGTACTTTGGGATTTTGCTCTCTGGAAAAGAGACTACTGTAGAATATAAGTCTGGGTTCTGAGTGCAGGCTGCCAGAATTCAAATCCTGTATCTGTCTCAAGCCAGTCCTGGTGGTCTAGTGGTTAAGACTCAGTGCTCTCACCGCTGTGGCTCACGTTCATTTCCTGTTCAAGGAACCACACTACCCATACGTCAGCTGTTATACTGTGGTGGCTATGTGTTGCTGTGATGCTGAAAGCTATGCCACCAGTGTTTCAAATACGATCAGGGTCACCCATGGTGGACAGGTTTCAGCGGAGCTTCCAGACTAGGAGGAAGGATCGGCCACCCCTTCTGAAAAAGTTGGCCGTGAAAACCCTATGAATAGCAGCAGAGTATTGTCTGTTATAGCACCGGAAGGTGAGAGGATGACGCAAAAAGACTGGGCAAGGTTCGAAACTGCTGTACAACAAATCTGTCATGAACCACATGTATACCATTGAGCAAGTTACAGTACTTCTCTGCACCCCAGTTTCCCAATCTGTAAAATGGGTATAATAATAGCACTTATCTCATAGGATTTTTGTGAGGCTCTATCATTTTTTCATCATATTGTAGATTCTAAGAAATTGATAGCTATTTTCATTATTTGCTGACTGGATTGGAAGCATCCTCTCTTTCTTCTCTATCCTTTTGGGTGAAAAGTAATCATTTTCCTTGAATTTAGGGGGTTTTCCATGACTCTGTCTGGAAAATTTTGACTATAACATGATTGCTTTATATTTATCTACTTCACGACAGGAGAAAATAATATCTTGAAAACTAATTGTGCTATGTTCTTTTTTTTATAATTAATGTTGTTACTACTAATAACATCACTATACTTAGAAATTCTTTCAATCATAGAATCCTTACCATTTGTAATCTGGTAAATAAATCCTGGGTTATCTTAATTTTTAAGACTGTATAAATGATAGCAATTTCAGTAAATGACTCCAGTAAAGTCCCTCTCTTTAGCTCCTATTTCTCAGTTACTCACTATTCTTGTAGTAATCATCTACCTGAACACTATAAGTTTAAAATTTCCCCTCAAAGTGCAGCAAGACCCTCACAAATGCTTTCTGAATGGTATGTCTTTCCTCAACAGTCTTAACATTTTTATTCTTCTTTGCATATAATTTAATTTTACATTTTTCAGAGAATTATCTCTAAATATCCTGTAAGCAAAAGATTCTGGGATGAAAATTATGGTCCCTCGGTTTTCATTTTTAGCATTTGAACTGCAGAATGTTACAACAGAATAAATACTCGTTTGTTCCAGGTACCTTATCTGTAGAAAACAGTACTGACTTTCAGATAAGGCCACTGGATGTATTGGTGTTTAAGTCATAATTATGATGTGAAGATTAATCTCTAACTTTCTTGCTTAGATTGTTTTCTTTGATATAGCTTCACTTAAATTTTTTATAAGTTCTCAACTATACATAAATTTATAACTACTGACATCTTTTTCCTGCATAAAAATCCTTTATTTATCTACTCATTCAAAATTTTACTGCTTAGTCTAGAGGGACACAAAGATGAGGAGAATTTAGATTATTTTCTATAATTTCTGTGATTAATCAAAATATTAATAGTGGCAATATTCATAAACGCCTTTTAACTATTAGAGGGTAGGAGGATGACATAGATAAATACTACTCAAATAAATTGTACATATCTTATTAAATTACTAGCTTCTGCAAATTACATCTTTTTCTAAATGTTAAAAGAAAAAATAAAAGCTGTGCTCTGTTATATTTAAATATTTCCAGGGAAAAATCAGGGGCTGACTGAAGAATGATTCAAAAGAAATTCAAATTAGAAAGATCCTTCGGGTTGCAAAAGGTAGAAATTCCATTCCTGATACAATGGCAAGACTGAGAAGATGGAACAACGTTAAAATCATGCAACAGATACATAACTAGTTCATGACAGGGGAGACAAAGTCATGAATGTTGCAAATAATTTTTTTTTTAATTGAAGGGAGAGAGAAAAAAATGGCCACATGTTTTTCTATGACAGAGAGGGAAAGGCTGAGAGAGCCTGAGAGACTAAGTAGATAACAAATAACGTGAGATTATTGAGAGCCGGCCTCGTGGCTAAGTGGCTAAAGTTCTGTGTGCTCCGCTTTGGTGGCCTTGGTTCACAGGTTCAGATCTGGGTGCGGACCTACTCCACTCATCGGCCATGCCATGGAGGCACCCTGCATACAAAAACTAGAGGAAGATTGGCACAGATGGTAGCTCAGAGCTAATCTTCCTCAAGCAAAAAAAATGGAGGATTGCCAATGTATGTTAGCTCAGAGTGAATCTTCTTCACCAAAAAAAAAATAAATAAACAATAACATGAGATTATCTTTGAGAGATTTAGAACATTAAGTAAAAGTCGTCATCGTGGCAGCAAGAAAACTGGCTACAGGCACAGCTTTAATGCCAAGCAGAGCAGCCCCAGGGCATCCAATCCTAGAGGAAGGAAGAGAGAATAAGATGATGATGATGATGAAGAAGAATAGTTATCTTATAGGGCACCTATTACATAGCAGGCACTGTGCTCAGTGCTTACCTGTCATTTCATCTACTACTATGAATGATCCTCAAAGACCATCTTAACTAATGTTTTACAACATTGAGAAAACCGAGGAGCAGAGAAGTGATGAGATTTGCGCAAGGTCACTATTGGATTGTAACCTGTGGTGGGTGATTCCTCTAACCTCTCTCACTTGAGACACCCCTTGAGTGTCAGAGCTTCTCCATCCCTTCTTTCCATGTCACTTATAAATCTGCATCCTCTGGATACCCTTCCAGGCCCAGCCAGTCTAATTAAGGGGACATTCCAAGCATGCAACAGAAATCTCTATATGTAGGAGCTTATCTCTCCCTATACAATAAGCAGATAGATCCTGATTCCTGTTGAAGCAATAGTCATGCAAAATAATTGCATCTACTGACGAGAACTGGTATTATTCAGAGGCTGATCACCCAGTCTGTGGACTGAGAGTCGACGATAAATCCTTGTCAGCAATATTGCTTTGAATTCACAGGGAACTTTCATCTGAAAGGGCTTTGTACTTAAGAGAAGAGTGATTGCCCAGATTTTTAGCAAATACTTTGTTGGACTTCAGAAAATAAATTGCAGTTATGGATTTCCATATCATATTTTATGTGCAATGTATTTGTAATAATTCCTTTCCATCCTGTACCTTTTTAACTATATGGTAAGGTTTAAAGCTCTACAGTCAATCCTTTAGTTGATAGTTTGGCAACAGAGTTCTGCACATTTTAAGTTTCTATAAATTAACAAAAATAATAACTAATGTTTGTACAGCACTTTCAATTTATAGTTCTCTTTCCCAGGCAGATGAGAATATTGTTTCATTTTTCAGATGAGAAAACCAAGGTGGAAGAGGTCAGTGATATTCCCATGGTCACCCAGCTAATAAGAGTTAAGCCTGGTCCTTCCAACTGCACGTCGTAAGATTTCTTTCCTGCCCTACACTGCCCTCGGCTCCAAGTGTATGATATATTCCTTAGATTGTGAGTTAGCGTCTCAAGTCAGGCTTGTTGCCTAGAAATAGATAGGTGTTCAAACTGTTTAATGACTAAGTAAATGAATAGGAAAGTATTTTCACTTAAATTGTTTCCATTTCACTCATTTCCATATTTCATATCAAAAGCACCTTCCTGTCATAAGTAGAGACCTACCTGTATAGACAGAAAATGAGGTCCAGAGAGGTTAATTAAGTGCCTAGAGCCATATAAGTGATTTACTAGCAGAACAAGAAACACTGAGCTCCAATTCTATCTTGTCTGGCTCGCTCTTTGCCTTTCTCAGTGTAAAATGTCAGTCTCTTCCAGCCAGCTCTGTTTTTCAGTGCATGCATTTTCCTGGTCATAAATGTTTTCTTTCTAGTATGCCTAGCCAAAAACACATTTAGTGGGAGAGCATGACACATACTATATAAAAAAGATAGTATTTGTTATTGAGTGTTTCCCGTTTGGATCTCAACATCCCAATTTAACTGGATCTCATCCATAAGGATTGTTAATTATCAAGTCTCAGGCAAACAACTCCATTTTAAAAATTACTCACATTCAAAAAAATTTACTTGGGAAAAAGAACCAGATACAGATTTTTAAAATAAAAGCTAAACAATTTTATGTGATTGCATATAGATAGTGGCAACATATCTTTAAGCGTAAGACATTATTCGGCTTTATATAAAAAACAGAAAAAAATGGGTGATAAATATTCTTAGTTTAAAAAAAGAACACAGCTGTATGAGACATAAAGATTTACGTGCTAATAACAATAGGAAAAAATGTATATTTTTCATGAACAAATAGTAAAATCTTATCTTAATAGAGTAGGTAGCAATCAAGATGATCTAAATTAACTTTCTAAAAGAGAGAAGTTGGAAATCTATCCTAACATTTTTTAAAAGTAACACTTTGCTTAAATAATGTAGTATAATAAATTTAGTCTCCTTTTTTTCCTTTTATTAGCAAATTAGAATTTACACCTAGAATAAAAATAACGCCTTCTATGTTTATTGATTGTTTTTGTGCCAGTCACTTTCATTGTCATTTAACTAAACTTGTGTTACAAATGGTATCCTGTAATGGATTTTTACTTTTTTATCAAAAGAAGACGATTTCATTTTCTACCTCGGAGAGAATCCAATGCAAAATAGAGCCAGCATAATTACATACGTACTTTTATAACTTCAATATCATAATATTTTGATTTTGCTTTACATCACATACTTTTCCAGCTGGTGGGCAGCTTCTGTTTTAGCTTTGTGGATTATATTAGTAACGGGGGAAAGAGATATCATACACATTGTGAAACTAATGAGCCCAACATTCTGGTGTCATTTGAGGATACAATATTACATCTGTTTGATAGTCTTTGACTTGCTTTGTTATAATGCCTTGTACTCCAGGCACAGTGGCACTTCATAATTATTTATAGCATGTAAGGACTTAGGCAGCAGCAGCAGAATATAAGTGCCAGGTGGGTAGTCAGGAAAGGAGAAAGACTTAGGAAGGACTGATGAGGAAGGTAGATACCAAGACATGAGTCAAACCAGATATTGTGAACAGGGTTCCACATGGTCAGGACAAATCAGGGGAGCAGATGACAAGAAAGCAGTAAGGCAGTAAGAGAAAACATCTGGACAGCCAAATCCCTTTCTTCAGGGTCAAATAAGGTTTAAGAGAAGAGGCAATTTCCTACTTCAGCTTTAGGAGTCCTCTGATCTCATGGGAACTAGTTCTTCAATACAGTGCTTGTAAAACTTAATGTGCATATGAATCCCCTGGAGATCTTTTAAAATGCAGATTCTGATTCAAGAGGTCTGAGATGAGGTCTGGCATCTCCACTTCCAACAATCTTCTGGATGATACTGATGCTGCTGGTACAGGGATCACATACTGTACATCAAAATGTTAAGCCAGCCCAGAGATAGGCAAAGTAGAC